>NC_135887.1:18745139-18965736 GCF_964194155.1 Cetorhinus maximus | reverse complement strand
AGAGACACACACAGACTGAGAGAGAGATACACAGACAGAGAGAGACATGGAAACATAAAAACAGACAAGGAGAGGGCTTGAGGGAAGACAGACAACAATGGAGAGGCAGCAACTCAGAGATAGAAAGAACGAAAAAGAGAAGTTTAGAAGAGTATGAGTTAAAGGCACTGAAACAAAGAGTGAGGAAGGGGACAGAGAGAAACAGAATGAAAAGAAAGGGAGAGGAGAACAAGGAATGGAGGAACTGAGGAGAGAGGGGAATGAGATATTGACAGAGAAAGAGAGACAGAGACAGGTGGGAGGGGAAGAGGCAGAGGTGGAGCTGAGAAAGCAAAGTGATATGGAGATCGAGGAAGGGAGGGGATGGTACTTTGAGAAAGAGAGGGAGAAGGGAATGAGAAAGAAAGGAGAGTGAGCAATACAGGGACAAACAAATACAGAAAATCAGAAATACAGAGATAAACTTAAAGAGAGAGTTACAGAAAGAGAAGAGGGGGGAAAACCGACAGATCAGAGACAGAAAAGAAGGAAAATGAGAAGCAGCAAAAGAGAAGGGGAACACAAGTGGGAAGAGACAGTGGCCAACAGACAAAGAAAGGTGAACAGACAGACCAGGGACTTTGGGAAGCAACATCCTGCAGCGAGTGAGGGAGGGACTGAGTAAAGGGTGATATCTGTAACAACCTTCTCCTCACTCACTCCCCCACCCCCCTGGCTTCACCCGCATTCAATGCTGCTGTGACAGTGAAAGTTAATTTGAGGTGGTGGTGAGGAATCTGCTGGCAGCAGGGTTATAAAACCTGTTAACAAAGGAGTGTGTCTGCACGTTGATAATGGCAATGCTGAAGAATTTCAGGGAGGTTTTAATTTGATTTATCCATTGGCACAAAAATGTTGGGCTCTGCAGTCACCTGAGATGCACCTCCACCTGACGTGAACAGACATCACAGTTTTGCACCACATTAGAGGGCAGCAAAAGGGAAAGATTATCATAAACAGCCATCTGCAGCTTTACGGCAGGGGCTGCTGTGATCAGGTGACTGTGTAATAAATGCAGAAAAGGGTATTCGATATGCCAAAATGCTTCGGAAAAATTCACACAGAATCAATACATCCCTGATGCTTTCTGATTTATCTTCTTCGACCTGCCCCCCATTGCAGACCTGCATATCATACCAGTATTACATATCTCTGAGATACTCTTAAATTAGAAACAAAACTGTAAATGAAGAGTCATATGGACTCGAAACGTTAACTCTGTTTCTCTCTCCACAGACGCTGTCAGACCTGCTGAGCTTTTGCAGCATTTTCTGTTTTTATTTCAGATTTCCAGCGTCCGCAGTATTTTGCTTTTATCTTATGTAAATGTTGGGATTGGGAAAACACACACACAGCAGGTCAGTCAGCTTCATTAGACAGCACTTAGAGGGGGGCCTTCAGGAAGCAGCACTGAGTCAACTCTCAGTCCATCTCCTTCCTCTGGTTCACAAACACACACTTTGAATAAACTCAAGGTGCTTAGTGTGTGATAGAGTCATTACAGTGCAGGCAGAGGCCATTCGGTCCATCGAGTCTATGTTGGCTCTCTGTAGAGCAATCCAGTCAGTCCCATTCCCCCGCTCTATCCCTGTAAGTTTATTTCCCTCAAGTGCCCATCCGATTCCCTTTTAAAATAATTCATCGCCTCCACTTCCTCCCTCCCTCATGGGCAGCGTCTTCCCGGTGATATTACCACACTCACTGTGCGAAAAAGTTCTTCCTCCCATCTCTCACCCAAAACCTTACATCTGTGTGCCCCAGCCCTTGCACCAGCAGTGAACGGGAACAGCTTTTCTTTGTCTATCTTATCCAAACCCATCATCATCTTGTACCCCCCCACCGAATCTCCCCTCAATCTCCTTTGCTCCAAGGAGAGCAACCCCAGTTTCTCCAACCTAACCTTGTAGTTAAAATCCCCCACCCCTGGAGCCATTCTGGTGGATCTCCTCTGCCCCCTCTACTTGGCAGTGGAATATACCATATATGACCCTGATCCCACACCATCGTAGCTCACTCTTAACCGTCGTCTAGCGAGGCCTAGCTAGCCAGCCGGTTTTATTAAGGTGGAGGCCCACCATCACCTTCTCAGGTGGGTGATAAATACTAACCTCACCACTGATGTCCATAGCCCAAGAAATTAAAAAAGAATCTAATGGTAACTGAGACCTTAGATTGTATTTTGCATTCAGCACCATTGCTGTTCATCCAAATCCTCCACTCCCTCTCTCCCAAGAAACATTTTCTAGCAACTCAGTCTCTCTATCAGTCAGATCACCATTGTGTATAAATTCTGCTATAATCTGTGCAATCTGAAACTATTTAAAATTCACACTGTGTATGACTGAACACCAAAATCACAGTGATTTTAATCAGGCTATTTAGACTCAACCAAAATACATAAACACAGGAAGGATGGGATATAAAAATAAACCTCCATATAATGAAAACCAGACAATAGCACAGAGACAGACAGAAGGAGCCTGACAGACATGGTAACACACACAAACACACATGGTAACAGACAGACACACATACACAAATGGTAACAGATATAGACATACACACAGTAAGAGATATACACATGTTAACAGATACACACATGGTATCAGATATACACATGGTAACAGATATAAACACACACTGAAACAGTTGCGCGCACACACACACTGTAACAGATATATACACACACACACACACACACACACACACACACACACACACACACACACACACACACACACACACACACAGAGTAACAGATACACACACACGGTAACAGATACATGCCCACACACAGTAACAGATACACATACACACAGTGACAGATACACACACACTGAGTAACTAACACACATACACACGGTAACAAATACACACACGGTAACAGACACACACAGAGTAACAGATACACATACACACACACACACAGTAACAGATACACACAGAGTAACAGATACACACAGTAATAAAAACACACACGGTAACAAATACACACACAGTAACAGATACACACAGTAACAGATACACACAGTAACAGATACACACACACACACACAGCAACAGATATACACACACACACAGCAACAGATATACACACACAGCAACAGATACACACACACAGCAACAGATACACACACACACAATAACATACACACACAGTAACAGGTATATACACACACACACATGGAAACAGAGAGACACACACACTCAGAAACAGATATACACAAACACTGACAGATAGACACACACATATGGTAACATATATATGCACATACACACACGGTAACAGATACATACAAACACACACACAGGGTAACAGATACACACACATAGAAACAAATACATACACATAGAAACAGATATACACACACACACACCGTAACAGATACATATACACAAACACACACACACACACACACACACAGTAACAGATATATACACACACACACACATACATACATATACAGAAACAGATACACACACGCGCACATGGTAATTTACGCACACACGCTAACAGACAGACACACACAAATGGTAACAGTTGCACGCACACACACACGGTAACAGATATGCACATACGGCAACAGACACACACACACATGCGCATATGGTAACAGATACACACAAACGCACATACGGTAACAGCCAGATACAAACACACACGGTAACGGATACACACACACAAGCTAACAGCCCCACACACACAAGGTAACAGCCCCACACACACAAAGTAACAGCCACACATACACACGCAGTAACAGACACACACACACACACGCATACACACACGGTAACAGATGGGCATGCACGTTAGCAGATACACACATACATGGTAACAGATACACGCATGGTAACAAGTACACACACAGACGGTAACAGATACACACACACTAACAGATATAAACGCACGGAAATAGATACACACACAGTAACAGATACATACTGACATACGTAGAAACAGACAGCAATAGTCTGAGAGAGACACACAGGCATACTGACACACACAGCACATAAGCACATGCACAAACAGTAGCAAGAGACATACTGACATATGTAGTGATGGAGACACACTCAGATAGACACACAAACAATAACAGAAACACTCTGACGGATGTAGCGGTGAGTCACGCACAGAGAAATTGGGCCAGGTTTTCGTGGAGGAGTCTGGACGGTCAAGTCGGGAAACTTCCTGAGCTGGCAGACCTGTCTCCTTTAAAAAGACCCCTGCCCGCTGTGTTTTCATGTTGGGGAGGTGGGGACAGGGTGGAGTAGGGCCCACCCTCTCAGTAGGGAGGCCTGAGCCAGCAATGGAGGCAGGTAGATGGCAAGGCTGGCAGGCTGCAATGCCCGCCTCTGTTTACTGAGACATCGACCCAGTTTTAATTATGAATGTCTGGCCTTCAAACCATGCCCCCTCATATTCCCCATGCCCCTCCAAGCCGCTCAGTACCCTCAACAGCCACTCACCCAGTATCCACTTTGGGCAGGCCTCAGGAGCCATGTCTCTGAAATGGAGCTGAAAAAAATTAAACCTAGCAATCGAACTGAAAAAAAACTCTCATTCATAAAACTCACTCAAAGATGCAAACCCCCCTCAGATCTGCTGTAAAAGCAAACATCTATTTCACTAACCACATGAAAGACAGATAACCCTTTAATAACCTCTTAAAACTATCAAAGTGTGAATACAGCCCCCTGCTGAGATAACTTATTTTGGACCATTACAAACTCAGCCAAGCATTCATAGTGAGCTCAGCTATAATAACAAACCCTGGGAAATGTGAACAGTGGAGTCTACTGAAATTGAAAAACGAGATGGCATTTTTTTCAAAGCTGTACCAGATGTCCTGTCAATCAAAGCTCCCCAGGAGCAGGTGGGGGCTCTTATTTCTCTAAGTGAAAGCCGCTGAAAGTTTTTTTTGCATTTTAGAAGGACTCTAGGAATTTAAATCACTTCAGGTTATTATACTAGAATATCCTAATCACTGCAATGAAATCACATCTAAATTACAATGCAACATCTAAGTAGTGAAACTGAAAGAACAAACTTCCAGGAGCAGATGACTCTTTTTTTGGTTCTGCACTTGGGATTGGCCATCCCCCATGATTTACACCTCCGCTGAGAGACCCTGAAGGGCCCAACACCACTGAAATTGTGTGGGTGTGCACGGGTACGTTTAAACTGCCCACCCTCACAATGAGCTTGCAGGGGTGGGAGTGTTGTACGTGGGTTATCCTGTGCTCATGAAAATTGCTGGAAGTGGGAATGGGGGCAAGAAACCTGGTATCAGGTCCCACCCATCATTCTTAAAGGGTTTAACACCTGCTATCTTGCCTTTGTGCCACTATCAGCACCTTCTTTACCACTACAATTAACACTCCTTTTGTCTTGTGTCCACGACATCTTTGTCAATCTCCCCTTAGCTGCCACCTATCCCTGACCTTCTATCTTGTTTCATCTGTTCCACCCCGTCTTAAACAGTATAAAATTCATCACGTTTCTAAAACAAAAACAGGAAATGCTGGAAAAGCTCAGCAAGTCTAGCAGCATCTGTGGAGAGAAAAACACAGAGTTAACATTTCGAGTCCGTATGGGGGAGTCCTCTTCATACAACTCAAAATGTTAACTCTGTTTTTTTTCTCTCCACAGACGCTGTTAGACTTGCTGAGTTTTTCTAGCATTTCCTGTTTTTGTTTCAGGTTTCCAGCATCCGCGGTATTTTGCTTTTACCATCACGTTTCTGCTTCTTTTTAGCTCTGAAGAAGAGTCATACGGACTCGAAACATTAACTCTGTCTCTCTCTCCACATATGCTGCCAGACCTTCTGAGTTTTAGCAGAATTTTCTATTTTTATTTTTAAAGAGCTCCTGAGTTGTCCCAACCTGGCGAAAATCCAGGCTAGATGGACATAGACAAATATACACACATGCTACATACTCCTCAGATACTGAAGCAGTCCATGTCCAAATGCAGCAAGAACTGGACAATATCCAGGCTTGGGCTGACAAGTGGCAAGTAACATTTGTGCCACACAAGTGCCAGGTAATGACCATCTACAACAAGAGAGAATCCAACCATCGCCCCATGACGTTCAATGGCATTACCATCGCTAAATCCCCCACTATCAACGTCCTGGAGGTTACCATTGACCAGAAACTGAACTGGACTAGCCATATAAATACTGTGGCTACAAGTGCAGGTCAGAGGCTAGGAATCCTGCAGCGAGTAACTCACCTCCTGACTAAAGCCTGTCCAACAACTACAAGGCACAAGTCAGGAGTGTGATGGAGTACTCCCCATTGATGAGTGCAACTCCAACAACACTCAAGAAGCTTGACACCGTCCAGGACAAAGCAGCCCGCTTGATTGGCACCCCTTCCACAAACATTCACTCCCTCCACCACCGACGTACAGTAGCGGCAGTGTGTACCATCTTCAAGATGCACTGCAGCAACTCACCAAGGCTTCTTCGACAGCACCTTCCAAACCCACGACCACTACCATCTAGAAGAGCAAGGGCAGCAGGTCGATGGGAACACCACCACCTGGAAGTCACTCACCATCCTGACTTGAAAATATATCGCCGTTCCTTCACTATTGCTGGGTCAAAATCCTGGAACTGCCTCCCTAACAGCACTGTGGGTGTACCTGCACCACGTGGACCACAGCGGCTTAAGAATGCAGCTCACCACCACCTTCTCAAGGGCAACTAGGGATGGGCAATAAATTCTGGCCCAGCCAGCAACACCCACATCCCATGAATGAATTTAAAAGATACACACACACAAGCCCACACATACACGTGCTCATGCGCACACAAACACGCGCAGACACAGATGCATCACACATATACACACTCATGCAATTACATGTAGAGGTGGAGACACATGTATAGTCAGACAAAAAGACATGCATGTAGATGTAAAGATACATACATATGCAGAGTCGGAGATATACGCACACATAGCGACTGAGACACTTGCAGAGACAGTCAGGCACACACACATACACACATGTGGGGACACAGACACTGGTGCTGTGGACTAATCTTGGGGAACACAGAAGCTTCAGGCCTGGTTCTGTGCAGAGGTTGGGAAGTGACTATAGAGGAGATGAGGTACCCAACGGGAGAACAGAACGTCACAAGGTGCTTTCATCCCACACAGCGGGATGCAGGTCACCATCTTGTACTGGCTGTGGAACAGGCCGAGGCTCCTTCCCTCAGTGAGTCCGACGGGCAGTGTGAGTATTTTAGTGGCTATCCACACTGACCACAAGACAACACGGGAGGAGGCGATCCACATCCAGGCACTTAGGGGATCAACTTTAAATTGAATGTGGGCAGTGGGGTGGAAGTGAGGTACACCTGAAGACAGGCAACAGTGAAATACACCTGAGGACAGGGAGAGTGAGGCACACCTGAGGACAGGGAGAGTGAGGCACACCTGAGGACAGGGAGAGTGAGGAACACCCGAGGATAGGGAGAATGAAGTACACCCGAGGACAGGGAGAGTGAGGCACACCTGAGACAGGGAGAGTGAGGTACACCTGAGGACAGGGAGAGTGAGGTGCACCTGAGGACAGGGAGAGTGATGTACACCCGAGGACAGGGAGAGTGAGGCGCACCCGAGGACAGGGAGAGTGAGGTGCACCTGAGGACAGGGAGAGTGAGGCACACCTGAGAACAGGGAGAGTGAGGTACACCTGAGGACAGGGAGAGTGAGGCACACCTGAGGACAGGGAGAGTGAGGTACACCTGAGGACAGGGAGAGTGAGGCACACTTGAGGACACGGAGAGTGAGGCACACCTGAGGACAGGGAGAGTGAGGTACACCTGAGGACAGGGAGAGTGAGGTACACCTGAGGACAGGGAGAGTGAGGTACACCTGAGGACAGGGAGAATGAGGCACATCTGAGGACACGGAGAGTGAGGTACACCTGAGGACAGGGAGAATGAGGCACACCTGAGGACAGGGAGAGTGAGGTACACCTGAGGACAGGGAGAGTGACGCACACCTGAGGACAGGGAGAATGAAGTACACCTGAGGACAGGGAGAGTGAGGTACACCTGAGGACAGGGAGAGTGAGGCACACCTGAGGACAGGGAGAGTGAGGTACACCTGAGGAAGGGAGAATGAAGTACACCTGAGGACAGGGAGAGTGAGGTACACCTGAGGACAGGGAGAGTGAGGTACACCTGAGGACAGGGAGAGTGAGGCACACCTGAGGACAGGGAGAGTGAGGTACACCTGAGGACAGGGAGAGTGAGGTACACCTGAGGACAGGGAGAGTGAGGTGCACCTGAGGACAGGGAGAGTGAGGTACACCTGTGGACAGGGAGAGTGAGGTGCACCTGAGGACAGGGAGAGTGAGGTACACCTGTGGACAGGGAGAGTGAGGTGCACCTGAGGACAGGGAGAGTGAGGTACACCCGAGGACAGGGAGAGTGAGGTGCACCCGAGGACAGGGAGAGTGAGGTACACCTGAGGACAGGGAGAGTGAGGCACACCTGAGGACAGGGAGAGAGAGGTACACCTGAGGACAGGGAGAGTGAGGCACACCTGAGGACAGGGAGAGTGATGTACACCTGAGGACAGGGAGAGAGAGGTACACCTGAGGACAGGGAGAGTGAGGCACACCTGAGGACAGGGAGAGTGAGGCACACCTGAGGACAGGGAGAGAGAGGTACACCTGAGGACAGGGAGAGTGAGGCACACCTGAGGACAGGGAGAGTGAGGTGCACCTGAGGACAGGGAGAGTGAGGTGCACCTGAGGACAGCAGATGACAGTGAGGTAGATCTGAGGTAGATCTTGTGTTTCCCAAGAACATTAAAAAAAATGATAAATTCTGTAACATATCAAATCCAGGTCCAAAAACATTTTGCAGAAACAGAACAGGAATTAAAATTTCCGTTTTTTAGCAGAGTCTCCTGGAAAGAGAAATCTTCCAGTCTCAGCTCATCTATCAGTCTGATCACTGTTACAATAGGCGTTCTGCTGTAATCTGAGTGATCTGGAACTGTTTAAGATTCACACCGTGTTATACAAACTAACATCACAGCCATCTTAATCCTTTGAGGGCTTTGCTTGGCTGTTTAGAACCCCAAAAAGATAAGTAACCAGGACTGTGTAAGAATCTATAATCCTTGATTGACATAACACTTCTAATAACAGGTAGAAATCTTCACTGACTGGACGGCCACAGCAAGCAGTTACAGTTTTAAGGCAGTATTATTGTGCAGCGGATAAAGCAGTGCAAAGTTGCTCCATGCACTAATTGGATTTAATCACACATAATACTCGGATTGAAAGACATTTACTGCACCAGATGCTGTTTGGTATTATAGAGGAAACACAACAAAGTATAAAAGCTGAAAATAACTAACCTGGCGTACTAACTCCACACTTCCCCACTCCACACTGAAGGGATAATCCCCACTCACAGTTATTCCCCACAGTGTTGATTACGTGTTTGATGTTGTTTAATCGGACAGACCCCGACTTGAAACTGAAAACAGACGTGACTAGTTACGATCTGGAATGCTCTGCCTGAACGGGTGGTGGAAGCAGATTCTATTGCCGCTTCCAAATGACAATGGGCCAGATACTCAACATGGACACATATGGGCAGCAGGGTCGATTGTACAGCTCCTTCAAAGAGCCATAGGCAGATTGACCTCCTCCTGTGCTGCGTCATTCGATGTTTGCTATGCAGGGAGATGACTTCTGAGACAGACTGGGTCCAGGAGTTGCGCTTTTTGGAACTGACTGGATTTTTTAATGAGCCAGTACAGTCACAATGGGCCGAATGGTTTCCTTCTGACTGCATGATTCTAGGAAAACATTTGGTCAAATGAAGAGCGCTTTTCACACCTGACTCAAAGAGAGGTGGGCTGTGAGGGAGACATCGGGGTAAGGGAGAGAGGGGGAGGGAGGGAGCCAGAGAGCGCAAGGGAGGGAGACGGCACGAGGGAGGGTCGGGGAGCGACAGGGACGGGGAAGGGGGAGGGAAACAGGTCGAGTGGGGGACAGGGAGAGAGAGGGAGGCAGAGCGAGGGAGGCAGAGCGAGGGAGGCAGGGAAAGGGAGGGAGACAGGGCAAGGGAAGGAGGGAGACAGAGCGAGGGAGGGAGACAGGGAAAGGGAGGGAGACAGGGCAAGGGAAGGAGGGAGACAGAGCGAGGGAGGGAGGGAGACAGAGTGAGGGAGGGAGACAGGGAAAGGGAGGGAGACAGAGCGAGGGAAGGAGGGAGACAGAGCGAGGGAGGGAGACAGGGAAAGGGAGGGAGACAGGGCAAGGGAAGGAGGGAGACAGAGCGAGGGAGGGAGGGAGACAGAGTGAGGGAGGGAGACAGGGAAAGGGAGGGAGACAGAGCGAGGGAAGGAGGGAGACAGAGCGAGGGATGGAGGGAGACAGAGTGAGGGAGGGAGACAGGGAAAGGGAGGGAGACAGGGCGAGGGAAGGAGGGAGACAGAGCGAGGGATGGAGGGAGACAGAGTGAGGGAGGAAGAGAGGGGCGGAGAGAGGGAGGGATGGAGAGAGGGACGGAGAAAGGGAGGGACAGAGAGAGGGAGGGATGGAGGGTGGGACGGAGAGAGGGAGGGACAGAGAGAGGGAGGGACAGAGAGAGGGAGGGACAGAGAGTGGGAGGGACAGAGAGAGGGAGGGACAGAGAGAGGGAGGGACAGAGAGAGGGAGGGACAGAGAGAGGGAGGGACAGAGAGAGTGAGGGACGGAGAGATGGAGGGACGGACAGAGAGAGGGACAGGGATAGGGGAGAGAGAGAAAGAGAGAGGAGACAGAAAGATTCAGAGAGAAATCAATTGTGTGATTGCGCGCAAGAATGAGTGTGCAATTGAGAATGTGTTGAGAGGAAACGTGGGTGTGTAAAGCCAGTGAGTGAGTTCGAGGGTAAATGAGAGGAAGAAACTGAGTACCAGCGTGTGTGAGAGAAAGAAAGCGAATTTAATCACGTGATTGTGAGAGAGCACACGAGTGTGTGATTGGGAGAGAACAGTTGAGAGTAGGAGCTTTGAGAGAGAGTGTGAGGTTGGGGGGAGTGTGATGAGGGGAAAGGAAGTGAGTGCACGTGAATATGAGTAAGAAACAGAGATGGTGTGAAAGTGAAAAAGAGAGATCATGAAGTGTGCGTACATAAATGCCCGAATCTTTATAGAACTCTAACTAAAATGTCTCTCTTTTACTCTTGCAACGGATATTATTTTGTGTGCAGCTTAAGCTAATCTTTCAACAGACGACTGAAGCTAGGAATGGTTTTATCACCTCAATCTGGCAGCTGATGACAGCAAGTTGACAAGATTTATTACTGAGGTAACAAAGGCGGAAAGGCTTCTGAACTTGCTCTGATAAAACTGCCGTGACTCCCTGGCTGCCAGTCAGCATCCCTGGACAAAGAGAGCGATACATGGAGAGTTTGTAGCCTGCCCGATATCAGAGGGGAGCCCAGGGTGGGATCCCAGGGAAGCCATTAGTCAAGACGGTTGAATGTGTGATAAAGATTATTAAAGTTCAGCGCGCACAGGAGATATCCGACAGGTGTACTGTGACATGTTTTTCCAGGGTAAAGGCAGCTATTTGATAACCTGAGAGAAACTTGAACATGGTGGGGCAGGGAGTTTGGGGGAGGTGAATTTTTTAAAAAATTATTCATTGATGGGATGTGGGCATCGCTGGCTAGGCCAGCGTTTATTGCCCATCCCTAATTGCCCTTGAGAAGGTGGTGGTGTTCCCATGTGTCTGCTGCCCTTGTCCTTGTAGATGGTAGTAGTCATGGGTTTGGAAGGCGCTGTCGAAGGAGCATTGCACTCGAACTCACCAAGGCTCCTTCAACAGCACCTTCCAAGCCCACAACCACTACCGGCTAGAAGGACAAGGGCAACAGACACATGGGAGCACCACCACCTGCAAGTTCCCCTCCAAGTCACTCACCATCCTGACTTGGAAATATATCACCGTTCCTTCACTGTCGCTGGGCCAAAATCCTGCAACACCCTCCCTAACAGCACTGTGGGTGTACCTACACCACATGGACTGCAGCAGCTCAAGAAGGCAGCTCACCACCACCTTCTCAAGGGCAATTAGGGATGGGCACTAAATGCTGGCCTAGCCAGTCACACCCACATCCCATCAATAAATATTAAAAAAATTTCCCCTCTGCACCCCCCCCCCGGCACCAATCACGTTTAAGTTCCTCTCAGTGGGAGGGGGCGGTAGCATAATGGTACTGTCACTGGACTAGTGTTCCAGAGACCCAGGGTAATGCTCTGGGGATCTGGATTCAAATCCCACCACGGCGGCTAGTGGAATTTGAATTCAATTAAAAAAATCAAAGTCTGATGATGACCATGAAACAATTGCCGATTGTCATAAAAACCTAACTGGTTCACTGCTGCCGTTGAGGGAAGGTCTGGCATAGACATGACTCCAGACCCACAGCAATGCGGTTAACCCTTAAAATGCCCTCTGAACAAGGTCAATTAGGAATGAGCAATAAATGCTGGCCTAGCCAGCGATGCCCATATCCCATGAACCAATATATTAAAAAAAATGATGCCACCAGTGGGTAAACTGTGTCAGCTGTGGCACGGTGGGTAGCACTCTTGCCTAGTCAGAAGGTTGTGGGTTCAAGTCCCACTCCAGGACATGAGCATAAAAATCTCCACTGATGCTCCAGTGCAGTACTGAGTGCTGCACTGTTGGAGGTGCCGTCTTTCAGATGAGACGTCAAACCAAGGCCTTCTCAGGTTGAAGCAATGATCCTATGGCACTATTTTGAAAAAGAGCAGCAGAGCTCTCCCCGAAATCCTGGCCAATATTTATCCCTCAATTATCATCACCAGAACAGATTACCTGGTCATTATCTCATTGCTGTTTGTGGGAGCTTGCTGTGGGCAGATTGACTGCTGTCTTTCCTACAATGACAACAATAATGTAGAACACATCAAAAAGGGCTTCATTTGGCTGTACTTTTGAGATGTCCAATGGTCATGAAAGGAGCTATATAAATCCAAATCCTTCTCTTCCCCCCAGTGTCCCAGTCAACACTTGTCCCTCAAACAACACTGAAAATTGGTTATCTGGTCATTACCTCATCGCTATCTGTGGGACCTTGCTGTGTGCAAATTGTCAGTTCCATGTCTCTCGTCAACACACTGTTTTTGCAGCTGCCTCACACTGTTCTGAGAATGGTGGTCTGGTTGCAGTGCAGCACCATGAGGACAGAGAGAGAGGCGTTCCCCCAGTTACATATGAATTAGGAACAGGGGTAGGCCACTCAGCCCCTCGAGCCTGCTTCACCATTCAATAAGGTTGTGGCTGATTTGATTGTAACCTCAATCCCACACTCCTTTCTACCCCTGATAACCTTTCACCTGCTTGTTAATCAATAATCTATCCAGATCTACCTTAAAAATATTCAAAGGCTCTGCTTCCACTGCCTTTTGAGGAAGGGAGTTCCAAAGACTCACAACCCTCAGAGAAAAAATTTCTCCTCACCTCTGTCTTCAATGAGCGACTCCTTACTTTTGAACAGTGGCCCCTCGGTCTAGATTTTCCCACATGAGGAAACATCCTCTCTACATCCACCTTGTCCAGACCCCTTAGGATCTTACATATTTCAATCAAGTTGCCTCTTACTCTTCTAAATTCCAGCAAATGCAAGCATAACCTGTCCAACCTTTCCCCCTAAGACAACCCGCCCATTCCTGGCATTAGCCTAGTAAACCATCTCTGAACTGCTTCTAACGCATTTACATCCTTTTTTAAATAAGGAGAACAGTACTGTACACAATACTCCAGATGGGGTCTCACCAGTGCCCTGTATAACTGAAGCATAACCTTCCTACTTTTGTAATCAATTCCCCTCACAATAAATGATAACATTCTATTAGCTTTCCTAATTACCTGCTGTAGCTGAACACTACCATTTTGTGATGCATGCACTAGGACACCCAGATCCCTCTGAATCTCAGAGCTCTGCAATCTCTCACCATTTAGATAATAAGCTTCTTTTTTATTCTTCCTGCCAAAATGAACAATTTCACATTTGCCTACATTATACTCCAATTGCCAGATCTTTACCCACTCACTTAACCTACCTATGTCACTTTGTAGCCTCATGTCCTCTTCACAATTTACTTTCCTACTTATCTTTGTGTCGTCAGCAAATTTGGCAACCATTCCTTCGGTCTCTTCATCAAAGTCATTTATATAAATGTCTTGGACGAAGGGACCTAAGGAATGGTTGCCAAATTTGCTGATGACACAAAGATAGGTAGGAAAGTAAATTGTGAAGAGGACATAAGGGGACTACACAAGACAAGGGAGAAAGCGTCCCAGACAAATTACAAGGAAGGTGGAGGGGGCGGAGCTCAGTGGGCAGAACATAGTGTTCTCACTTCTTTGAGATGTGATAAGATACTGTGTTTTACTGCTCAACATCGGTGGTAGGGAACATAATGGAATCATTACTAAAGGAGAGAATAGAAGAACACCTAGAAATTAGAAATATAACAATGAAGAGTCAGCATATATTTCAAAAGGGAAAATCTTGCTTTACCAACCTTACTGAATTTTTCGAGGGCGGTAACAGAGAGGGTAGATATAGTAATTATGGTTTTATTTAGTGTGCAACGTACCTTTAAGGATAATACTGGTTGAGCAAGATCACATGACCTGTAGTAACCAATAGGAGAGTAGCGCGGGCTACCTCAGCAGTCAGTGTAGAGATAGAGTTGGAGTTGAAAGCACACGTGTAGATGCTGCTGAGTGTATTGTAAATAAACTTAATGTTTCCACCCAAGAAGGGCCTGCAGATCAACTCTAACATTAACAGCACAACTCGGCCATCCTACAACCGTAGACAATGGTAATGCAGTAGATGTAATTTATCTGGATTTTCAAAAGGTCTTTGATGAGGTGTCCCACAATACAATAAGGTCAGAGAATGTGGAGTGAGGGTACAAGTGGCAGAATGGATTGCAAGCTGGCTTCAAGGCAGCGAACAGAGAGCAGGAGTAAAGAGTGGTTATTCACAGTGGCAGAAGCAGTTTTCCACAAGGACCAGTGCTGGGACCACGACTATTCACAATTTGTATCAATGATTTGGACTTTGGAATCAAGCATACAATTTCTAAATTTGCACATGGCAACAGATTGGAGGGAGATAGTCAATACTGAGGAGAACTGCAACAAAACACAGGAGGCGGTTAATAAACTTGCAGAATGGGCAAATAATTGGCAAATGAGGCTCAACAGATAAATGTGAGGTAATACATTTTGGTAAGAAAACTAGGGATCGAGGTCACTTATTACTCAGAAGGTGCGAGTCCAGGTGAGGTAGAGGAACAAAGGGATCTTGGAATACAAATACGGCATTAAAAGCTGAGCCACAAGTTAGCAGGACCGTGAGCAAAAAACAAACCAATTTATTTGTCGAGGGATAGAATTGAAAAGTAGGGAAGTTATGCTAAACCCGTATCGAACCTCAATCAGACTACGCAGAGTACTGAGTGCAGTTCTGGGTGCATAGTATTAAAAAGGATATAGAGGCACTGGAGAGGGTGCAGAGAAGATTTACAAGCATGATACCAGAAATGTGTGGGTTTACATAGCAAAAAAGGACTAACAGGCTGGGTCTCTTTTCTTTTGAAAAAAGGAGGGCCAACCTAATATTAAGGTCATTATTATGAAAGGTTTTGATACAGAGTGGATACAGAGAGAACGCTGGGGAAGAGCAGAGCTTGAGCTCATCAATCTAAGATAATCATCAAGAAATCCAATAGGGGATTCAGAAGGAACCTCACCATCCAAAGAGTGGTGAGAATGTGGAACTCACTACCACAGGGAGTGATTGAAGCAAATCATATAGATTAGGTATAATTCTACATTAATAATACAGCATTTAAGGGGAAGCTAGACAAGCATTTGAGGGAGAAGGGAATAGAGGGTTACCATTGTAGATTAAGATGAGGGAGAATGGGAGGAGGCTCAAGTGGAGCTTAAGCGCTGGCATGAACAGGTTGGGCGGAATGGCCTGTTTCTGTGCCGTATATCCTGCGTAATCCTACAAAAGCTGTCATCTGTTTTTTGGGTTTATAAAAGCTCCACACTATTCAGCTTTATAAAAGTCCATGTTTATGCAGAAAACACCAAACAAAAATAAGATCACACAATTCTGTGACGGGAAAACTTGCAGGAGAAGCTGTTCAGAAGAACACAAAAAACAAGAGCAGCAGGCCACACAGCCATCAAGTCTGCTCCGCCATTTAATACAATCGTGGTTGATCCTGGACCTCGACTCCATTTTCCTGCCTGCTCCCCATATCCCTTAACTCCCCGAGACACCAAAAACCTGTTCAACCTGCCTTAAATATAGTCAACGATGGAGCATCCACAACTCTCTGGGGCAGAGAATTCCAAAGATTCACCATCCTTTGAGTGAAGTAATTTCTCCTCATCGCAGCCCTAAATGATCAGCCCCTTATCCTGAGACTGTGATCCCGTGTTTTAGACTCCCCATCTCAGTGTCTGCCCTATCAAGCTGCTTCAGAATCTTTTATGTTGCAATGAGATCACCTCTCATTCGTCTAAACTCCAGAGAATATAAGCCCAATTTACTCAGCCTCTCATCACAGAACAACCCCCTCATCCCAGGGACCAACTTATTTCGCAGCATCGCCTCCAATCCCAGTATATCCTTTCTTAATGTGGAGGCCAAAACTGCACACAGTATTCCAGGAGTGATCTCTTCAAAACCTTGTAGGACTGTAGCAAGGCTTCTTTATTCCTGCCCTCCAAACCCCTTGCAATAAAGGCTGACATGCCATTTGCCTTCCTAATTGCTTGCTGCACTTGCATAGTAACGTTATGTATTCCTTGTACCAGCACACCCAAGTCTCTTTGAATATCTGTTGGCCTATAGATTGTTGGCTTAATTGAAAAATAAAGTTCCATCCTCTTAACTGCAAACTCCTCTTCTCCTGGCACAAATGCAGCAGAGAACACCCGATCAGCATGGCTCAGTGGGAAGAACTGTCACCTCTGAGTCAGAAAGTCAATGGCTTCAAGTCCCACAACAGAGGCTGGAGCACAAAATCGCAGCTGGCACTGCCAGTGCAGTGCTGAGGGAGTGCTGCAATGTCTTCCCCTCCCAAGCAGACGTGAAAGATCCCACAGCCATTATGCAAAGGGCTTCTGCCCTGCTGTCCTGGCCGCTTAATGATCCTTTGCTACCTACCAAGTACTTTGGTTGTCGGCAAGTTTGCGAATCCCACCAAGTTTGTGAATGACTGCCTGAGGTACACAAGGCTGATCAAGGGGCCAGAGATTTAATTTCAGATGGGCAGCTTTCCACAACAACTTGATGACTTGCAATTATTGCGCTCTTCACATGCTGAGGCAAAGTAATAGGGGGGGGAAATTTACAGACATGGCTGAGTACAGCAATAAAAAAAGACACCCAAAACAAGTGTCTGGCCACTGAAGTGAAACGGTGCAGATTAACCCTTTTGGGTACTCAATGTCTGTTTGAAACTTGCGCACACCCTTGCTCTAATTCTGAAACTACCAGGCCATTTCTTAAAACATGCAGCCACCACAAGTCAAGTCACAATTTGTGAGCAGTTCCATCATTCTTTTTCATCCTCAGAAGGTGGTTGCTGTTGGCAAATCTGGCAGATGGAGTGTTAAAAAAAATCTGGAATTAAAAAGTCTAATGATGACCGTGAAACCACTGTCAATTGTTGTAAAAAACCCATCTGGTTCACTAATGTCCTTTAGGGAAGGAAATCTGCTGTCCTTACCTGGTCTGGCCTACATGTGACTCCAGACCCTCAGCAATGTGGCTGACTCTTAAAATGCCCTCTGAACAAGGGTAATTAGGGACGGGCAATAAGTGCTGGCCTAGCCAGCTATGCCCATATCCCCTGAGCGAATTTAAAAAAGTGGGAAAATGTGAAGTTGTTCACTTTGGCAGGAAGAATAAAAAAGCAGAGTATTACTTAAATGGAGAATGGCTACATAATTCTGAGGTGCAGAGGGATCTCTGTGTTCTCGTGCATGAGTCACAAAAGGTGAGTATGCAGGTACAACAACTGATTAAGAAGGCTAATGGAATGTTCTACTTTATTGCGAGAGGAATTGAACATTAAAGTAAGGATGTTATGCTTCAGTAATACAGGGCATTGGTGAGACCACACCTCGAATACTGTGTGCAGTTTTGGTCTCCTTATTTAAGGAAGCATGCAAAGACGTTAGAAGCGGTTCAGAGGAGGTTTACTAGATCGAAAACAAAAATAAAAATATACCTGGAATAAGTGGGTTGTCTTATGGGGAAAGGTTGGACAGGCTGGGCTTGTTTCCACTGGAGTTTAGAAGAGTGAGGGGTGACTTGATTGAAGTATATAGGGTCCTGAACGGTATTGACAAGGTGGACGTGGAAATGATGTTTCCTCTTGTGGGTGAGTCCAGAACTAGGGGGGCACTGTTTTAAAATTAGGAGCCGCCCTTATAGGAGGAGATGAGGAGAATTTTCTTCTCTCTCAGGGTTGTGCGACTTTGGAACTCTCCGCCTCAGAAGGCGGTGGAGAAGGGGGGCGGTCACTGAATATTTTTAAAGCAGAGGTCAATGGATTATTGTTAGGCAAGGGAATCAAATGTTATCAAGGGTAGATGGGAATGTAGAATTCGAAACACAAGCAGGTCATCCATGATCTTATTGAATGGTAGGCTTGAGGGGCCGAATGGTCTACTTCTGCTGCTATTTCATGTGTTCGCATGGTTATTATTGTCCATCCCTTGCTGCCCTGAGGTGGTGGTGGTGGGCCACCTTTTTATAACTCAGCGGTTTACCAGATCACGTAAGGCAGCTAGGAATCACAACCACATTGGTGTGGGAATGGAGTCACATATAGGCCTGACTGGGTCAGGAAGGCAGATTTCCTTCCCTAAAAGAAACCAGTTGGGGTTTCTTTTTATGACAATCCTGGCTTCGTGGCGACTTTACTAATTCCAGTTTTTTTTTTAATTTCAAGATTTTTATTAAACTGAATTGAAATTCTCAGACTGACATGCTAGAAATTGAACTCTCATTCTCTGGATCACTGGTCTAGTAATATAGCCAGTGACTACACCACTACAGGAATACCTAATCACCACCAGAAGAAATAATAAAGGATAACCAGTTGACTGATAGCGAAGGATGCAGCTAAACAACATTAAAGATAAAAACAGAAAATGCTGGAAAAACTCAGCAGGTCTGGCAGCATCTCTAGAGACAGAAACAGAGTCAACGTTTCGAATTCATATAACTCTACTTCAGAGCTGAAGAGAGGTAGAAATGTGATAGGTTTTATGCTGTTGGAGAGATTAAATGACAAATATGTCATAGACACAGGACAAAGGGAGTGGTCATGATAGTGTTAAAGACTAAGGCAGGTGTTAATAGTGGCATAAAGGTCAGATAGCAGAATGTGTTAAGAGCAGAACAAGGGTCAGTGCTTTCTGAGAGTAAAACATGAGAACTAGTTACAGACTGGCCTGTATTAAAGACTGGCCATTAAAGACTGGCTTAATCAGAACTCCAACAACAAGATCATTGGAAAGTTTGGAAGATGATGGTCGCCTGTGCCACATGGCAGGGCACTTAGACAACGATGATGCCATTGTACCTTATATTTAATGGCACTAATGATGTCAGTTGTGAAATCCTAGGGCTGCATTGCAGGAGGAGGCCATTCAGCCCCTTTAGAGTGTTCCACCGTTTAATTAGATCATGTCAGACTTCCATCTTCCCACCTTGGTTCCCTAACTCTCAACTCTGCTGGTTAATAAAAATCTTTCCATTTCAGTTTTTGATAATTTTCAATTGAACATCCTGAGCCTCCGCATAATTTTGGGGAAAGAGAGTTCACCATTTGTGTGACGAAATGCTTCCTGATCCAGTCCATTTATTACTGACTTTGTCACTCACTCAGGGTGCGAGCTGAAATGGAATTACTTCACAGTTTGCTGTTGGACCAGTCACAAAGCTGATGATTCTCAATGTAGGAAGCAATCGACCTCTTCACAGAATGTCTGCTCGGCACAGAAAGAAACGTGAAGCTGTACATAAGAAATTGGAGCAGGGGTAGGCCATTGCGCCCCTCCAGCATGTTCTGCCATCCAATAAGAACATGGCTAATCTTCCACCTCAACTCCACTTGCACCCCTAATCCCTGTTTCCCTCGATTCTCTTAGTGCCCAAAAATCTATCGATCCCAGTCTTGAATATGCTCAATGATTGAGCATCTACAGCTCTCTGGGATAAAGAATTCCAAAGATTCGCGACACTTTGAATGAAGCAGTTTCTCATCTCAGTCCTAAGTGGCTGGCCCCTTTATTCTGAAACTATGAACCCTAGTTCTAGATTCTCCAGCCAGGGGAAACGGCATCTATCACGTCAAGCCCTCTCAGAATTTTATATATGCTGATGAGGCCAGACCTGAACAGACGGATGGTGAAGAGGGATGCAGTTTATTTCCTACTGCAGTTTCTAAGTGGGAAGCTGACTCCTTCTGTAGAATATACAACGTAAGGTACAGGGTAAGACTGTGATGTTAATCCGCATTCCAGGACTTGAGCTCATAAACTAAATTGGCACTCCCAGGGTACTGCAGCACCAGGTGGGGGAGAAGGGGTGTGCTGCCTTGTCCGAGGAGCCATCCTTCAGGTGAGTTGTTCAGCTGCTCAGGTGGATGAGAAAGATCCCATGGCCCTAAATGAAGAACATTTCCCCTGGTGTCCTGACTAATGTTCACCCCTCAATCAACAGTTTCAAGAACAGTTTCACTGATCATGTGTTTCATCATTATATTTGGGATCTTGCTGTGCCCAAACTGGCTGTGACAAAACAACAGTGACTACACTTCATAAGTAATTATTTGGTTGTCATCCATTTTAGGACCTCCAAAGGCATTTGCGGAAGCACTGGAACAGGCAGCAACATCAATGGAATATTGAATAGACAACAACAATGGAGAAGTTAGCACTTATGACACTGGAGCAAGCGTTGGAACAGGTTGCATTGGTAATATTCAAAGGCAGCTTAAGAAAATGTTGCAGGACGCTGCATTGGGCTGGCAGCATGCTTGACATTCCAATAAAGGATGAGGTGAAATGGGCCAAAAGGTTTCTTCATCCAAACCACTTTGTGATCGTTTCCGGGGAAGGAACATTCACATTGGCTGGGATTATCCACACTGTATTTTTGTGACCTTGGCTTGACCCAGGTGCTTTGGGAAAAGCTTGTATTTTCTTTTTGTGTGATGTCTCTTGAAGACCAATGTGGACTGGGGTGCATTCTAAAAGCGGGTTAATTAGTTTTCCGACTATGACATCATTAGATTCCAAGAAATGCCCATTTGACCTGTGGTTGTCATGGGGATGAACAGCTAAGAAGCAAAGGGTAAATAGAAATCTAATTGCAGGGTGGTTGGGTCAGCCAGTGTTTCCTGTTTGTCGATCAGAGCACACTGAGAATTCATGTAAAGAGGAAACAAACAAGGTTCTCTCCAAATGGAACAGTTTTCTGTTTGGCAGTCTTCGAACAGATCTTGGTGTTGAAGCAGATCTTTGAGAATAGATCAGAAACTGTGTTAATGTGTGCGTTAAACAGTCAGAAAGAGCAGAAAGCTAAAGAAAGGAAAGGCAACAGACTGTGGTTTGGACAAGATCTAAGGCTTTGTTTCAGAGTTGCCAGAGCCCTTCAGACCATTTAAGGGGATCAGAGAAGACTGCCGTGACCAGAGTGAGATGGTCGGCGGTAGCTGTCTCCAATGTCTGGGGAACTTCAGGTGGAATACGACTGCTAGCAATTATACCTCAGTGACTGCAATGATTGGATGGGAAGTGAGTGACCCTACATGATGGAGCCAGAGTTGGAAAGACTGAGAGACTGCATGTGGCCCCACATTTGTGCGCAAGTAATGTGAGTACTTGTAACTACGTGAGGTGGTTCTTTGTTGTATTGGCTACTTAAAGCGCAATTTACCTTTTTATTTCAAATATCCTTCACCTGAATTGTGTTGATTGTAGTTGGTTTGTTACAATAAAAGTTTTAAGAAGTGAAAACTTGTTCATCGGTTTTCTTTCTGTTGGCTTCATGAGGATTCCTTTCTTTTAGAAGTTATTGGAATTTACGGGGATCGTAACAGCCTCTCCGGGCGAAAGGCCAATGTTGAAAGGTGAAAATCTTCACCAGTCAGAAAGCAACAGTAAGGAATCACTGCCACTGTGCAGTGCGATTCAATAGAAATACAATTAAAGATCAACCTGTGAGTGAGATGCAGGCAGCTGTACTGCCTGAGACATTTCAGCAATAGCATCGGTTCATCTATCCGATGTCGAAGGAAGACTTTCCAAATTTAAGTTTGAGTTTAAAAGAACTGAATTGAAGCAAAACTAAATAAAAAAGATAAATGCAGGTAACTGGGAACTCTCTAAATATGCCTACGTAAGGGTGTATTCTTGTGCCAATTTGTGTGTCAACCTTGGAAAATATTTGAAATGTATGGGGAAACTATCGAGCAACACGAAGTATCAGAGCCACAGTATCTGCAGCCTCTTAATCAACCTGTTTAGAGGCACACTCAATTGTAACTTAAGGCAAATCAGGTTTTTAAGGCCTTACCGTCACACACGCTGGCATGTCATAGGCAGAAAAACGTTTTGCATATTACATGCTGTACTGCTGCATGTTCATGTAAAACATCTCCGGATACAGAATCATACAGCACAGAATGAGGCCATTCAGCTTATCGTGCCTGTGCTGACTCTTTAGAAGAACTATCCAAAATGCTCACACTATCAACCCCTGCCCTATCGCCACAGCCTTGCAAGTTTCTTTTCTTCTCAATTATTTATTGAGTTCCCTTTTGAAAGTAAACACCGAGTCTGCTTCAACCTCCTCTTCAGGCTGTGCCTTCCAGCTCACCATAACTTGCATGGCAAAAAGAATTCTCATCTCACCTCTGGCTTTTCCCCCCCAGTTGTTTTAAGTCTGCGTCCCCTGATTATTGACCTGCCTGCCAGTGGGAACAGCTTCTCCCTAGCTGCACTTATCAAAACCCCTCTTAATTTTTGGAATACCTCGTCTCCCTTTAACCTCTCTGCTCCATGGAGAGCAACCCCAGTTTCTCCACAGGACTGAAGTCCCTCATGCCTGGTACCACTCTAGCAAATCTCCTCTGCACTCTCTAAGAAGCCTTGTTGTCCTGCTCTCAACTCAGAAAACTGGCTTATATATCTATTTCTGTATATAAAGAAAAATATACTCAGGACAATGGGAGTATCTAGCCAGCAACACCCACATCCTGTGAACAAATAAATAAAAAGACAGTCAACGCTGATGTCAACTTACTTTCACAGGGCGGCTGTGAAGAAAGCATTATGCAGCACAATCACCAGGTTTATAATGTACCGAGGGCTATGGGACAAATTGTAATCAAGTTAATATGCTTCTCTGCAACATTCTTAATTCATTAGCTCCCAAACACTCCCTCTGCCAGTGACAGACCTGTAGTTGATGGTACCACACTCTGGTGTTTACACAGTTCAGAATGCTCCCTCCAGAAACCAGCCAGTTTTGGAAAGAGAAAGTCTATAAATGTTACTGCTGGTTATTTTTCACAGCTCTTAAGTGGACATAGTATGAAGATTTTATACATCCAGAATTTGCACTTCATTGAAATCCCAATGACAACACGTGAGTTCTAATTAAGGTGGTAATTAAAGAGGATTCCTCGTTTCACACAGTGAGGGGGAGCTGAACTCTCCACAAGTTCTGAGCTGAGATGAAAGGAAGTCACTTTTGCGAGCGCGGGTAACTCAGGCATAGAGGACGCACTCGCCACAGCAATCAAGGCAAGGAGGGAAACTAGATCACGATGGTGGGGGGGGGAGGGGTTCGGGATCAGCAACGATGGTGCACAGGGAGACGCAGTGAGTCTGATCTGCAGCCAGCAGGGAACGAGCTTCAAACCGGGAAGCAAAACATCAAAGTGTTTTCAAGTTTCACACAGATCAGCTCTCATTACTGCAACAGCTGGAACATCTCCTGGCTTCCCAAGCCATTGTTGAAAGCTGTACAACATTTCTGACTGACGGATAGCAGCAACTGAACTTAGTGTCAGTGGCAGTTCACAACCTACCATACTGAACTGTCCACCCCCACCCACACACAAAAAAAAACTCTGGGTATTTTCAGGGCAGAATTAAGCAACAAAAGGTCCGCAGAGTCCAATAAACTCTATCCCCGTTCACCTTGGATGTCAATCTATAACTGGCGGTCAGGTTCCCAGTTTGGCACCACTCTTGCCTCTGAGTCAGATGATTGTAGCTTCAAGTCCCGCTCAAGGGTTTCAACACAGGTCAACTCTCCCAATGCAGTGGGAGTACAATACAGTCCTGAGGCAGCGCTGTCCCGGGGCAGCGCAGTCCTGAGGCAGTGCTGTCCCTGGGGGAGCGCAATATTGGGAGGTGCAATGTCTTTCAGATTTAAAAATAAGTTTTTTTATTCATTCCTGGGGCGTGGGCGTCACTGGCTGGGCCAGCATTTATTGCCCATCCCTAGGTGCCCTTGAGAAGGCAGTGGTGAACTGCCTCCTTGAACCAATGAGGCGTTAAACCAAGGTGCTATCTATCTGTTGAAAGTGTTTCCCTCTCAAACAACTCCCCCAAAAATAGATTAATGGACCATCCATGGGTCCAATGCCTCCACCCCTGACTCACTCCTGCTAAACCTCTTGCCCATATCCCAAATTTCCAACCTAAAACTCGGCTGCCTCCATTGTGTCCTGCTGAGCCAGTGACTCCAATCCTCACTGACTTAGGCCAGACCCCCAATTCCCAGGACGTAGAACTTAAAATCTCCACCTTAAAACCTCCCCAATCTGCAAGCCTCCTCCAACCTCAGAGCTTTCATTCCTCCCTGCTTACCCAACAGGGGGCAGACTCACACCGGTGGAACGCTGCTGGGCTCAGCTCTCTCTGGCCCGCTTTGACTGCGTCAAGCTGTGGAACGTCCACGTGCCATCTGCTGGTGCCGACAATCTCTTGCTCTTCTTGTTGTTTAAGGCAAGGAAGCTTATTGAGGATCACAACTGCACTCTCGCAACCATCCAGGATATTCATTACTAAGACTGCAGGTGTCAGAGAGGGAGATGCAAACTAACCCGCCAATGAATGACAGTCTCTCCTCTTTCATTATTAGGCATTCCCTGCACACCCATGACCCGAATCAGTCTGTTTGTTGTTTTTTTTTTAAAAATGGAACGCGTCTATTTTTAAATTCGGGTTTCTGTAGCAGCATTGACGCTGCAGTGACCCTTCTGTCTCATCCGTAACAGTACAACTCACAGACAGACAAATCGACAGAACCTGCATTTACATAGCACCTTCCACAACCTCAGGGCATCCCAAAGCGCCTTGCAAGAGGAGTAAATATTTCCTCGAGTGCAGCCACTGTGGTAACATAGGAAACGCAGCAGCCAATTTGCGCACAGCAAGGTCCCACGAACAGCGATGTGGTAACGACCAGATGATCTGTCTTTAAGTGATATTGATTGAGGATAAATGTTGGCCAGGGCACTGGGGGAGAACTCTCCTGTGGTGGCACGGGATTCTTTTAATATCCCCCTGAGGGGGCGGATCGTATGACGCCTCATCCACAAGACAGCTCGCCATCGGGGAAAGTGCCAACGGTGAGATTTGGAAAGCTGAGCCGAAATCACAAACTGACACCCGGAGCCTCCACCCCTCCCAAAATGATATTTCCAGCAACAAAGTGTTAAAGGAGCAGGGAAGAATTAGGGTAAAGTGGTCAATAAGAAATCAACTAAGTGAGATGATTCACAGCTCCCATCAGCCTGTCGCCATTTACCTCTGAGTCAGAAGGAGATTTGGAGGAAGGGGCAGGTACAAAGCAGGAGAGAGCGTTACCACCACATGAGGCACCTTGTGGGGCTTCGGGCTCTACAGGGAGGTGGGGGGGGTGGGGGAGGGTGGTCAGGCCACCCACTTCTAAGCTGGGGGTGGGGAGAGGACTGCTGGTCGGGTGCTCCACGAGTTCAGCTAAGCCCCCTCGGTGGGGAATGCGTCAGCGAGGCCTGTGGTCCGGGAGACGGAGTGCCGCGCTTGCAGGCCGGGCACGTTTCAGGTTTCACGTCAGGGAGGTGGTGCTACTTTCCACCTTGGGTTTCTATTCCAATGCTTTCCTGGCCAACCTCCTGCACAAAGGTGAATTCATCCAAAACTCTGCTGTTTGTGTCTTGTCGTTGCAACAAGTTCTGGTCCCCTACTCCGACCTGGACTCGCTGAACTGAATCAGCTCCACTCCTGGTTAAGCAATGCCTTGATATTAAAGTTCTCATCCTTGTCTTCAAATCCCTCCATGGGCCTCGACTTTCCATACCTCTGAAATTTCCTCCAGCCTCCGAGATGCCTGCACTTCCCCAATATTCATCACTCCACCACTAGTGGTCACGCTTTCAGCCGCTTTGACCCCTTAAGCTGTGGGGTTCTCTCCCTAAACCCCTTCAACCCTCTCTCCCTCTTTAAAACGCTCCTTCAAAATACCACTTTGGCCAAACTTTGAATCAATATCCCCCTTTGTGGCTCAGTGATACTTTTACACTCCCGTAAAGCATTTTACTATCTTGAAGGTGCTACATAAATGCAAGTTGTTGAAATCAACATAGATTTCAGGTTACCAGAACATGTGAATAATAATAATAATAATAAAAATGATGCCCCACTATCCTCAACCAATGCAGGTTACAACAGGCAACATGAGAGATGTCTCTGGGTGTTCGTACATTGTCTATTTTGAAGCAGAGGGAAAAATAACCATTGCAAATGTGGCTACTTCAACAAGCACGCTCCAAGGCATGGCCTTTTAGATGGACATAAAAGATCCGGTGGCACTACATCAAAGGCAAGCAGGGGAGTTCTCCATGGTGTCCTGGCCAAAATTTATCCCTCAACCAACATCACAAAAACAGATTATCTGGTCACCATTAGTTGATGCCACAAGGATTAAGGGTGCAGATTTAATATTTTGGGCAAAAGATGCAGGAGGCAGCGAGTGGTGATAGCCTGGAACTCGTTGCTTATGAGAGGGGTGGAAGCTGAGACCATCAATAATTTCAAGAGGGTGGGTACTTGAGGGAAAGAAACTTACAAGGTAACAAGGAATGAAGCAGGGGAATGGCACAGGCGGCATTGCTCTTCAGAGAGCTGGCATGGACTCAATGGACTGAATGGCCTCCTTCTGTGCCACAATGACTCTATTATCATAATGCTGTTTGTGGGAGCTTGCTGTGCACCAAACGGTCAGCTATGTCTCCTGCATTACACTTCGAAAGTACCTAATTGGCTGTGAAGCACTTTGGGGAATGCAGAGGCTATGCCGCACAAAGGCAAGTCTTTCTGCTTTCTTTGATCAATGATATAAATGGGAGTTATTGTGTATTTATTGAATGTGGAATAATTACCCCGGCTGGAATTTAATCAGTGTCAATTTCGGTAACAATGCTCCTCTGCTCTAGTAGGTCAGACAGAAAAGGAAAAAAAAGCAAGCTCTCGTTTTCACGCGGTGAGATGGAGTGGGTTTTCCATCACCCCATCGTGCTCATTACAGGGCGGGTGTCGGTGGGGACTCTGCCAGGCAGCTCAGCTCGTAGCCACTGTCAGCGTAAAGTAGGTCAGCAGGCAAAAGCACAGGGCCGGCTTCACGCTGAGTCCGTGTTTGCACATCCTCTTCAAATCAGCCACCGATGGCTGGGCTGTAATCAATTCAGTGATCAGCAGAGAGCCGGCCAGTGGCGGGGACCAGGTTTTTTCTCAGCCTGTCTCCTTCATCAGGGGCGCACCACAGCTGAGGGCGCAGCCGTTATAGTTCATCTTCCGCTGAAATTGACAGGAAGCTGGACGAAGTCTGACCAAATCAAATCTTGTCGCTTTGCCTTGCTGGGAAGATGTGAACGAGGGGATGGTTCACACATCAGGTTCAGCCCGGGTAGGGCTGCCTGCACTCACAAACCTTCCCCTCAAAGTGGTGACGCAGCTTGTTAAATCAAACCACCGAGCTGCAGAATAAAACCTCCCATCACGTGGGGAGACTAGAGTTACTGAGGCTGTTCATTAAGTCGAGATTTAAGAGAAAAATCATGAAATTAAGTAAAGGAGGAACGACTTTCACTGGCAGGAGAGTCGGTAACCAGTGGAGACAGAGTTAAAACAATTTGCAAAGAGAAAGAGGAATTGAGGAGAATGTTTTTCCATTCTTTCAAGGGACAGGAGCATTGCTGGCTAGGCCAGCATTTATTGCCCATCCCTAATTACCCTTGAGGAGGTGGTGGTGAGCCGCATTCTTGAACCGCTGCAGTCCATGGGGTGTAGGTACACTCATGGTGTTGTTAGGGAGGGAGTTCCAGGATTTTGACCCAGTGACAGTGAAGGAACGGCGATATATTTCCAAGTCAGGATGGTGTCTGACTTGAAGAGGAACTTTCAGGCGGTGGTGTTCCCATCTATCTGCTGCCCTTGTCCTTCTTGGTGATAGTGGTCACAGGTTTTGAAGGTGCTGTCAAAGGAGCCTTGGCGAGTTGCGTTTGCACAGAGAGCTATGATGATCTGGAATGTGCTGTCTGAAAGGGGATGGAAGCAGATTCAATGGGAACTTTCAAACAGGAATTGACCACATGGTCGATATATGTATCGGAAATCCTTGGACAAATTCACACAGCAAGCTCCCACAAACAATCTCATAACGACCAGATAATCTGTTGTTCGTGATGTTGGTTGAGGGGTAAACAATGGCCAGGACACCAGGGGGAGCTCCCCTGCTCTTCTTCATATGAATACCCTCCCTAAACCTCTTTGTCTCTCTCTACCTCTCTCT
The DNA here is from genome assembly GCF_964194155.1 of Cetorhinus maximus. Taxonomy (NCBI): domain Eukaryota; kingdom Metazoa; phylum Chordata; class Chondrichthyes; order Lamniformes; family Cetorhinidae; genus Cetorhinus; species Cetorhinus maximus. Next base: position 18,936,739 of record NC_135887.1, on the reverse strand, counting down.
CCTCCTTTAAGGCGCTCCTCTTTGATCAAGCTTTTTATAATTTCCCCGATCATCTGCTTCTAGCTCATCCAAAACACAGTGCCTCCGCTAGTGCAGCATTCCCTCAGTACTGCACTGGGGGTGTCAACTGAGGTTTGGTGGTCTGGAGCAGGTGTTGAGCCCACGACCTTCTGCCTCAGGGGAGAGAGCAACGGCTGGAAGGCGAGGAAATTAACAGAACGGTTGAAGTCTCCATAGATAGTGGAGCAAGATTTGCAGGTTGAATTAGTTTGCTGTCCATTCAAAGTGCAGCCTGTGCGCATGAGGTCAACAGAAGAAGAAATTCTATATGGTTCATCTTTATGGAACGATGATCATATCCTCTCCCCAAAATATTTAGAAACCAGATATTAAAAAAAATCCATAGGGGCAAAAAGAGATGACATTCCAGGTTATTGAGAAATAAATCATCAAATTCATATCATCTTGAGACAGTGAAAAATGACCTAATGCACAGGTAACTCAATAGGATTGTAAACTAATCCTTCAATGCTCCACTAAATGTCACTCAAGTGCCTCCCCTGCTTTAACCGCTACTTGGACAAGTCAAAGATGACTCTACCTGGTTCGGAGGACAGGAGATTTGATATCAGGAAACTCGAAGTGCTTCATGGTGATCTTGCTACGTAATATTTGCTTCCTTGTGATGCCAGCATGTGTCGAGGGATTGGGCATCTGGTTCAGAATGAAGGCAAATTAACCGCTCTCAGCAGAGAAGCAATAAATCTATTGGAAGATCAAAGATCAGCTTCCTCTTTTAGGTGCTAATTCCTCACTGGGGTACAGCTCACTCACACAACAGGCACTATCCTAGGGTACAGCTCACTCACACAACAGGCATTATCCTAGGGTACAGCTCACTCACACAACAAGCACTATCCTGGGTTACAGCTCACACACACAACAGGCACTATCCTAGGGTACAACTCACTCACACAACAGGCACTATCCTAGGGTACAACTCACTCACACAACAAGCACTATCCTAGGGTACAGCTCACACACACAACAAGCACTATCCTAGGGTACAACTCACTCACACAACAGGCACTATCCTAGGGTACAGCTCACACACACAACAAGCACTATCCTGGGTTACAGCTCACACACACAACAGGCACCATCCTAGGGTACAACTCACTCACACAACAAGCACTATCCTGGGGTACAGCTCACTCACACAACAGGCACTATCCTAGGGTACAGCTCACACACACAACAGGCACTATCCTAGGGTACAGCTCACTCACACAACAGGCACTATCCTGGGGTACAGCTCACACACATATCAGGCACTATCCTAGGGTACAGCTCACACACACAACAGGCACCATCCTGGGGTACAGCTCACACACACAACAGGCACCATCCTGGGTTACAGCTCACACACACAACAGGCACCATCCTGGGTTACAGCTCACTCACACAACAGGCACCATCCAGGGGTACAGCTCACTTACACACACAGGCACCATCCTGGGGTACAGTTCACACACACAACAGGCACCATCCTAGGTTACAGCTCACTCACACAACAGGCACCATCCACGGGTACAGCTCACTCACACACACAGGCACAATCCTGGGGTACAGCTCACACACACAACAGGCACCATCCTGGGGTACAGCTCACACACACAACAGGCACCATCCTGGGGAATGGCTCACACACGCTTCCCCCCCCACTCCTTCCCGCAAAGTCCACCTCAGTACATTATCCAACTGCTTATTCTCCATGCTGGAACCTAGATGGTTGAGTGTCATGGACCAGTCAATTGCCGGGGGCGGGGTGATTAGCACAGTTTAGCTCCATCCTGCCCTGAGCTATTGTCTACATTGCACATATTATAGCAATGACAGCAGGCAGGAGCAGGAAAACTGCCCATATCCCTCTCACCTCCCTAACCATGCTGTCTAAGGAGGCACAGATTCTTACTGCACATACAGAGGTCGTAGATTTAAAACTATTGCCACATCATCTGGAGGGGTGATAGCGTCACAGAATGGTTACAGCACAGGAGAACGCCGTTCAGCCTACTGTATCCATGCTGCCTCTCTGCAAGGGCAACTCAGCCAGTCCTACTCTACTGCCTTTTCCCTGTAGCCATATAACTTTTTTTTCTGACAGCTTTCCAATTCCCTTTTGTAAGCTGCGATTGAACCTGCCTCCACCACACTCTCAGGCAGCGCATTCCAGATCTGTAGTAATTATGGTTTTATTTAGTGTGCAATGTTGCTTTAAGAATAATACTTGTTAAGGAAGATCACATGATCTGTAAGGGAGTAGTGCGGGCTACCACAGCAGTGTAGAGATAGAGTTGGAAATTAAAGCACACGTGTAGTTGCTGCTGAGTATATTGTGAAAAAACTTAAAAGTTTCCACCCAAGAAGTGCCTGCAGATCAACTCTTATCAGTAATAGCACAACTTGGCCACCCTCCAGCAAACTGGCGACGAGGATAAAACAGGATTGGACAAAAGAAATCAAGTTAAACAGAAATCGGTACTGTACCTTGCACAGTGATTGTAAGTAGCAAGCTCCGTTAGAATTGAAGAAGTTATCCTCTCTCAAAATGCCACAATTTGAGAGAATTGATCCTTTTGAACCTGCCACAGACGATTGGTCTCAATACATAGAACGCCCCAGATTCTTTTTTCAAGCAAATGAGATTACGGGGGAAGAGAAGAGGCGAGTGATCCTCTTGATTATTTGTGGGAGCAAAACCTCCAGTCTAATTCAAAGCATGAAGGCACCCGGTGCCCCGGATTCGAAGAATTTCAATGAATTGGTGGACGACGCGACGGGTCACTTTCAACCCAAGCCCTCAGTCACTATGCAGAGGCTCAGGTTTAATTCATGAAACAGAGACCCAGGTTAGACAATTTCACGCTATGTGGCTAAATTGAAGCTGCTAATGCTAACATTCTGAGTTCGGTACGACTCTGAGCGACATGCTCAGAGATCGTTTAGAACGTACTGGGAAAGAAACATCACTCTACGGCCGGCCCCAGCGCATAATCCAGGCTGACACTTCAGTGCACTGCTGAGAATTGAAGCAAATAACATAGACGCCTTGAAGGTAGACACCAGATGAGCACGTGAGGGACAAAGGAATGGAAGGGTATGAAAATTGGCTGGGAGGAGGCCTGTGTGGAGCAGAGCCGACAACACCGACTCGGTGGGCCGAATGGCCTGTTTCTGTGCTGTAAATTCAATGTAGAGGACACTATTCAGAAAAGATTATTGTCCGAAGTGGATCTGGATCTAGAGGTAGCGCTGGCCATGGAAAGCGCAGTAAAAGATTCAAAAGCAATACAGGCTGCGCAAAATGGCGCCATCCTCCACCTCGGGCAGGAAACCTCAGCCGAAAGACGTGTGAAAAAGCAAGACTCCGCCAAAAAGGGGGAAATAGCCCCTGTTAACCAAAGAATAAAGAAAAATAACTTAGCAGCGAAATCGAAGAATAATTTTAATAGAGGTGGAAACAATCAGTCTTTTAGCAATTGGCAGTTTAAAAAAATTGAGTGCTACTATTGTCACAGAAATGGACACATGATGAGGCAGTGCAAGGAAAGATTCAGGCAGGCTTGTAAACAAAAGAAGAAGCCCAATGAAATCTACACTGTAGAAGAGCCTGAAACAACAAATTCAGACATTTGCTCATTGTTGAATCTGAAAGTTGAAAAGATAGAACCAATATTTGTCACAGTGAAAGTAAATGGCAAACCTGTTAGAATGGAAGTGGACACAGGAGCTTCCACTACAGTAATTGGGGAACATACCTTCAGATATTCGAATGGTGAACATCAATTAAGTTTAGAAGAAACAGTCGCCAAACTCAAAACATATACGGGTGAAGACATTCAAGTAAAAGGCATAAGCAGAGTAACTGTCCATTATGGAAGCCAATCAGCAAAGCTACCAGTGTTAGTATTGAGAGGCAGAAGACCAAGCCTTCTAGCACGAAATTGGCTAAGGGAAATCAACCTTGATTGGCCACTGAGATTCCAAAAGGAAGCCGGAAGCGTTCCTGTTTTGAAAAAGGAGTGTGTAAAGACTCAACAACCTGAAGAAGTGCAGGCTGTCTTAGGCCAAAACCTGGAAGAACAGCAGAAGAAACTCAAAGAGACCCTGCTTGATGACAGAGTTCGAGACGAGGTGAGCAACCTCCGAAAGGAAAAAGAAAACCTGCTGAAAGATCTTCACACGCGACAAGATTCCCTCAGGTCAGAGTTTGCACCTCTAGAAAGTATGAAGAGAAACAGAAAGAATTCAGCAGTTCTCTGAACAAACTGAAGGATGGGTTGGCAGAGAAGACACAACAATGTTCAATTTTCCAGGAGGCAGCAAACAAATACAAAAAAGAGACGGAAGAGCTGAAGAATCAGCTAAATGAAGCCAAAGAGGCTTTGGAAGCAAAAGTCGCAGAATTTTCCAAGAAGCCGACAGATAATGAAATTTTGGGAGACTCAGCCACTGAGCTCAGACAAGATGAGCTTGCATCTGTGAGTAGTCTGGCCAATAGTGAAGTCAAAAAGAAGGCTGAGGTTAAAGTTTGTGCTAGAAAGAAGGCAGCGCGTAGAAAGGAGATACAGAAATACTAAGAGGGCTTTAATTCTGGCAGCATACGAATACACTTTCATACATAGGCCTGGTAATCAAATCGCAAACGCCGATGCCCTTAGTCGTTTGCCTTTATAAGAAAACGATGAGCACGTCCCGGTTCCACAGGAACTTGTTTTACTGTTAAATTTCTTAGATTCCTCACCGGTATGTGCTCGACAGATCAGAGGCTGGACAAGTCGAGACCCAGTCCTATCACAGGTACGAGAACAAGTGCCACATGGTTGGTCACAGGAGCCCATATCTGATGAAGTGAAAGCGTACTTCAACAGATGACATGAGATAACCAGCCAGGATGGCATCTTATTGTGGGGAGCATGAGTGATAATTCCTCCAAAGGGAAGGGAGCCACCTTTAATTGAACTACACAGTGCACATCCAGGAATTTCCTGAGTGAAGGCCATAGCACGCAGCTATCCATGGGGGCCTGAGATGGATGGCAAAAGAGAGAGTTTAGTAAAGCACTGTGTGCAATGTCAGCAACTGCAAAAGTTGCCAGTGACAGCTCCATTACACCCGTGGGAGTGACCAGGTAGACCCTGGGTGCAGTTATACATTGACTACGATGGACCTTTCCTGGGAACAATGCTTCTGCTCATTGTCGATGCCCATTCAAAATGGCTGGATGTATATGAGGTGAAGTCACCAATGTCGGCCGGTACAATTGAGAAACTACATCAGAGTTTTGCCATTCACAGACTACCAGAAGCAGTCATTTCTGATAACGGCACGGCATTTACAAGTGCTGAGTTTCAACGGTTTATCAGCCTCAATGGTATCACTCATGTGAAAACTGCACCGTACCACCCTTCCTCAAACGGACTGGCTGAAAGGGACGGTCCAAACATTCAGGGCAGGCACAAAAAAGCTAACTGGCGATTCCTTGGCAACCAGGCTAGCACGCTTTCTTATTCATTACAGGACCGCCCCTCACACAACAACAAGTGTTACACCTGCGGAGTTATTGTTGAAACGCCTTCTCAGGATGAGACTGAGCTTAATAATACCCAATTTAGAGGTGAAGGTGGAAAGGAGTCAGGGAAGCCAGAAAACTAGACACGAGTGGCATAGTCGTGAGAGGAAATTTACTTTGAGAGAGCCGGTATATGTGAAAAATTTCGGGGAAGGACCAAAATGGTTACAGGGTGAAATAGTGCAGTGACTGTACCTCTATCTTACCATGTGGAGGTGCCCGGATCATCTATAAACACGTGAACCACTGCCCTTATTCAGGGGGAATTGTGTTGAAAGCATGTGTAGTTGCTGCTGAGTATGTTGTAAATAAACTTAATGTTTCCACCTAAGAAGCATCTGCAGATCAACTCTATCATTAACAGCACAACTCAGCCACCCTGCAACAAAATGCTAACCGCTCACTGCATTAAAAAAGGTTTTTCCTCATGCGGCCTTTGCTTCTTTCGCTGACGACCTTGAATCAGCGTCCTTTGATTCTCTACCCTTCCACCAACGGGAACAGTTTCTCCATATGTACTCCACGAGGAATTTTTTCACTCAGCGAGTTGAAGGGATCTGGAACACTGTACCTGAAAAGGTTATGGAAATTGATTCCGGCAATAATTTTAAAGGGCATTTGGACAGGTACTTGAGGATAAGGTGACGGCCAAAAAGTTGGGATGTGGAACTAAACATCACAGGTCTTTCAAAGAGCCAGCACAGGCCACAATGGGCTGAATGGCCTGGTCCCATGCTGTAAGTTTCTATGATTCAATGCAAAGCTGCTCTTAGCCTAGATCAGAAAATTAGAGTAGTTAACTCAAGGGGAGACAATGGTGTAGTGGTAATGTCACCAGACTAATCCTCCGGGGACATGGTTTCAAATCCCACCAATTTAAATTCAATTAATAAACCTGGAAGATAAAGTTAGTCAATGGTCAACTATCAAATTGCTATAACCCATCTGGTTCAGGGAAGGAAATCTGCGGTTTGTCCGCAAGAAAGACCCAAACCTCCCTGTTGCTTGCCATTTTAACACTCCACCCTGCTCTCTTGCCCACATGTCTGTCCTTGGCTTGCTGCATTGTTCTAGTGAAGCCCAGCGCAAACTGGAGAAACAGCACCTCATCTTCCGACTAGGCACTTTACAGCCTTCCGGACTGAATATTGAATTCAACAACTTTAGATCTTGAACTCCCTCCCCCATCCCCACCCCCTTTCCATTTCTTCCCCCTCCCTTTTGTTTTTTCCAATAACTTATATAGATTTTTCTTTTCCCACCTATTTCCATTATTTTTAAATCTATACCTGTAATGCCCTGTCAGTCTTTCCACCCCACCCCCACTACAGCTGTACCTTGAGTGTCCTGCCATCCATTCTTAATTAGCACATTCTCTTAGATAATATCACCACCTTCAACACCTCTTTGTTCCTTTGTCTGTAACATCTTTTGATTATCTGCTCCTATCACTGCTTGCTTGACCCTACAACCACCCCCCCACCCCCCACCCCAAACGTTAAACCAGCTTATATTTCACCCCTCTCCTAATTTTACTCAGTTCTGTTGAAGGGTCATGAGGACTCGAAACATCAACTCTTTTCTTCTCCGCCAATGCTGCCAGACCTGCTGAGTTTTTCCAGGTAATTCTGTTTTTGTTTTGGATTTCCAGCATCCGCAGTAGTTTTTTGTTTTTAAATCTGCCATGCTTGCCTGGCCAACATGTGACTCTTAACTGTCCCCCTGAAATGGCCCCGCAAGCCACTCAGTGCTGTTAGGGATGGGTAACAAATGCTGGCCTTGCCATGAAAGAGTGAAAAAAAGATGATCGCAGAGTAAACTAAGGGTGGCAGAATTTAAGAATTCTAGGCCGGGTGGTAGTGCATCAAGCCCTCCCTCCCTCACCCACCCCACTAAACAAATTCTGATGAAGAGGCCCAGGTCAGGACCAAAACCACCCCTACAGGTCAACAACCTCTCAGCATTCACAGTGTAGTTGAAGGGTCACGAGGACTCGAAACGTCAACTTTGGTCTTCTCCGCCGATGCTGCCAGACCTGCTGAGTTTTTCCAGATATTTCTGTTTTTGTTTTGGATTTCCAGCATCCGCAGTTTTTTTGTTTTTATACCCAGAGCCTCCCTGTCCTGCGGAGTCCACTCAGTCCCACACAAAACCAGAGGGGGTAGGATAACATTTCAAATCACCACATTATAGCAGGGAAATGTTTTTGTTCTTCGATTTACAAAGACAGAACAAGCTAAGAAGGAAAGCGCGGCAGTAACAGACTCGTGCTGTTAAGGAATGACAGACAATCACGGGACCCCCACACCCCCCCCAGGCAAGTATTTTTTTAATGCATTTAGAATTTATGCAAATTCTCCAGCTCTCCTCTCTCAAACTAAACTGCAGCCGAAACCCAGGAGACAGGAGAAATTTATATCAAATGGAATGAGTTTTAGGTTAATACCTGCTGACAGCAGTCAGGCTGGGAGTGAGTACAATCACATCAGGACAGTCACTACCAGGCCACAACAACTCTTCCTCGTCTGACTGATGATTAGACACAATTTAATGGCAGTTTCTGAACTGCTGCCTCTCTCGCGTCAGAGAGCGACACTCTGCATCTCTCCCCTTGCCAAATTACCAACTGAGCAAACTGCACACGTTCTTAAATCGATGACTCAAAGAAAAAAAAGAATCCACCAAGTGCACCATGTACTCCAGCACCGTCTAATTGAAAGCCAAGACAGGTCTGCTTAAACACAAGTGTAACTCCTTTCCTAAACCTCTCCACCTCACTACTTCTCACTCCTCCTTTAAGGCGTTGCCTTAAAACCTGCCTCTTTGACGAAGCTTTTGGTCACCCGACCTAATATTTCCTCGTGCGGCCGAGTGTCAGACTTTGTTTTGTAAAGCTCCTGTGCAGCTCCTTGTTAAATAAAGGCACTATATAAATATAAGTTGTTGTTGTTCTCTGGAAGGGAAGACGTTTCTCCTGAATTACCCTGTTTGAATTCACGTCGCTAGTGGGAATGTGAAAATATTCCACCCGCCATCACACTTCAACAGAAACCCTGCTGTCAGCAGAGTAATAGGCCCGTTACTCAGAACTGCCGAGATAGTGGAAGGGAATGTTCTTTATCTGGGTAGAGAACGGGCTGGCCTTGGTCAGCCAGGGGTTTGGGGCTGATGACAATGGCCTGGGGTGGGTAAGCTGCCTGACAGGTGGCCCTTGGTTACAGAGCAGGAGCTGCTTAGGGAGGCACTGGCAAACAGGCAGGGTATAAATAAGACAAGGCGAAAAACACTTGTGAAACAAAATCTGATCCAGTCATGGAATCGTACACCACAGAGGCAGCCGTTCAGCCCCTTGATAGATTTTTGTTAGACCTGGGTATTGAGGGACGTGGAACCGAGGAGTTTTGATACAGATGAGGCATGATCTAACCAAAGGACAGGTCAGGTTCAAGGGGCTGAATGGCCAACTCCTATTTTTCTGTATCCTTCAAGCCAGCTCTCTAAGAAAGCTGTGCAATTATCCCCTCTCTTTCCCCATAGCCCTGTAAAAAAAAAATTTCCCCTTGAAGAACAGCAACACGAGAATAAAACCTCTCACCCGGAGAGTGGGTCGGATCTGGGAATGCGCTGCCTGAGTGCGTGGTGGAGGCAGATTCGATCGTGGCTTTCAAAAGGGAATTGGATAAACAGCCAAAGAGAAAAGGTTTGCAGGGCTACAGGGAAAGGGAAAGGGGATCGGGACGAGCCGTGTTGTTCTTGCAGAGGGCCGGCACAGAGACGACGGGCTGAAAGGCCTCCTTCTGGGCAGCAGCCATTCCACAATTCTTTATCCGAGCTACTGTTGAATCTGCGTCCACTGCCGTTTCAGGCAAGGCAGTCCAGGTCAGACAACTCGCTGTGCAAAAATAAAAAAAACCTCTCCTCTCCCACCCCCTAGCAGGATTTTCTATGAAATGGGTGAAGTACATCCTACACACTTACTTCTGCAAGGGATTCAGTGGAGGAGACCGCTGTCAAAGGCTTTTGTCCACTTGTTTGTTGCTGCAGTAGCTGTGCTTACACACACACAGCAATCTATAAATACTCATTTTTCTTCTCCAGTGTTGCCTTGAAAAATAAGGAGCAGCTAATACTCCATATGGTGCATCTTAACAGAATAAAGGGCACAGTGACAGTGTTCTTCACTCTAGCTGCTGCCTGCATATCTACATGAAAGCACGTCAATTTAAATGAGTTTCTTTTACATTCCTCCAACATTTCCTTTTCTGTGCTCATCTTGTCCAAGGCTCACAAGAACAGCTGGCACTTCTGTAGCACCTTTAGCATTGTAAAACATACCCAAATGTGCTTCACTGGAGCATTTACAAAATTCGACACCCAAATCACATAAGGAGATATTAGGACCGGTGACCAAAAGCCTGATCAAAGAGGTAGGTTTTAAGGAGCGTCTTAAAGCAGGAGGAGAGAGGCAGAGAGGTTTAGAGAGAAAATTCCAGAGCTCGGGTGTTAATGTGATGTTGAGGACAAACAGCTGGAGGGTATTAACTGATTAAGTATCTTGAGCTCATATAAATAAGGACTGAGTGCCCCTTTAAGGGGCTGTGGAGGGAGGTGTCAGCTGTGGCTCAGTTCATAGCACCCTCGCCTTTGAATCAGAGGGTTGTGGGTTCATGTCCCACTCCCGGAAACCAAGAACTGTGATTGTACTCGAAAAGAGTTGCAATCTGTGACTGTTGATAACTCGAAAGAGTTTAAGGGGCTGTGAATTAGTTAATTTGTTCATTTGTTTAATCGTTGCACTCAAATGAGTATAAAAGGGGACACTGGGTTGGTTGGCAGGTAGGAGGCAGAGATATGCAATGCTGCATTCTGTGAATAAACCTACCATCAAGAAAAGGACCTATGTCATGCTTTATACTTCACCACCTGACTTGGATCCAGTTAACATTGGGGCCCAGGCAGCTGGAGGCACTGGCATCAATGGTGCAGCGACAATAACTGGGGATGTGCAAGAGGCTAGAATTAGGGCGCAGAGATCTTGGAGGGTTGTGGGGCTGGAGGAGATTGTAGAGGGAGGGAGGGAGGGAGGGATGAGGCTATGGAGGGATTTGAAAATAGGATGGGAATGTTAAAATCCCTGCAGCACCCAGGGGGTGGAAAAGTTACCCACCATTTGGCAGCCTTGGCGCTGTTCCCACTCACCCACTTCCCCAGCCTTGTCCCCTTGCTGCCTTACTCCACAACGTTTCAGAACCAGCATCACTCTTCCTCCAAAATAACACTCTTGACGCCCCTCAGTCCATGCAAACCAACGCCCCATTTCTAACCTCCCTTTGACCCTGTCGCCTCCTGTTCCCGCAACTCCACATTTCAATCTCTCCAATCAGATCCATGCCCTGCCACAGGACTGAAACCGCAATGAGTCACACCAAACATACATCCTGCAGCCTTGGAAACCACCGATTTAAAATTCTTATCCCGGTGTTTAAATGCCTCACTCGCCTCGTCCCTCCCTATAAGTAAGCTCCTCCAGATATACAAAACTGCCCCTCTCCTTCACCCCCAAACTCCCATTTATCTCATTGCTGCTTGTGGAATCTTGCTGTGCACAAACTGGCTGCCACATTTCGCTAGATTAAAACAGTGGTTATACTTCAAAAGTAATTAAGCACTTTGGGACATCCTGGGGTTGTGATGAATGCTATATAAATGCAAGTCCTTCCTTCCGTAGGTCATCATCAAGGAGAACTCGCGCAATAATTTAAGAATAAACTCAGTATTTCAGCTGAAGTGAAGCACAACAGAACTACACTCTCCCCTGCATCTACGAACATATCTCCCAACATCTCTAAACTGCATGAATATTAATAATATTTGAGACGATAAATTATTCAAGGCCTGCAACTCATAATTTAGAAAAACAGTTTCTAGATTAAAATTTCAAAACTCACTCAATTCATTATTCGGCCGGGTTTGACAGATATTATTTCTAAATTATCTGCTGCATGGAGTTAGTGGAGGTCCTCCCTAGTGAATGCCACCACGTCAATAGGCAGTGGCTCATTCTATCGCGTGCTGTAATTTGGGAAATGTTTGCAGTCGTGGGCCAAAGTATATCAGAGCCGCAGCCAAGAATAAGGGGAAGAAATTGATTCTCCCGTTGCCACTGCCAATGCTTTAGGCTTAGGGATGCCAAAAAAAAAACCCTAGCCCATGCTTCGAATGAAGTGGGGAAGGGAAAGGAGGGGAATTGGAGGAGGAGGGCTCAGGGGAGTACCTCAGCCTTCAAAACGCCCAATTTAAATTTCTTATCCCTAGGTTTAAATCCCTCCCTAGCCCTGTTCCTCCCTATGAACTCCTCCGGAGTCCTAGATGGGCTCTCTCACCTTGTGTCCTCCTGTAGGACTGGCCTCGCGTCTTCAGGAATTGAAGATGAATCACTGCTGCGAGCAATCCAGGAGAAAAAAAAAATCGTAGCGTATAGAATAGAATATTTACAGCACAGGAGACCATTCAGCCCATCATGCCTGGGCCAGTTGAGAAAACAGCCACTCAGCCTAACTGCACTTTTAGCTCTGAGGAGCCGTCTCTGAAGACTCGAAACGTTAACTCGGTTTCTCTCTCCACAGATGCTGCCAGACCTGTTGAGCTTTTCCAGCATTTTCTGTTTTTATTTCAGGTTTCCCAACGTTGACATTATTCTGCTTTTGTGTGCACTTTTAGTCTGTAGCCCTGTAGGTTATGGCACCTCAAGTACAATTTTTCGAGACAAATGAGGCTTTTCGCCTCTACCACCGTTTGGAGCAGCAGGGTGCGAGACCCCCATCACCACCTGGGTAAAAAAATTTCAACTCCCCTCTAATTCTTCTACTAATCACTTTAAATCCATGCTCCCTGGTTATCGACCTCTCTGCTAAGGGACCTCTCTATCTAAAGCCCCTCATCATTTTGTCCACCTCAATTAAATCTCCCCGGTTCCATAGAGAACAAGCCCCACCTGTCGAATATTTCCTCATAGCTAAAATTCTCCATTCCTGACAGTATTCTTGAAAGTCTCTGTACTCTCTCTAGGGCGATCGCATCCTTCCTGCGGTGCCAGTACAATGCAGTACGTTAGCCGCGGTCCAACTAGTGTTTTTATACAGTTCTTAGGGCGACCTCCCCTCGTTCCTTCTAGCCTCTGCCATGGCCAGTGAAGGAAAAAGGTTGACAATTTGTCAATGGACACCTTGGCTGCCTCATCTACCCGCCCCCCCCGCCCAGGTGGCAAAATAATTATGTGCCCCTGAAACATTAACTCCATCTCCCTCTGCTCAGACACTGCCTGATCTGCTGAGGGCTTCTTGCATTGCCCTATCCTGAATTAAGTGAAACGCATGCCCCTCCATTTATAGGGCACATTGAAAAAAAAACTACAATTTTTTGTTAAACAAATTATTGTTTCCGCATCTTTGTTTATTAGCTCTAAGTGTATTGGCCTGGTGGGGAAGGGGTTGGCTGAACGTTAAGAATTATCCATCGAGTGTGTACTGGCTTTCCAAATGGTGAGGGAAGGTTGTGCACCATGGAGACGGGCGCCAGCAAACCAATGGGGGGGAAGAATTGGGGCAGGGCGGCTGGAGGCAGAAGGTCATGTGATGACATCTCCAGGAATATGTCCAGCATGAGTTGGCAACTGTAGGCTGGAGGTGAGGAGATTGGGAGGAGGTGGGTTAGATAGAGAGAGGAGAGAAGGAAAGGAAAAGGAGAGATGGCAGAAAAATCACACCAAAAAAAAGCCAAGATGGCAACGGAACTATCAGAAACAACTGTCAGTTATTTAATAGCTTAACTCTCTAATTACAGAATTGCATGTTTATATAAGTTCTCCTGGACAACTCCCATCTTCCACCCTCCATAATCTTGAGTTCATCCTAAACCGGCTCCAAAACCCACACTCTCATTCACCCATCACTTCCACTATGCTTATTGATCTACACTGGCTACCAGTTTGGCAATGCCTTGAAAACAAGGATGAGAATTTAAAAATCAATTCCCCCCTCCGGTCCTCCAACCCTCTGAGATCTCTGTGCTCCCTCTAATATCGGCCTCTTGGGCAACCCCAGTTTTTTATCACCCCACCATTGACGGCCATGCCTTCTGCTACCGAGACCCTAAACCCTGGAATTCCCTTTCCAAACCAATCTGCCTTTCTATCGCTCTCTCCTCCTTTAAGGTGCTCCTTAAAACCTACCTCTTTGAACCACGTTTTTGGTCACCTGTCCTAATATCTCCTGATGTGGCTTGGCGTCAAATTTTTTGGAATCAGAGAATAGTGAAGGACCAGCTCTTTCGCTAACGCACCTATGAAGCACCTTGGGATATGTTTACTATGTCAAAGGTGCTACATGAATGCAAGTTGCTGTTGTTTGCTATCAGACATGTGCACCAAAGGATATGGTGTGACACAAAATCATGACAACAGGAATTTAAATGGCTGAGAGGAAGCAAGATTTTTAATTCACAGGAAGAAGAGAAATGGAGTTTGACACAGGATTCTGGGCCTCGTCCACAATTCATTACCTGCGGACATCCTGATCTCGGACCTGTGCCCTGGGGAGGTGCTGAACACTGTCCAGCCACTTCGTCACTGGGAAGATCTGCCCTCTGAGCCTCCCACTCATGCATTAATGGCTGACCACATGGGTGTGGGAGCAAGATGCTCCTTGGGGCAAGATTCCCAGAGAATTAAACAGCAAAAATAATTGACCCTTACAGAAAAGGGACATTATTACACTGGAAGTGTGTCAAGGCCCACTGCTAAAAAAAACAAAATCGGGTGAAACCATCTCAAAACTCCCTGCAGAGAAAAAAAATTCAGTTTTCCAAATCCTGCCAACAAAGAGAATTTTCAGAGCTATTTTTAAGCCTCCACCGACTGCAAATCAATCTTTTTTGTTGCTCCAAAACAGAGAGATGGCGTATGTTGTTTTTATCCTCTTCTCCCTCTTGTTCACCCTCCTCTCCCCCAAGGCCTAACGAGATTGAGCAGATAGGGGGCTGAGAACGACACACGTGGCTCAGAAGCCTGAATATTCTTCCCTCAGAAAAGTGACACTTTCAAGTCTGCTCCCCGCCTCCCCCACCTCCTCCCCATGAGACCTGTTAAACATTCAAACTGTTCACCGGCCCCCAGATGGAACATACTCAAGTGGTACTGACCCTCACGTCTCTCAGGTACAGCACATTGCCTTCAGCCACACAACACAACGCACACTGTCTAGAGCCACAGAGGGAATGAACTAAACAGAAAGGATAGGATTGGAAGAGGAAGAACTGGTCAAATTAACTATCAGGATTGTTGAGAATCACATCCTTATAGAATCGAGCCTCTACCCTCACCTATTTTATCCTTTCTTGGACTCTTACACTAATGGATGACGGACTATGCTAATCAGTACATGCAAACAAAAAAACTTACATTTCTATATCAACTTTCATCACCTCAGGACACGCCAAAACGCTTTAAAAGCCACTTAAGTACTTTTTGAGGTGCAGTCACTGTTGTAATGTTGGAAATGTGGCAGCCAATTTGCACACAGCAAGCTCCCACACACAGCAATGTGATAATGGCCAGATAATCTGTTTGGGTTTGGGATAAATTCTGGCCACGCCACTCCCCTAACTCTTCTTCTTAATAGCACCATGGGATCTGTTACCTCTGTAGGGTAATGGGTTAATAAATATGTTAATAAGGCCATAATGATATTAATGATGTAACTGTGTCATCAGTAGCTATGAGGGAGAGTCAGCACGGAGACTTCCTGGGAAAGTAAAAGATCCGACCAAGCAGCTCTGGTCTGTAGAGCTGGATGTCAAAGGATAAGGAACGGAATTTAAGCTGGACACAGGGACCACAGTCATGGTCTTATCGGACAAACTGCACTAGCTTAATAATGTGGATATCCAGCTAACCAGGAGGCACAGGCCTTAAGGCAAAGGGTCAGGTCACTACACACCCTAAATATAAAGGCAAAGTAATTAAGGAAACACTTTATATTCTATAGAATCAGCAACCCTCCCTACTCAGCAGGGCAGTGTGTCCAGGCCTTGGTCTCGTACAAAGGGTCTAAGAGGAAACACGAATAGACAGTAGAGCCGTTTTTAGGAGTGAATTCCCAGGGGTCTGGGAAAACTCAAAAGTGAGCATCCTATCACTCTACTCCCAGACGCCAACCCCCAGTAGAGTGCCACACCCGCTGATTGTAGAGGCACATTCCAAGGTCCAGGACTACGTGCTGAGGGACTGACTAAAGCTTGGGGCAGCCGCCACAAAGGCGCAATGGGGAAAGATCGTTGTCTAAGATCTTTCTGTCATACTGCACCGAGGGGCTGGGAATTGTAGAGACCCCTCGGGCTGTATGACGCACATTGAATGTGTGCAGTGAATATTACATGTATCACAATTTTATTGATGCACCTCAGAGTGCAACATGATCTATGCAGACAACTTAAATACCATTGCACTGTCTGACTGTCTGTAATGACCATGTTGAAATGTCTGTAATGTTCCTTGATTATATTGAAGCACCTCAGGGCGTGACATGATCTATGTGGAAAACTTGAATATTATTGTACTTATTGTGATGGCCATTTTAAAATGTTTTGTAATGCTCTTTCAGATATATTTTTTCAAAATAAAAGGCCAAAGAACAACTTGGCAAGATGCTGCATCAAGAAGTGCCTACCAAGTGGTGCTCTGGGTTAGTTACTGTCCCCAAACCTACCAGGCTCTGTGTCCGCCTGACACAGTCAAATAAAGCTGTCCAAAGGAAGGTCCACTGTATGTCCACCATTGACAGTTTGGCGAAGTTGTCAAAAAGTGTCCTTTTGACAAAGCTGGATGCCAACAGTGGGTTTTGGGAGATCCCCTTTGACCAAGAATCAGGGTTGTTAGCTACATTTATTACTCTCTTTTGCCCTTTTTACTTCAATTGTCTTCCTTTCGACATACCCTCTGCACCAGAAATCTTTCAACGTACCACGTCCAACATCCAGGAAGGCAAAGGCTCTGTCATTTGTCACACAGATGATTTGCTCATCCATGGCGCTACTAAGGAGGAACATGGCCATAGGGCCCGGGAGATTTTAAAGATGCTTCAACAAGCTGGCCTTACCGTGAATGATGAATGTCAATTCGGTAAGACCGCCATTTGATTTTTACGTCACACCGGCCATCAGAAAGGGGTGACAGTAGATCCCCGACAAGACCAGGGCGATTACAGAGTTCCCTCATCCCAAGAGTATTGCGGGCATCCAGTGATTTTTAGGCATGGTCAACCAGGTGGGGAAATTTATCCCACACGTGTCCGTCACCAATGAACCCCCAAAGAGACCTGCTGAGGAACGGTCAGCAGTGGTATTGGGGAGTTGAGCAGAAGAATGCCTTTCTCAAGGTTAAGGAGCTGCTCGTCTCCTCCGAGGCACTTGCTTTCAGCGCCGGGGCTTGGGGCAGCTCTAATGCAGACCCAGCAGGACGGCAGCAGAAAGCCAGTTTACAACAGAAACGATCTGTTAATCTGAGCGGCAAGCAACAACTGAAAAGGAGGCACTGGCAGGGGCGTGGGCCTGTGAAAAGTTCTCCAAATATTTAATGAGATTGCAGGTTAGGTTAGAGGCGGACCATAAAACTCGGGTCACTCTTCTCAACACTTAGGAGATCGTCAAGATGCCACTAAGGATACAGCGCTTCCAGCTAAGGCTCATGCGATTCGACTAAACCATGGAGTGTGTGCCAGGCAGAAGTCGGATTACAGCAGACGCGTTGTCCAGAGCGGCAGCCGACCAAGCCACGGAACATCAATCGACACTAGTCTCAGAGGTGAAAACGTACTCCTCCTCGATTACAGGCATCCTACCAGCCTCTGGAAGCGGACTCCGGGAGATCAGGAATGCCTAGTTGAAGGTTGCAGGACGCAGCCAGGTCCGAACATATTGTCGTGAAGATTGGCCTGAGTATGTCCCAAGCAATCAGGCGTTAAGAAAACACTACGTGCAAAGGCATCGCACGATTGTCGGCAACCTCCTTGTCTCTAATGAAAGGCTCCTAATCCCACAGGTGGTGAGGGAGGGCATTCTCCACAAACTTCATGCTGGTCATTTGGGTGCTGCTAAACGTTGAGCTCGGGCACAATGTTCAGCATGGTGGCTGGGAATATCGGAAGCTATCAAATCGTTTATTTCCACATGCCATATCTGCGCCGCTAACAGCCAAGAACCAAGCGAACCGCTGTTGCCTTTGTCATCTCCCTCCAAGCCCTGGCAAAGGCTTGGCATGGATCTCTTCCAGTTTGGCATAGAGGTCCACCTTCTAATCATCAATTATTACTCTCGTTGGGTGGAAGCCAGCAGGCTGTATACCACGGCTGCAGGAGTGGTGGTAAAAGCCCTCATGCACACCTTCTCTAGCCATGGCATCCCAGGTGAGGGAGTGTCAGACAATGGACCACAGCTTGCGAATGACCATATTCAGCTATTCGTTACAGAATACAGCTTTCACCACGTTACCAGTTCGCCACACCATCCACGGGCAAATGGTGACACAGAACGTGGGGTTAAAACCATAGAAGTGCTAAAGAAGAAGAACAAGGACATGGAGCTCGTTTTGCTCAACTACAGAGCCAGGCCACTGACAACTGGCTATTCACCGGCCGGATTATTGATGGGCAGAAGGCTGAAAACACAGCTCCCTTCACGCCAAAGCCAACTCAGACCCAATGTCACTCCCCTAGACCATGCTGGAGTGAGACGCTATGAGTAAACACTCAGAGAGGTATAACTGCCAAAATAGGGCTCGAACGCCGCCCACACTAGCACCAGGACAGAAGGTCTAGATCAGGGACCATCAGATGCAAGGTACGGTCATACACCAAACCCAGAAGCCGTGGTCGTACCACTCGGAATTTTATGGTGGAACAGAAAGGCTGTGATTCCCCTGGACACCACACCGAGCCAATCCTTCCAGTTTCCATGACAACTCTGAATACGTGGCCTGTACCGACAACTCCCCCAGAAACGCCATCCAGGTCCAGGAACCAGCTGTACCCCAACAACCCCAATGGAGGACACTCAAGACAAGATCATCGAGAATTCTCCAGGCACCTAACAGGCTCAACCTGTGATCCTATGGATGTGGGGGGTGGGAGGGAGCAGAAGGCAGGAATGTAAGTAATTTTGTAAAGAGTCCAACAAAAAGAATTTGATAGTTCTCACATTATACTTGGGGGGAGATGTAGAGTAATGGGTTAGTGATTATGTTAATGAGAACATGACGATATTAATGATGTAATTGTGACATCAGTAATCAGATGACTGAGAGGCTCTAAGAGGGAGTGAGAAACAGAATAGTCCATCTCCTGAACACTATGTGCTTACAATGATCCTTCGTAAATAGTGTAAGCAAAGTTTTAACCAAACTATACCAACTATCACAAGTTACTTGTGGCCTAGGTAATTCCTTCCCAAAACCACCTCCGTCAGAAAGGACAGCTTTAGTGACACACCTGAAAGATGTATTCAAGCCACCAAGGTTCATAGCAGCAACAGAGGTAATTTGCATTTGTTCCAACTCTTTTCTAGAACACTCCGAAACTGATCCCACTTCCACGTTCTCCTGCTGTGCCTCTGTATTGTCTGCTACTTTGAATATTCATGCAAATTTTTGCCACAGAAGATTAATTGCTCTCTGGCTCAACGACTCCTTGTGGCAAAGCTCTCGAAGTTTCAACAAGCATCAAGGCAAAGGAATTCTTCCTCACTCTGAGAGACGGTTTCAAATTGATGCCATCTCATCATTGATGACCAACAGGGGGAAAATGAACTCTCATCTATTTACCTCATCGGAACTCTTCACAACTTTAAAGAGCTCTAATTAAACCTCCTCACTGGCTTCTCCGTGAATCACTGTCGCCGTCACTCAGTTGTTACAGAAGGATAGATTGGAAGAGTGCTTGGCTGTCTATGTGTGAGGACAACTGGCTGATTAAGGGGTCAGATAAAGTTTCACGCAGCATTGTAGATACTGTCGCCTCCAAGTTCGACACTGCAAGTTCAACAGAAGCTGGAACCCTCACTCCATGCCCTGCTTTCCCAGCAACCACCTCCCAATCTTCCAAAAGGCTACTTCTGGCTGTGGTGTGAATTCACTGGAGCCTCAACCCTTCCCCTGTAAACGGGAGGACAATATTCGCTGGATTCAGAAAGGAGGAGAGCTGATTGAAAGGAAAAATCATAAGGCAACAAAAGCACAGTCCCCAGCAAGCATACATGCTGACCAAGAAATTGCCAGTATGCTCCTGTAATCACGAGCTCATGCCAAGTAAATGCCACGTTTAATGTGAGCCTGAGTTTGGTGCCAGCCGTGGCTCAGTGGGCAGCACTCTCGTCCTGAGCCAGAAGGTGGTGGATTCATTTCCCAAGCCACAGACTCGAGCACAAAATCAAGGCTGACACTCCCAGTGTGATACTGAGGGAGTGCCGCACTGCCAGAGATGCCGTCTTCCAGGCGCGATGTTAAACCAAGGCCCCCTCCTGCCCTCTCGGGTGGGTGGAAGGGATCCCGTGGCACTATTTTGAAGTGGAGTTGGGAGGTTGTTCCCCACGAGCCAACCAAAATTTCTCCTTCGACCAACATTGACGGCTGTGTTTTCTACAGTGACTACACTTCAGTAAAAGAGCTCCGTTGGCTGTGAAGCTTCTTGGGACGCCAGAGATGGTGAAAGGCTCTGTATTTAAATGTTTTTTTTTTCTCCCATTGCAAGCTCGAACAAGCCCACTCATTTCTACTGTAGCCTTCAGCAGGGTTGACCCCCACTGATCCACCCATCAATTTGCCCAGTGGGGCTGAAGTGAGCAGCAATGCAAAGCGTAACAGATTCCCTTTGATGTTTAAACCTTCCTCACCTTGCTTTGCTTTGCAGAGGTCACTCTCCTTAATGAGATATAGTTTGAAGTATAATCGGCTACTGGACTGCAGACTTTCAAATCAATATTATTAATGGGAATATAAACTCCTGATGCAAACAATTCCTGACAACATCAAGGGGTGTTTTTTATTTCCTCTCTCTCCAGTCAGAAAATCAAACTTCCTCTGAAGCTGTGCCGCGCGCTCCATCGTCAGAGAGGGTGGTAGGGAATTGGGGTTGTCAACCCTCCAGGATTGCCCTGGAGCGTCCAAGACTGAAACATTTTTTTTCCTAATTATATTCTTTCATGGGATGTGGGTGTCTCGCTGGCAAGGCCAGCGTTTGTTGCTCATCCCCCAGCATTAATCTCCGGACACTGCTGTGAGCAATCCAGAAGAAATGTTATTAAAAAACCTGGTCTTTTGTTTGTTTTCAATGCTTTCTTTAATTAGCATAAAGATGTTGGAGATTTGGAGGCGGGGGATGTGTGGAGGCAGGGGACGTGTTGGCGGGGGCCGGAAGAGGGAAATGCGTGGAGGGGGGATGTGACGGCTCCTCCAGAAATGCATCAAACCAGAGTTGGCAACACTATATACAGGGCATAGTGCAGATTCCACTCCCCTTCATCTCAGACAGAGTCAGAGTCCCAGCCCTGCAGGGTGGTGCTAACTGAGAATTGATGGTGGGGTTGAGGGGGTGGGGTGGAATATAACTCCCACAAACCGGGTGGAGTGGGACTGACTGGCTTGCTCTACAGAGAGCAAGGACTCGATGGGCCGAATGGCCTCCGCCTGTGCTGTAACAACTCCAATGGTCAGGCCAGGGTGGATGGATGAAGGCACTACTTTGAAGGAGTACGGCAAACATTTACTAGACTGATTCCTGGGATGAGGGAGTTGCCCTGTGAGGAGAGATCGAGTCTAATGGGCCATTATTCCCTGGCATTTAGAAGAATGAAAAGTGATCGCATTGAAACATAAAATTCTTAGAGGGTTTGGCAGGGTAGATGCTGAGAGGCTGTTTCTCCCTGCCTGGAGAGTCTAGAACTAGGGTTTATAGTCTCAGGCCAAGGAGTCAGCCATTTAGAAATGAGTTGAGGGGATATTTCTTCACTCAAAGGGTTGCAAATCTTTGGAATTCTCTGCCTCCGAGGGTCGTAGGTACTCAGTCATTGGGTATATTCAAGATGGAGATTGATAGATTTTTGGTCACTAGGAGAATCGGGGGATATGGAGACAGAGCAGGAAAGTGGTGTTGAGATAGAAGATCAGCCATGATCTTATTGAATGGCTGAGCAGGCTTGGTGGGCCGAATGGCCTCCTCCTGCTCCTAATTGCTTATGGTACGCAATTCACCAAAGTGGCATTTTCTTGGTCACGGGTGATGGGCCAAACGCTAGAGATGAAAAAGGAGTGGGGAGGGGGAGGAGGGGTGGGTGGGTGGAATTCTATGAGGACAACAGAAAAACCTTTATTTTTTTTCCCAATTGCTGAACTGATGTCTCAGGGGTATAATTTCACCTGCAAATCATCAGGATGTTACAGTTACAGAGCGAGCTTCATATTAGAGTGCTCTCTGCTCTTCTCACCGCCTATCTCAAGCGTAGCCACCTATAGATTTATGACAAGAGCTAAGTGTCCAACTCCCAGCAACCATGACAACTATAATATCACAACTCCCACACCACCAAAGGCTGCACATGTTTTCCAGGAAAAAATAACCTTAGCTTGTAATGCTGTCAGGCCTGTCTAAAGATGTCTAAAGGGCATTGGAAGAGAGGTTTACAGGATTGGCTGTTGGCAAGGAGAGGGCCTGGTTATCCTGGGGTTCAAACCCCAAAGGACTTGGTACATCGATAGAATGAGAAAAAGAACTCTTTGCCTTTATCGGTGGGTCAGTGGGTAGCACCCTCACCTTGAAGTCAAAAAGGTTGTGCGTTTGCATCTCACTTCACAGACCTGAGCACAAGAGCTTGGCTCGTGGCACTCCCACCCCAGGAGTGCTGCACTGTCATCAAAGGTGCCAACTTTCATACATGTTAAATCAAGGTCCTGTCTGCCTTCACAGGCATACGTAAAAGATCCTGTGGCCGAAATTTTGAGGAAGAGACCAGAGTTCTCCCCTGTGACCTGGCCAATATTTATCTCTCAACCAACGTTGCTATAACAGATCACTTTTACTACCTTTGCACGTAGAAGTGTTCCCATTTCACTCCTGAAAGGTCTGGCTCCAATTTTAGGCTGAGTCTCTAGCCCTCATCTCCCTAAGTAGCGGAAATATCCACCCCATCAGTTACCCTTCACATTTTGAAAGTTTAAAGGGCGTGAAGGCACTGGAGGGGCGGTTGAAAAGATTTACAAGAATGGTTCCAGGGATGAGAGACCACAGTTACGAGGGTGGATTGGGCGGCTGCAGTTTGAAAGCCCTTCATTGGCTGTAAGGCACCCCAGGGGCTGAGCTAGATGAACCTTGACCTTTTCATTTTCCCCTTCGCAAGGCCTGAATCAAGCACTTTGCAGTCCTTGCAGCGCTCCAGCCCCCTCCTCGCGGTCTTCGTTCAGCAGGGGCAGAGGAGGGAAGGGGTTAAACCGGGAGCCTGAAACTTGGAGGGAATCTTCCATCATCATGAGCAGCCAACCGCAGGAGATCTTCTGTTACAGTGAAGACCTCCTTGGGCTGGCCTGGAGTGAGCCCCGGCCACAAGCTGAAAAACGTGACAGAAACGTTAACTTTCAACTGGCTGCCCTCTGCACACACAGGCTGGACCCAAGGGCCAAAAAGCCGGTTTCTGTGCTGAAAGATTCTGCCTAATTTGAAATATTATTCACAGCTCATGTAGTTTTTTTTTCAGCTGATTTATTTCACCTTAGTCAAAATGAAATGCAGAAATGGACAAAACCAGAAAAAATTCTTTGGCTTTTTCCATTAAACCACAAGAGGCGGCAATTCAGCCTAACCTGTCGATGTCTGCCCATTGCTAGAACAATCCAAAGGAAATGCCACTGCCCTGTCCTCGTCCCTTTGCCCTAACTCATCATCTACTTCAACTGTTTATCCAGATTCACCTTCAAAAGGTTCAATAGGCCCTAAACATACATCTGCCCTTTATCACAGAATTCCCTCATAACAGAGGGGGAGACAGTAGTGTCGTGGTAATGTCCCTGGACTAGTAACCCAGGCACCCAGGCTAATGCTCTGGGGATACAGGTTCAAATCCCACCATGGTAGCTGGTCTAAAGCTAGGCTCAGTAACAGTAACCATGAAACTATCACCGATTGTTGTAAAAACCCACCTAGTTCACTAATGTCCTTTAGGACATTAACTGCCCTCTGAAATGCCCTGGCAAGTCAGTCAGCTCAAGGGCAATTAAGGATGGGCACCAAATGCTGGTCTTGCCAGTAACACCTGCATCTCATAGAAGAATAAAAACAATATATCTTTATATATATAAAAAAATAAACACACCTTTACAATAGAGCCATAAAATGTGTGATTGTGCACCAATATCCATAATAGCTTTAGTAACTGCAAACCTATATTCAAGAATCTAATTCTTTTTCATATATATATATATATATATAATGTAATGGTCTCTGTTTCAATTGCTCCCTGTGGGTAATACATTCCACGCTCTAACAACCCTGCATAAAGTCACTTCTCCTAACCTCTGAATGACTATTTTAAATTGAAGACCCATAGTTACTGACTCAATTAGATTAAATAAACTTCCCAACCTTTAAGCACATTCATTTTCCTGCTGACACCCTTCACTCTTGCACTCTTAATTCAACCTTCAGAGCTCAATCCATGTATCATGGGCTTCTTCCTTAGGAGCCCAGTGCTCTATTACAGGACCCTCCCTCACTGGCCCATTCCCCTCCTGCCAATCTTTCCTCAAGAGCCCACCCTTTGAATGCAGGACCCTCCCTCACTGGCCCACTCCCCTCCTGCCAATCTCTCCTCAAGAGCCCACCCTTTGAATACAGGACCCTCCCTCACTGGCCCATTCCCATCCTGCCATCTCTCCTCAAGAGCCCACCCTTTGAATACAGGACCCTCCCTCACTGGCTCACTCCTCTTAAGACCACAGCTCTGCCATTAAAACCCATCCCTCTTGAACCCAAGCCATTCCAACCAGTTGCATCCTTGAACACCTCTGAGCTCTGTGGTGTTCCTCTGGTGCCTGGCAAACAATTCCAGTTATTTCTCAGTCCTTTGATAAAATTCTTCCTCATTCTGATTCTAAACGCACTTTTCATCAGCAGAAACATTCTGTCCTCTGGGCCTGCAGCCTGGGCTTAATCCAATGCTCCTTCTGGGTTTACCACTTGATCCTCCCTGGACTAGAGCTTGAGCTCCTCTGATCTTCCCTGATCTTTGCTCATGGAATTAAAAATGGCAACGAGAGAAAAAAAGATGTCAAAGGGGGAGGGAGGGAGAGAGAGAGAGAGAGAAAGGAAAAAAAGAGAATAAAACCGAGTGAGAAGGAAGAGAGCAGAAAAGAACGGGCATCGACCAACGAGAGGTTTTATGTCTTGGGTAAATGAGTTCGGTGGCCAACCGATCTCTTAACTGCCCGCCTTCCAATGTTCTCATCAATTGCTGCTTGCAATCGATAATGGGGAGAGACTGATGTAAGAAAAAAACAGTGATGGTTTTATTGAGACATAGGGCAGAGCACCAGATCACACGTGCTCACTCAGAAACCTCCAGGACTAGACTTACAGTTCCCAGTTGCCCGTGCTGCACGGTGACTTGTCTGTGCTGTCACATGATCAGTACGCTTGAATTCTCTTAAAGGGACAGGGTACCTCACTTTACCACAAGGGAGTAAAACGATAGCAGAGAAAGGAAGAGCAAAAAAGACAGGAAATGCTCCACTAGTTGCGAAGTTGAAAAACGGAGCATATTTTAGATGGAGAAATGGATGTAGAGTGCTTCTTTTTCTAAAAGCCAAATTCATTTTCCAAGGCCATTATGTGGCCATTTCTTCGACTTGTTACAACTGACATTTAGACACCATTTGAAAGAGCTATGTCAATCCGCTTCAATAACATTTATTAATAAAGTCAGCACCTCACTCGTGATCCTCATGCAACCCTGGTAAGTGTGTATGTTTGTCTCTATGTTAGTTTGGGGTGGGGCAATAATATTCAGAAGCACTAAAGGCTGTGGATACATGCAGAACTCAAGGTCTGCGCAAACACGAGAACACTAGGTGCACATACAGTAAACAAGACAGTATGTATGTACACACAGTGGACACACATGTGTGCACATACGATGCTCACAAACCATGGTGCACATATGCCCTAGACAAGTGTGTGTACGTGTGAATGTACAAATGTAATGTCGGTCCAGAGTCGAATGTGGTCCCACTCCATGCTGTGGATTCCCCCCACCCCTATGGAAAAGAGCACTCCTCTGGGAGCTGTCCGGAAGCAGGAACAACCTAGATATGTGAGGCACAAGAAGAGAAAGGAAAGGAACCCAGGCACTGACGCAATACAGCAACATGTGGGTGGCAATCTCACATTATACAACATACAGCGGTCCCAGAACACAGCCGAGATGATGAGGGAGGTGAGGGGGAAACATGATGGAAGGGGGGGGAGGAGGTAGATTAGGGAGAGAGGGAGGAGGAGATGAGGGAGGGAGAGGGTTAGATGAGGGAGGGAGGGGGTTAGATGAGGGAGGGAGGAAGGGGGAGATGGAGGGAGGGAGGGGGAGATGGAGGGAGTGAGGGGGTAGATGAGGGAGGGGAGATGGAGGAGGGAGGGGAAGAGCAAGGGAGCGGAGAGAGGGAGGGAGGGGAGAGAGGAAGGGAGGGAAGGGAGAGAAGGAGGGATGGGGAGAGGGAAGTAGGGAGGGCGAGATGGAGGGAGGGAGGGTGAGATGGAGGGAGGGAGGGGGAGATGGAAGGAGGGAGGGGAGAGGGAGGGAGGGGGAGATGGAGGGAGGGAGGGGGAGATGAGGATAAGGTGGGAAACTGTACCTACACTTGGAGAGAATGCATGACATCTGCTATTGTGCTCAACACTCCATTCACGTATGTGGAGTGAATTCTATATTTCTTTAGTCTTTTTCTGACAAGTCATTCTGCGCCTGAATGAAGTACCTGCTATGGCACATCCACCTGTCAGTTTATATAAATAATTGGTAGCATAACACGGAGCTACTGAAGGTTTGCTTTGGGTTCCTGGGCCCGTTATTTATCTAAACTGACAGGCTCACCCAGTAAGTAACTGTGCTGCATCGAGTGGCAGTAAAAAGTGCTGTTTTAATAAGCGCTCAGCATCGCCAAGGCATGATAGTTTGCCGAGATCAAAGGGGGGAAAGAGCCAGATAGGCAGCAATTGAATATTTTATTGCAACTCTTGTGTTTTTTGTTGAGCTGAGAGAGCCGGGGTAAGCCCTCAATAAAAGATTTATTTATAAATGCTGCATGAGTGTGACAAGATGAGTTAATGTCTGTCCTGGTCGGCCATTTTCCTGTCACGCCAGTCCGTGGACTCTAGAGGAAAGGCCTTGCTGTTGAGATGCTCTCTCCGGGAATGGAAGGACATGTGGTTGGGCGAGTTGGCCTTGTGCTGAATGGAGGGTGCTTGGGTCAGGGTACTTTGCCCTCTCTGCCACTGTCGGTGGTTTTAGTGCGCCTGTGGTCTCCGTGCACCGCCTGTGCACCTGTGCTCTGCTGGATAATCAAGGCCCCCATTCACCCCAGCAATGATCCAGTCCAGGAAATGTAGCAACCAGCATGGGACCGAGTCAAACACATCAGGCAGCGATCAGATTAAACCTCCCTTTGCAGTCGGTGTTACTGTTTGTCTTGGTGCACCTGGGCTGGGGCAGGGAGGAAAACTCAGTTAATGTCCCTCTCGTGATTGATTCCTGGTGGTAGGGGTGTGTGTACATATGTGAAGTTGTGTGTATTGCAGTGTGTGTGTTTGTGCCCACAAGTACATGAGCGTGCCCTTGCATGCCCGTGTGCGTGCCCATGTGCATGTGCGTGTGAGAGAGATAGAGTGTGTGATTGCATGTGCATACTTGTGAGAAAGAGTGTGCATGTGTGTGTGTCAGTGCGTGTATCAGTGTGACAGAGTGAGACTGTGTGTGAATGTGCGACACTGGGTGAGTGTGAGTGCATGAGTCTGTGCGTGTGAGTGCACGTGTATACATATGCGAGTGCGTGTGTGTGGGAGAGAGTGTAAGTGTGTGAGTGTGAATGTGTCTGTACCTTACTGTCCTCCTTTAACATGCTCCTTAAAACCTCTCTTTGACCAGGCTTTTGCTCATCTGACTAATATCATCATATGTGGCTCAGTGTTAAATTTTGCTTGGTAACGATCCTATGAAGTGCCCTGGGACGTTTTACTATGTTGAAGTTGCTATATAAATAGGTTACTGTGTGCACACACACGCAGAAGAACGTCAGGGAAGATCTTATCTAAGATGTTCTCTCCTCCCACCTCCCCACCTCAGATGAAACAACTAGGAAAACATTCTCACTAATCAGAGGTTGCTCGTGACAATATGTCGATCAGCTAGATCTAACTCAAGGTTTTATTTAAAGCATCATCTCTGCCTCAGTCAGTTCAAGCTAACATTCTCCTCCCCATTCCTACTGGTCCAAGAGAGGCTGGCTGCAATCAGTCACATCACTGGCAAACAAGGCTGCCAGCCCACAACCCACCCACCCTCACGCCCGCCCCATCCCCAACTTTCAAGGGCCCTCTTTCTGTGCTTCCCTGTTCCGCTCCATCCTCTCAGTAGTGAAATCAGGATGGTCCAAGTGAGCAAGTTTCATATCTGAAGCCTCTCTCTTCTCAGTTTGTGCTTTATATCAGACACTGTGGAAAGTTAAAAGCTGTAATTTAATCTTGAGCTCACAGGCCAGTTGAACTGCAGTTTGCTGGTTTCGGACTTCATCCCTCTATTGAATTACAACGTTAAAATCCGCTCCCCCAACGACCATTGTATCCAGTCATTTGAGATTTATTAATTGTCAACAGCTTCACTTGTCCCCACAAACTGAATTCATAATGAGGCGGTGAGCAGCGAAACAAGGCGAGAAAGTTTATGGCACATCCACTGGCAGAGAGGAGAAGAGAAAATTAGAACAATTCTAAAATAGGGATACATATAAACAGAGACACAGACGGAGAGAGGCACACACACAGAAACAAAGGGAGATAGACAAAGAGACAAACATAGAGAATCCTCTCTGGCCACAGGAGAGGTGCCTGAGGACTGGAGGACAGCTAATGTGGTACCATTATTCAAGAAGGGTGGTAGCGATAAACCAGGGCACCATAGGCCAGTGAGTCTAACATCAGTGGTAGGGAAACTTTTGAAAGAAATTCTGAGGGACAGAATTAATCTCTACTTGGAGAGGCAAGGGTTAATCAAGGATAGTCGGCATGGCTTTGTCAGGGGAGATCACGTCTAACAAATTTGATTGAATTTTTCAAGGAGGTGGCTAGGTGTGTAGATGAGGATAGTGCAGTTGATGTTTGTCAGGGCAATATAAAAATTCTCATAGTGTTATTGGAGTTTATTGTAAAATAGTGATATCTGTGTCTGTATATGGCTGTGTGTGCGTGAGTGAGAGAGGGAGACCTAATTGGACTAAAGGCAGCTGGTCTGAAGGCTTCGATGTAAACATGGGGGAAGTTTATAATGTAAGGGGTAAAAGGACATTTGCATTTTAAAATAAAACAGACTAGATTGTTTTCAAAGGTGGGTGAAATGTGTCACCTAGCCAGGTGAAGCTAAGAAACAGTGTGTTCATTTTTTCCCAAAGATTACTGGTAAAACTTAGTACTATGAGAGATTTTTATGATCAAGAAGGTAAAGTCCAAAGAAATGGTGAAACAATGGGAATTTGCATTCAGAGAGGAAAATGTGTATAAAGGAGCGAAGGCTATGTGTAAGAGTAGGCATTTTTAAGATCTAACAAGTGTGAAAAGCCTTCAGCATCTATGCTTCAAGCTGCTATTTTCAAAGAACTAAAGGTAAGAAAACTCACTTTGAATTTGACTGGTTCAGGGTATTGTGTGTCACCATGCCTGGGTCTTTTAAAATCTATGTGTCTTACTGTTGCCTTAACGAAAGTGCAACTGGGAGTTAGATTGATTAGGGGATTTAGAAGTTATCATTGTAGTAATTTGTAGATCTATGTATGTGTTTGAAATCATTTCTCTTATTAATAAATGTTTAATCTAGTTTTATAAAAACCTATAAGACTTGGTGGTCTTATTACTACTGAATTCAAGGCACGCATCTCGAAATTTATACAAATTGCAAAACAAGTTATAGCAATTGTTTCAAGTTTCCATTTGGGATTTTAAAAACTCAGCTTTTACTATTGGCTGCGCCATAACAATGTAGTCTACATGGAATACAGCAAGGCTTTTGACAAGGTCTCGCATGGGAGACTGGTCAAGAAGTTAAGAGTCCATGGACTCCAGGGCAATTTGCAAATTGGATCCAAAATCAGCTTAGTGGCAGGAGGCAGAGGGTGATGGTCGAAGGCTGTTTTTGAGACGGGAAGCCTGTGCCCAGTGGTGTACTGCAGGGATCATTGCTGGGACCCTTGCTGTTTGTAGCGTACATTAATGATTTAGACATGAATGTAGGAGCTGTGATCAGAAAGTTCGCAGATGACACGAAAATTGGTGGCGTCGTAAATAATGAGGAGGAAAACTTTAGACCACAGGATGATATAGATGGGCTGGTCAGATGGGCAGAACAGTGGCAAATGGAATTTAATCCTGAAAAGTGTGAGGTGATGCATTTTGGGAGGACTAACAAGGCAAGAGAGTACACGATGAACGGTAGGACCCTAGGCAGTACAGAGGATCAGAGGGGCCTTGGTGTACATGTCCATAGACCCCTGAAGGCAGCAGGACAGGTAGATAAAGTGGTTAAGAAGGCATATGGGATACTTGCCATTATTAGTCGAGGCATGGAATACATGAGCAGGGAGGTTATGATGGAGCTGTATAAAGCATTAGTTAGGCCACAACTGGAGTACTGTGTGCAGTTCTGGTCACCACACCATAGGAAGAATGTGATTGCACTGGAGAGGGTGCAGAGGAGATTCACCAGGATGTTGCCTGGGCTGGAGAGTTTCAGCTATGAAGAAAGACTAGATGGGCTGGGGTTGTTTTCCTTAGAGCAGAGAAGGCTGAGGGGGGACCTGATTGAGCTGTACAAAATTATGAGGGGTATAGATAGGGTAGATAAGTAGAAACTTTTCCCCTTAGTGGAGGGGTCAATAACCAGGGGGCATAGATTTAAGGTAAGGGGCAGGAGGTTTAGAGGGGATGTGAGGAAACAATTTTTACCTAGAGGGTGGGGGGTATCTGGAACTCACTGCCTGAAAGGGTGGTAGAGGTGGGAACCCTCACAACATTTAAGTAGTATTTAGATGAACACTTGAAACACCATAGCATACAGGGCTACGGGCCAAGTGCTGGAAAATGGGATTAGAGTAGATAGGGGCTTGATGACCGACGCAGACACAATGGGCCAAAGGGTCTCCTTCCGTGCTGTAAAACCATATTGCTCTAAAGAGATATGCAGAGATGGAGAGACAATTGTTATTCATTTTATTGGATGTGGGCGTCACCGGCTAGGCCAGCAATTACTGCCCATCCCTAGTTGCCCTTGAGAAGGTGGTGGTGAGCTACCTTCTTGAACCGCTGCAGTCCATATCAGGATGGTGAGTGGCTTGGAGGGGAACTTCCCATGTATCTGCTGCCCTTGTCCTTCTAGGTGGTAGAAGTCGTGGGTTTGGAAGGTGCTGTCTAAGGAGCCTTGGTGAATTCCTGCAGTGCATCTTGTTGATGGTACACACACTGCTGCTACTGTGCACGGTGGTGGAGGGAGTGGATGTTTGTGGAAGGGGTGCCAATCAAGCGGACTGCTTTGTCCTGGATGGTGCAGAGCTTCTCGAGTGTTGTGGGAGCTGCTCCAGGCAAGTGGAGAATATGCCATCACATTCCTGACTTGTGCCTTGTAGATGGTGGACAGGCTTTGGAGATTCAGGAAGAGAGTTACTTGTCACAGGATTCCTAGCCTCTGACCTGCTCTTGTAGCCACAGTATTTATATTGCTAGTTCAGTTTCTGGTCAATGGTAACCTCCAGGATGTTGATAGTGGGGGATTCAGTGATGGTAATGCCATTGAACGTCAAGGGCGATGGTTGGATTCTCTCTTGTTGGAGATGGTCGGTGCCTGACACTTGAGTGCTGTGAATGTTACTTGCCACTTGTCAGCCCAAGCCTGGATATTGTCCAGGTTTTGCTGCATTTGGACATGGACAAAACTTCAGTATCTGAGGAGTTGCGAATGGTGCTGAACATTGTGCAATCATCAGCAAACATCCCTACTTCTGACCTTATGATGGAAGGAAGGTCACTGATGAAGCAGTTGAAGATGGTTGGGCCCAGGACACTACCCTGAGGAACTCCTGCAGTGATGTCCTGGAGCTGAGATGATTGATCTCCGACAATCACAACCATCTTCCTTTGTGCTAGGTTTGACCCCAACCAAGACGCACAAATAAGAGACAGAGAGAGACATACAGAGGGTTAAGACAGAGACCTAGAAAGACTGAGAAAGGAAGAGACATAAAGGGAGAGGGAGACATTGAGAAAGACACCTAGAGAGGGTGAGAAATGGCCAGAGAGTGAGAGAGAGAGAAACGCCCAGAAAGAGAGTGAGAGAGAGAAACGCCCATGGAGAGTGAGAGGGAGAGAGACGTTCAGAAACGTTCAGAGAGAGAGAGAAAGAGATAAAAACACCCAGATAGAGAGAGAGAGAGAGAGAGCGAGAAATGCCCATAAAGAGAGAGAAAGAGAGAGAGAAATGCCCAGAGAGGGAGAGAAAGAGAAATGCCCACGGAGAGAGAGGGGGAGAGAAACACGCAGAGAGAGAGAGTGAGAGAGAGAGAAACATCCAGAAAAAGAGAAATAGAAATGCCCACAGAGAGAGGGAGAAACACCCAGAGAGAGAGAGAGAGAGAGAGAGGGGGGGGGGGGGGGGGGAAATGCCCGGAGATGGAGAGAGAAACGCCCAGAGAGAGAGAAACACCCAGAGAGGGAGAGAGAGAGAGAAATGACCATAAAGCAAGAGAAACACCCAGAGAAAGAGAGAAATGCTCAGGGAGAGAGAGAGAGAGAGAAAAATGCCCAGAGAGACAGACAGAGAGAAAGAGAGAAATGCCCGGAGGAGGAGAGAGAGAGAGAGAGAGGGAGAGAGAGAAACACCCAGAGAGATAGAGAGAGAGAAATGACCATAAAGAGAGAGAAATTCCCAGAGGGAGAGAGACAGAAATGCCCAGAGAGAGAGAAAAATGCCTAGAGAGGGACAAAGAGAGAGGAACGCCCAGAGACAAAGAGAGAGAGAGAAACGCCGAGAGAGAGAGAGAGAGAGAGAGAGAGAAACACCCAGAGAGAGAGAAAGAGAAATGCCCAAAGAGAAATGTCCAGAGAGAGGAACACCTATAGAGTGAGAGAGACAGAAACACCCAGATGGAGAGAGAGAGAGAAATGTGTCCGGAGAGAGAAAGAGAGAGAGAAAGAAATGCCCAGAGAGGGGGAGAGAGAGAATCATCCAGAGAGAATGTGAAACACCTGGAAGTAGGCAGAAAGAAAGAAATAGAGAGGGGTAAACAGCCAGAGTCACAGAGAGAGAGAGAGATTCAGGCATACGGAGAGACACGTAACCCAAATAAATCTACATTTCTCTGTGTTTTGAACAAAGCTCAGCAGCACTGGAAACAGTGTGTGAACTATTGTAAAATATGTAAAGGTCATCCTAATTTCCCATTTCATTAACTCTTCCCCTGCCTTAGCCAGGATTCTCATTAACAAAATGCTGTTCACCACATATCAATACATCACCAAGGCACCAGCTCCATGACACACTGGTTAAATGCTCATCTTTAGTATACTATCTGGAAGAGTACAGAGTGAGCCTGATGTTGTATATTTTATATCTCGGAGATGTGCAGAGATGACACACAGGTTTCTGTGTGTGTAGGAACTTCATTTACAAGAGTTTTTTTTTTAAAAAGTCTGCTCCATTCTTAGAGCTCTTTGTTTCCAGCAGCTTCTAGTTTGTTTACTTTTCGCTGACCTCACACCCAGGCTTAACCAATCAAGCACTGTGAGCATCAATAGTAAACAGACTCACATAATCAAACATAGAACAGCTGAAGAATTGAACACTACACTCAAGAGTGAATATCCTTTTCATCATGTCAAACTAGAGTCCGTTCTCCTTTGAACACATCCCATCCCCAAGCCAGACTCGTCAACAAGGAACTCGCCATGTCAGAAATTGCAGATGCCATCACACATCGTGACACCATTAGTTATTCAAAATGATCCCACCACCTTCTAGATCACAGTGGGTTGCACACTCCCCTCTGAGTCAGGAGGTCATGAGAGCACACCAGAGCCTTGGGTATATAATTTAGGCTGACGGCCCCCAGGTCAGCACTGAGGGAGTCGGTGGTGCAGCCTTTTGAATGAGACACTAAACCAAGGCCCCTCTCAGGTAGATGTACAAGCTCTCAGGGCGCTATTTCAAGAAGGGCAGGGGAGTTCTCCCCAGTCTCCTGCCAATGTTTATTTCTCAACCAACATCACTGAATAAAAACAGATTATCTGATCATTATCTCACTGCTGTTTGTGAGACCTTGCTCTGTGCAACTTGGCCGTGTTACAACAGTGACTACGCTTCAAAAGCACCTCATTGGCTGTCAAGTGCTTTAGGACATCCTGGGGTTGTGAAAGGCGCTACATAAACGCAAGTTTTTTTTCTTCCTTCCCTACTGAGACATGGAGCCAACCCTGAGCCAACACCCGGGCACTGAGTTCGACCATCAACACAGAGTTTCCCTACAAAGTGTGTGAGGTCCTCTCACTTGGCAGGAGGTAAAAGTCGTCATGAAAAAAGAGGCACAACCTCATTTACCAAAGGTTAAGATGATTGAGGATATTGTAGCAAAGATCAGTTGTTTGCCAAAGAGTCAAAGATATCAGCCTCAGGGGCATCAAACAATCGCACAAAGAGTCATCAAATCCTGAGCTTGTCACAGCTTAGGTCCCACTCCGGACATGGTTGATAACCTGCTGCTCTCAAACTCCATAACATAATGACATTCCATTTCCCACACCAGCTGTACCTAAGGTCCCTCTAACCGTGATGGCCAATTTAGTGTCAATTAGTGCCGAGTTATGGGCAATTTTGTGCTCTGTACTCATGCCTATTAGGACTTGGATTGAGGCAACACAAACTCTTTCATGTAGGTGGCTTGCAGCTGCCAGAGAGACAAGGTTTACATCCTTTCCAGTGTTTGACTGAATTCAAATTCTAGCCCATAGGTAAAATTGTAGTTTTAATTTTTTTATTCTTCATTCAGTTAAAGTAACCATGGGACCAGGCCCAGTGTCCTCCTAACATTCACCCTAACAGCACCCAGAGCCCACCCTCGTAATACCCAGAGCCTGCCCTCTTAGCACTCACCACCCCCCCGCCACAACTCCCGGCCTGACAGCACCCAGCATCCATCCAGTTGCAGCCTTTCAGATCATAAAGTCATAAGAAATAGGAACAGGAGAAGGCCATTCGGCCCCTCCAGCCTGCTCCACCATTTAGTAAGATCATGGCTGATCTGACTGTGGCCTCTCAACTCCGCTTTCCAGCCCGCACCCCCGTAACACTCGACTCCCTTGTCAATGAAAAATCTGTCCAACTCAGCCTCGAATATATTTAATAACCCAGCCTCCAATGCTCGCTGGGATAGAGACTTCCAAACATAGTGACCCTCAGAGAAGAAATTCCGCCTCATCTCCGTCTTAAATGGAAAACCCCATATTTTGAAACTGTGTCCCTTAGTTCTAGATTCCCCCACAAAGGGGGACAGCCTCTCATCTACCCTGTCAAGCCCCCTCAGAATCTTATCTGTTTCAAGAAGATCACCTCTCATTCTTCTAAACTCTAATGAGTATAGACCCAACCTGCTTCCTGTTTAAACTTTCCTCAGAAGACAACCAGATTGGGTTCGTGTTTGGTCAATTAGAGTTTGTTTGAAACAATAAATGTCCCTGTTTCGGTGGTTTCTGGTTGATGATTGACTCCTGTGTGGTTTCTGAGCTGCTGCCAATAGCAAGTCCAGGAAGACGGTTTGGGGTCATTTTGGGATCCTGGAGTCGTATGTGGTTTATTGTCAGGGAGAGTGGGAAAGGTTAATCCTCAGAAGCTGGAATCGGGGGAGTGTAAACTGCAGCACTCTGGAGCTGATCAAGGGACAGAAGGGATCAATGGCCTATCCTTAATCAATGCTTTTGGACGTTAATTAGAGGTTTGGGAACCGGTCATTATTTATTAGGGTCTTGGCTGATTAGAAATCAATTTATTAATTCAGCCTCAATATCAGGTTTGCTTTGGGTGATCCCACTGAATAACACTTGACTGATCTACTCTACAAGTTACTCTTTAAAACAAAAGTCAACTTTAATTCATCTCCTTGCAAAAAGCTAACCAGTTCTCAACACAAAGAGATACACAGTATATTCCCTCACAAATTAATGGGATCACTGATTTTGACCCTTCCATCAGACAACCTCACAATGGATTGACACAAAGTACTGCACTGGCTAAACAATTTCCAATAAAAGGTTGCCCGAAAGAAATCTGTCTGAGAAAATGGTCCCATTAACAACCCACCCATTTTTTTTCTTAAAATAGACAGTATGAGAAACATAGGAACAGGATTAGGCCATTCGGCCCTTCAAGCCTATTCTGCCATTCAATGAGGCCATGCTGATCCACCAGTCTTGGCCCCACATCCCTTAATAATCATGTCTAGCAAAAATCTGGCAATCTCTGGTTTAAAATTGGCATCTTGTGTGAGAGAGTTCTACACTTCCAACATCCTTTACATTCCTAGCTGCCTTCCTGATAGGCTGGCTCTGATTTTAAGGTTATGTCCCCTTGACCTCAACGGCCTGACCAAGAGGAAAAACTCAACCAAATTATCCTTTAACCTTTGAGATTCCAGGGAATGGGTACCTCAAACTGGAACCTGTGCATTCAAGCATCACACAATGTGTAGCATTATGAAGGGCAAGGCGAGATAATTAGCTATTGTCCACAAAGAGCTGAACAGCCTCCTCCTGCTCTTAATTTGTATGTTTGTATAGGTTTTTGGGGGCAGGTGGGAATGTGGAGTTGAGACCACAATCAGAGAGACAATTGGTTATATCGCATGAGGGGCACCACTCCACATCAAGTGTGGGGAAAGGCAAGGAGGCATGCCTCCTTGAACTACCACAGCCGGTATGGGGATTGAATTCGCGCTGTTGGTGTCATTCCGCATCGCACTCTAGCCATCTAGCTAACTGAGCTAACTGACCGCCACCTACCCCCAACAACATTATGGTTATGGTACCTGACTAGCAGGGTCAGAGAGTTCAAATCCCACCATGGCAAGTTGGGCAATTACTCATAAGCCAGTTGGAAATGACCATGAAAGCTGCTGGCTCACTAATGTCACCAAGGGAAGGGAGCCTGCTACTCTTACCCCAGCCAGCCTGCTCAGGGCTCCAGCTCCATATGAAAGTGGCTGGTCCTTGATGAGTCTGGAGTGAGGTGGGAATTCATTTTGTAACGATAACTGCCACCAACATCTGGGAAGCAATGTCACTACAAACAGTGAAGCTCAACAATGGTTCATGGCGGCTTTGCTCTCGAATCAACAAGGGATGAGCAATAAATGCAGCCTTGGCAGCAGCCCCTACATCTCCAGAGCAAAACCCAGGGAAGGACATTCTGTAGCAGGTATTAGAAATAGATGGTCAAGTGATTAATGTCCCTGTTATTCCATAGGTGATGGTAACAGATAACAATTTGCTGGGGAAGTGATAGTAGGAGCCCGCCTGAGAGACTGTCGACAGGTTTGTGCAAAATTCTCCTGTCCCTATTTCACACAATCTCTCAGCACAGAAACAAACCATTTGGCCCATCATGTCTGTCCCAATTAGTCCCGCTACTCTCCCCACCCGCCCTACTCTTACTCTTTCCCAATAGCACTGCAAATTTTGTCTTTTCGATAAAGGTGCCATCCCTTTTTGCATGCGAAATGAGGAGATGGTGGCGTAGTGGTAATGTCACTGGACTAGTAATCCAGAGGCCCAGGCTAACGCTCTGTGGACATGGGTTCGAATCCCACCGTGGCAGCTGGTGGAATTTAAATTCAATTAATAAATCTGGAATATAAAGCTAGTCTGAGTAATGGTGACCATGAGAACTCAATTGTTATAAAAACCCTTTAGGGAAGGAAATCTGTCGTCCTTACCTGGTCTGGCCTACGTGTGACTCCAGACCCACAGCAATGTGGTTGACTCTTAGCTGCCCTCTGAAATGGCCGAGCAAGCCACTCAGTTCAAGGGCAATTAGGGGTGGGCAAGAAACACTGGCTTTTGCCAGCGATGCCCAAATCCCATGCAAGGATAAAAACAACGCCTCAGTTTAAATTAGCGGGCACATAATTTCACAGGTAATCATCAGCGTATTTATTACCAATAATTGCTCAGCACATGTTCAACCTATACGTATCAGCAATGAGTCAGATACGACAAGCTGCGTCACCTGCAATCTTAGCAAGGCACTCCCGAGTGCACCAGCGCGGCATTTGTATCTCTCAGAATGGCTCCCACTAGAAACTAAAGAAAAGAAAGACTTGCATTTATATATTGTCTTTCATGACCGCAGGATGTCTCAAAACGCTCTACAGCCAACTAAGTACTTTAAGTGGAGTCACTGTTGTAAAGTAGGAGACGCAGCAGCCAATTTGTAGACAGCAAGCCCCCAAAAACAGCAATGTGACAACGACTGGGTAATCTGTTCTTGTGATGTTGATTGAAGATAAACATTGGCCACGACTCTCAGGATAACTCAAGCTCTTCTTCGAAATAGTGCTGTGGGAATTATAGACTTACACTGGAGGGGCCAAACAGGGCCTCAGTTTAATGTCTCATCTGAAGGACAGCACCTTCGACAGTGCAGCACTCCCCTCATTACTGCGCCGGAGGGTCAGGTGAGATTTTTGTGCTCAAGTCCTGACTCAAGGCATCTCAGCAGAATTCATTCGATTCAGCGGTTGAAGTCTGCTGCGATTTGTAACGATTTGCACTTTTTTCATCTTTGGGATTATATTCCGTATTTTTTTCCCCTTGAAACCCACCAATCAAGGATACTTAAACGCCAGGGCGATAAACAGGATTCACTGGACATTTCCTTAACCTCATATGGGCAGGGAGAGTAGACACACCAGCGCCGCACAGAGGAGTCAGGAAGGGAAGGAATTGTAAAACATGGGCGGTGGGGGAGATAGCCTCAGCACACAATACAAAATGGACAGCCAAAGTGGCCTGCAAGCTCACTGGTGAATATCAGTAATTGTAGCAGTCTCCAAACTCCTTTCTAATTAAACCTGTAATTATTACAGGTCAGTGCTGGGAATAGACACAGGAGGATTTCACATTTCAGAAGCAAATATAGACAGCTGTTGGGAAGACTGCCATTACTGAAAAACTCTACTTGTTCTTAAACATTCTTTTAATTTGAATTGAATCAGAAATAAGAGTTTTAGGGTGTAATGAGTGCTGGGTAAATGCCACGCAACAACTCAAATTTAATTCAGACCATAACTACTGCACAACATCGCGGTAGGGTTGCCACCCCTCTAGGATTTGGCCTGGAGTCCCCAGGGATTGAAGACCAACCTCCAAGACACTGCTGTGTGCAACCCTGGAGAAAAATCATCGGGACGTTAAAAAAGATTGTTTTTTTGGTCACTTTTCATTTCCCGCTTCTCTTTACCACTTTACCAGATATAAAAACATTGAAAATGGGTGGGCTGGGGGGGGGGGGGGGGGGGGGGGCGGAGGCTGACGGTCAAGCATCATCCCATTGGGTAATGAGCCTTTTTGTTTTCTGAATGGCACAGGAAAGCAGTACGTCACAAGGGTGGGTGTGTTGGCCAACTAATGGCTGGAGCGTGGGGGCAAGTCATGTGATGAAGCCTCCAGGAATGTACTTAGACACAGTTGGCAACCCTACATGGCGGCTTTGTCATAAAGAAAGTCTTGCATTTATATAGCGGTTCTCTTGACCTTTGGACATCCTGAAACGTTTTACAGCCCAGTAAAAGTGCTTTGAATGTAGGAAACTCAGCAGCTAATTTGCGCACAGCAAGCTCCCACAACAACAGTGACCAGATAATGCGTTTTAGTGATGTTAGTTCTAGGATAAATATTAGCCAGGACTTGCAGCCCAACAACCCCTGAGCTACTTTTTCTGCGAGGTTATTCACTTCAGCGTTTCAGGTTGCTCCTTAATACACAGTGCAATCGGATCATAAAGGACTCAAGTAAGAAAGAGCAAGTTTTTTTTATTTACAGAGCAAAAACCATTCGGATTAAGGTTCCAGGCAGAGTAACAGAGACAATAACTGTAAAGGCTGGTAGAGCTAGGGCCAAGAGAGATGAGACTCAATGGGAAAGAGAGAGTACCAGAGGGATGGGCTTTGATGGCAGAGTCAGGGTATTAAGGAGATCGGTTTCTTCATGAGCATATGAATTGGGAGGAGTAGACCATTCTACCCCTTGAGCCTACTCCGCCATTCCACAAGATCATGGCTGATCTGATTGTGGCCTCAACACCACTTTCCCACCGAGTCCTGATTGCCTTTGATTCCCTTGTTAGTCAAGAATCTACCTACCTCTACCCTAAAGATACTCAATGGCCCAGCCTCTACCACTCTCTGGGGAAGAGAGTTCCACAGACTTACGACCCTCTGAGGGAAAAAATTCTCTTCCTCTCCGTCTTAACTGGAGGACTCCTTTTTAAACTGTGTTCCCTCGTTCGAGTCTCTCCCACAATGGGAAACATCCTTTCAGCATGCACCCTGTCAAGTCCCCCCAGGATCTTATATATGTTTCAATAAGATCACCTCTCATTCTTCTAAACTCCAATGGATACAGGCCCAGCCTCTCCCACCTTTCCTCAAAGGATAAACCACACCCTCCCCCATCCCAGGTATCATTCGAGTAAACCTGCTCTGAACTCCTTCGAATGCAATTATGTCCTTTCTTAAATAAGGAGACCAAAGCTGTATACAGTACTCCAGATATGGTCTCACAAATACCCTGTGCAGTTTCAGCAAAACATCCCTACTTTGATATTCCTTGCAATAAATGGTAATGGGAGAGTTAGGGTATTAGAAGGATTTTGTTCTTGACTTTTTTCCCCAATTGATATAGTTTGCTTAAACCGCTGTCAGCAATAAGATGTGAGGAAACTACAACACAGAATTACACTCCTATCTGAATGAGTGACTTTATCTCAGCTAACAATTACCTCCCATCGAGCTTAAAAGATCCAGTCTGCAAAATCGACACATGTAAAACATAAACTTTATAATAAAGCAGCAAAACAAAACCAACTTCGTGCACCGAATAATTGAGTTTGAAGTTATTGATTGTAAGACATTACAGTTGAGGGAGACCATACAGCCAAGCCTAGATCATCCAAAGTTATTTACAGCCCTCCCCGGCTCCTCACACTCCCACACAATAGTCCTTTTGGCTTTCAGTATCCTATCGCCAAGTGAACGGCGTGTGCTGAGATAGATTTCCTGGCATTGGCCTTTGCATCTGCATTTCACCAATTTAAACCTTGGGCTTCATTCGCCCGCCTCGAAGTAAAGAAGAAATAAAGGATTACATTTAGATAGCAACTTCCGCGGCCTCAGGCCCAAAGTGCTTTACAGACAATAAGGACTTTTCCAAATGTCATCACTGCTCTAATAGGAAACATGGCAGCCAACTGACGCGCAGCAAGATCCCACAAGCAGCAATGAGCCAAATGACCGGTTTTGTTAAGTTTTTGTGCTGTTGGTTGAGGGGCAAATATTAGCCAGGTCACCAGGGAGAACTCCCCCGCTCCTCTTTGAAATAGTACCTGGTGATTTATCATTCACTTGACAGGGCAGCTGGGGCCTCAGTTTAATGTCTCATCCAACAGACAGCGCCAC
Source organism: Cetorhinus maximus (assembly GCF_964194155.1). Lineage (NCBI taxonomy): Eukaryota > Metazoa > Chordata > Chondrichthyes > Lamniformes > Cetorhinidae > Cetorhinus > Cetorhinus maximus. Next base: position 18,895,049 of record NC_135887.1, on the reverse strand, counting down.
CGACAGTGCAGCAGCCCCTCATCACTGCACAGGAGAATGCCTGCCACAACCTTTGGCTGGAGTGAGTCTTGAACCCACAGCCTGAGGGGCAAGAGTGGTATAACTGAGCCAAAGCGGACACTTACCTTTTGTAGCACCACCTTCTATTTTATATGAGGTCCCTTCAATCACCTCCGTTTGAGGACAAAGAGATGAAACCTCACTTCAGAATTATGCTCTCTGACAACAATCAAGAGTCTTGCTCTATAAGTATGCACTGTGCCCATTAAGTGCTTTTACTTCCTCCAGGCCAATGCCTCTCATTATTTATTATTCTGGTTAGCTTCTCTTGTGTAAAATTATCCAGGTAATTTCCCATCAGTGTGCAATATTGCTGCTCACAACCTGCATCCTTGCACCGTAATCGTTCACTGACAGCATTAGCTTATGTGAATGCTGCATCACCAATGAACAATTACACGCTCTAAATATATTACACAGCCATTTACATGTAACACACCTACCCTAGCCTTCTACTGCAGGCGAACATACCATAAGCTATCCACTCCCAAATGCTTGCTCAGTGGTAGAGTACTGCTCTCCCTTCACCACCTCCAGAGGCCCTGATTGTCACTGATGTTATAGTCCCACACGTGTCAGCTGCCATCCAGCATTTCCTACGAGTGGTCAGACGTCAAGTGCAAGGCTGGGCATAAAGTATCAGCAGAGTGCTCAACGGTACTGGGGGGGGTTGGTTTGACAATGACCACACTCGATGCCCACACACACTTTGAACGGAACCCCAATCGGGAGCACCAGGCAACAATTGGAACTACAGCTGGTCTCCTCACTTTCTCAGCCCAAGGCACTGAGGCCAATTGTAATTGTAAAGACCATGGAGTCACGGCTACAACTTGAGACTTGGGGGGGTGGGAGAGGCGGTGGCGTTGTGGTAATGTCACTGGATTAGTAATCCAGCAACCCAAACTAAGGCATGGGTTCAAATCCCACCAAGGCAGTTGGTGGGATTTAAATTCGATTAATAAATCTGGACTTAAAAAGCTAGTCTCAGTAACAGCAACCATGAAACTATCATCAATTGTCATAAAAATTGTCTGGTTCACTAATGCCCTTTAGGGAAGGAAATCTGCCGTCCTTACCTGGTCCAGCCTACAAGTGACTCCAGACACACAGTAGTGTGGTTGACTCTTAACTCCCCTTTGAAATGGTCTAGCAAGCCACTCAGTTCAAGGGCAATTAGGGATGGGCAACAAATGCTGGCCTTGCCAGCGACACCCACATCCCATGAAAGAATTTAAAAAAACTTGGCTGAATGGCTCAGTAGCCCAGCTAGCAATGCATTTATCCCCAGAGTCCTGGCATTCCATACTGAAAAATAAAACTCAAAGGGTTCAATTGGGCTGGAACACTTTGAAAGAAAGAGAACTTGCATTTATCCAGCATTTCACAACCTCAGCACTTCAGAGACATGAAGAACCTTTGACAAAAACAAAAGCTTTGGAGCTCAGTGGCTGTTGTAGTGTAGGAAACACAGCAAGCTCCCACATCAACAATGTGAGCATGATAATCTGTTTTCGTGATGTTTGTTCAGGGATAATTATTGACCAGGACACCGGGGAGAACTCCCCAGCTCTTCTTCAAAACAGTGCCATGGGATTTTTTTTTAAAAAAAAAACGTCCACCGGACAAGGCCTTACTTTAACATCTCATCCTAAAGACAGCACCTCTGATAGTGTAGCACTTCCTCAGTACTGCACTCGGACTGTCAGCCTGGATTTTACGTTCAAGTCCCTGGCGTGGAACTTGAACCCAGGAGCTTCCGATTCAGAGATAATTGGGATACCCACTGAGCCATCACTGACAATTCTGAAAGGAAAGATGTAACAGTAAGAGGGCCTACAAGGGACAAGTGCATACTGCATATAAACATTAAAAACACTAATGAGACTGAGATTTTGACCTGGTGACAGTGAAGGAACGGTGATGTATTTCCAGGTCAGGATGGTGAGTGGTTTGGAGGGGAACTTGCAGGTGGTGGTGTTCCCATGTATCTGCTGCCTTTGCCCTTCAAGGTGATAGAGGTCGTGGGTTTGGAAGGTGCTGTCGAAGGAACCTTGGTGAGTTACTGTAGTGCATCTTGTAGATGGTACACACTGCTGCCACTGTGCGTCAGTGGTGGAGGAAGTGAATGCTCAAGGTGGTCGATGTGGTGCCAATCAAGTGGGCTTGATTGATCAATGAATCAAGCAGGCCAGACGATTAAAGCAGAAGTGAAATATGGGCCTGAAATTCAGGCCTCGTTGTGCTATGTAGAGTCTCTAGAGGGTACAAATGGTGCCAAATCTCTGGCCATTGCTGCGCTGGGTATTTTGAGGGCTTTTCGATTCACCGTTCGGAATAAATGCGTCAAACGCTCATCCCCAGCAGCTGTTCAGTCAGACAATAGAACGAGAGGAAAAAGCCAGAAGATTATATAGAATTTTACAGCACAGAATCTGACCATTTGGCCCAACTGGTCCATGGTTGGTGTTTATTTTCCACATGAGCCTCTTCCCACCCTATTAACATAACCTTCTGTTCCTTTCTCCCTCATGTTTATACAGCTCCTCCTTAAATGTATCTATATTATTCACCTCAAATACTCCATGCAGTAGCGAGTTGCACATTCTCCACACTCTCTGGGTAAATTAGTTTTTCCTGAATTCCCTATTGAATTTTTAAAAATATTTGTTCATGGGATGTGGGCATCACTGGCTAGGCCAGCATTTTTTGCCCATACCTAAATGCCCTTGAGGCAGTGGTGGTGGTGAGCTGCCTTTTGAACTGCAGCAGCCCCTCGGGTGTAGGTACACCCACAGTGCTGTTAGGAAGGGAGTTCCAGAATTTTGACCCAGCGACAGTGAAGGAACGGTGATATATTTCCAAGTCAAGATAGTGGGTGGCTTGGAAGGGAACTTCCAGGTGGTGGTGTTCCCATCTATCTGCTGCCCTTGTCCTTCCAGGTGGTAGTGGTCATGGGTTTGCAAGGTGCTATCGAAGGAGCCTTGGTGAGTTCCTGCAATGCATCTTGTAGATGGTACACACTGCTGCTGCTGTGCGTCGGTCGAGGAGGGAGTGAATGTTTGTCGATCTTCTTGCACTTGAAGTAGTAATGCTGCAGTACTCCAGAACATTGATGATTGATCAGTCATGGGGTGCCAATTAAGCAAGCTGCTTTGTCCTGGATAGTGTCAAGCTTCTTGAGTCTTGTTGGAGCTGCACTCATCCAGGCAAGTAGGGAGTATTCCATCACAATCCTGACTTGCGCCTTGTAGATGGTGGACAGGCTTTGGGGAGTCAGGAGGTGAGTTACTTTCAGCACGATTCCTAGTCTCTGACCTGCTCTTGTAGCCACAGTATTTATATGGCTAGTCCAGTTCAGTTTCTGGTCAATGGTTACCCCCAGGATGTTGATAGCGGGGATTTAGTGATGGTAAAGCCATTGAATATCAAGGGGCGATGGTTAGATTCTCTCTTGTTGGAGATGGTCATTGCCTGATACTCGTGTGGCGCGAATGTTACTTGCCACTTGTCAGCCCAAGCCTGGATATTGTCCAGGTCTTGCTGCATTTGGACATGGACTGCTTCAGTATCTGAGGAGTCACGAATGGTGCTGAACATTGTGCAATCGTCATCGAACATCCCCACTCCTGACCTTATGATGGAAGGAAGGTTATTGATGAAGCAGCTGAAGATCTGAAAATGGTTGGGCCTTGGACACTATCCTGAGGAACTCCTGCAGTGATGTCCTGGAGCTGAGACGACTGACCTCCAACAACCACAACAATCTTCCTTTGTGCTAGGTATGAATCCAACCAGCAGATTAGTGACGATCTTATGTTTATCACCCCTAGTTTTGGTCTCCTCACCTCATTCCCCCACCAAAGGGGGGGAATGAGTTTTAACAAGAAACCCTGGAAGTGAATTCTGACGCAATTCATTAACAATATCAGATGATGGTTAGAGGTGGGAACAATTCCATAATATCTTCCTTATTTTGGGCAATTAACCTAAATCCTGCATCTGTTTTCTACGGAAGCTCACTCTTTATCTTGTTCGAACAGCAGAGAGATTTAAGCCGCTACCTTGAGAAAAGCGGAGGACAGAGACTTTCAGTCAGGCAATCATTTATTTATGGAAGTATTTATTCCAGATTCATTTGTTTTAAAAGGGGCATTGGCTGCTCAGGTTGTGCGATTTAAAAATGACTTCTCGACAGGTCCATCCAGGATGGTGTTTTCAATGATGAAAGGGGATAGTTTCAGCGTACGCCAAATAGGAGGTCACTTCCTAAGCCACAACAGTAAGTGTCTGACAGACACACAGTGCACACAGGATCTGATACACATGAGCGCACACAGAACAAGCAGTTCAATGAATGTAGACCAATGTTACATTCTCCCTCTTTCCACACGTGCTATCAAATCTCTAGTAGTCTTGCTCGTTGGAAAGCTGAGTTATTAGCTGACATCCAAAGTCAAACATGTTGTGGAATTTATTGCACAGTGTTTTATTCTGCTGCCCCTTTAAGACCAATAAAGGCACAACAATAGATTTTTGTTATCCAAGGGTATGAAAGGATATGAAGCTAAGGCAGACAGATGGATTTAAGATACAGAGATCAGCCAAGATGGTGGACCAGGCTCAAGGAGCCGTATGGCCTCCTGTTGTCCCTATTCTGAAGTCAATTCCAGGTTAATTTTAACTGTTGAGGAGAGTTTACAGATTTCCAGGCCATAAGAAACCAACGTAAAATGACAGGTTGTCTTTCTACCTTTACACATTTCAAAGTTGAATGGACAAGGGTGAATGATAGGCCCAGGAGACATGCACCTGCATTTACACATCTGATAGGTGCCAGAGTGTAAAAATATATGTGCAGCCACTTGAAAAAGATAGGATTTTGAGGGGGGCATGGAGCATATATGCTGAGAGGACAGTTCCCCTCATGGGGCAATCTGGAACTGGGGGCAAAGTTTCAGAATAAGCGGTCAACCATTGAAGATGAAAATGAGAAGGGATTCCTTCTCTCAGACAGTTGTTTGTCTTTGGAATTCCTGACCCCAGAGAGCAGGGGAGGCTGGGTCATTGATTACGTTCACAGTTGAGTTAGGCAGATCTTTGAACGACAAGGGGCGTTAAGGGTTACGGCAAACAGACATGAAGGTTGGGTTGAGGCTAAGGTCAGATCAGCGAAGCAGGCTTGAGGCCTGAATGGCCTCGTTCTGCTCCTGTTTCTTATGTCCCTGTTGTTAGGTCAGCAATGGCAGGGAAGGCCCAGAAACAGCAAGCAGCCTGATCTGTTAATCTGCTTTGGGACGTGTTGTTGAGGGAGAGTACATAAGACAGACAACTGGGAGACAGTCGCTGACAGCCGTGACGTCTGGAGCATGGCTGTTGGAAGGACACTGGAAGAGGCGAGCAGGGACAAAAAGCTCCGCTGGTCGAGATGAGGGCCCAGAGAAAACAGATGCCGATGAATCGTGCGCCTTCCCAGCCCACACTCATCCTCTGCAGCAAATGTGACAGAGGCTGCCATGCCAGAGCGGGGCTCCTGAACCACACCAGGCCAGGCTTAACAAGGAGTTGACCATCAAGGTGCAAACCATCGTCTTATGAGACAGAAATCCATCAAAGAAAGAAAATATATACACACACACGCACATACACCCTAGATTTCTCCACTTGCCTGGATGAGTGCAACTCCAACAACACTCAGGAAGCTTGGCACCTGCTTGCTTGGCACCCCATCCACAAACATTAACTCCCTCTACCACCAACTTGGCAGCAGTGTGTACCATCTACAAGATGCACTGCAGGAACTCACCAAGGCTCCTTAGACAGCACCTTCCAAACCCATGACCACTACCACCTAGAAGGACAAGGGCAGCAGATAGATGGAGACACCACCACCTGGAAGTTCCTCTCCGAGTCACTCACCATCCTCACTTGGAAATATATCACCGTTCCTTCACTGTCGCTGGGTCAAAATCATGGAACTCCCTCCCTAACAGCACTGTGGGTGTACCTACACCACATGGATTGCAGTTGTCCAAGAAGGGAGCTCACCACCAGGGCAATAAATACTGGCCCAGCCAGCGACGCCCACATCCCATGAATGAATAAAAAAAACATATATATACACATGCATGTGCACACATACATCTGCACGTGCACGCACACATACATACATACATAAACACACACACACACACACACACACACGGCAAATCTTTGTTTGGCCCGCCTTGAAATCTCCCAATCGTTCCCTACCAAAGGACACATATATTGAAACATTTGAACCTGGTGCCCGAGATTTCTTCTGTTTACAATGCTTAGCTCACGTGTCTCTGTCCACAGTTATTCAGCAGCAGCAGCAGCTTTTCCTTCTCCTCTCCCTTTTCAAAACCACTGTCTCCCTCAGTGACATACATTTCCACGGACATCAGGTTCCCTCTGGGGCTTGGCCCAAGCGTGCAATATTCATGCGAGAAACTGGACATGGATGGCGTTAGGACCAAGTTCGATCCTGTCCTTTCCCATTGGCCATGCACACTGCCATCTGCAGCAATGATCAGAGACATGATTCCTCTCTCTAACCAAAGGGCTGTCTGGCCTGTGGAGGTTGTTCAGTAAGGAGAGATCGCGTGGGATAGGCCTTTATTTTCTGGAGTTTAGAAGAATGAGAGTTGATTTCATTGAAATGTATATTTTTTTTTAAAGAGGGTTTGACAGGTTAGATGCTGAGAGTCTGCTTCCCCGTGGCTGGAGAGTCTTGACCTAAAGGTCATAGTCTTAGAATAGGTCCTAGAATTTAGGACTGAGATGAGGAGAAATTTCTTCATTCAGAGGGTAAGGGCACATCTCCATAGCAAGAAAGGTGTAAAAGATTAGATGGCAAGTCACTCCAGGGGAGGCCTTATCAATGACAATTAAATAGAGCAAGACAGAACTGCACTGGCAAAGCCATAAATCCAGGGCACCTATTAACACCATGACATGAATACAAGAAAGGAAAACACACTTAAAAGAGGGGAGGGAAAGAATAGTCCCAACAATTCAACAACACCAATCATAACATGGAACTGAAATGGGCTGACACATGGCAGGTGGAATTTAATGCAGAGAAGTGTGGAGTGAGGTAGTTGGAGAGCAAAATGGAGGAAAGGGAATATAAATTAAATTTTAAAGGGGACTCCAGGAGCAGAGAAACCTGGGCTTCACATACACAATGAGTGAAGATGATATAAAGGGATACTTACATTGGAGGCAGTCCAGCGAAGGTTTGCTAAGTTATGGGATAAGAGGGTTGTCCTGTGATGAGAGGCTGAGCAAAGGGGTCTTCTTTTCTCTGGAGTTTAGAAGACTGAGAGGTGATCTCATTGAAACATACAAAATTCTGAAGGGGCTTGATAGGGTGGACACAGGGGTTGTTTCCACGAATCGGGGAATCTAAAACACGGGGGCACAGTCTCAGGATAAGGGGCTGATCATTTAGAACTGAGAAGAGGAGAAATTACTTCACTTAATGGGTTGTGAATCTTTGGAGCTCTCTACCCCAGAGGGTTGTGGATGCTCCATCGTTGAATACATTTAAGGCTGGGATAGACAGATTTCTGGTCTCTCAGGGAATCAAGGGGAATGGGAAGGAAAGTGGAGTTGAAGCCCAAAATCAGCCACAATGGTGCTGAATGGCAGAGCAGACTTGAAGGGCCGTGTGGTCCACTCCTGCTCCTACTTCTTGGGTTCTTGTGCGTTAGGAAAGGTCATTAAGAACCATAAAGGACCGTTGGTTTTATAAATAGAGGCACAGAGTACATAAATTAAGGAAGTTATGCTAAACCTTTATAAACTGCTGATTAAATCTTATCTGGGGTATCGCGTCTAATTCTGGGCACCACTCTTCCTGAAAAATGTCAAGGTCTTGATAGGGGATAGTGTCAGGGAGATTGACTCAAATGGCACCCGGGACGAGGGACTTCAGTTATGTGGGGAGCCTGGAGAAGCTGGGATTGTTCACCTTAGAGCAGAGGAGGTTAAGAGGAGATTTAATAGAAGTGTTCAAAATGATAAGGGGTTTTGATAGGGCAGAAAGGGAGAAACCGTTTCCAATGGCAGGATGTTCAGGCGCATATTTAACATAACTGTCAAAAAAGCCAGCGAGGAGATACCGTAGAGAAATGTTTTTATGCAGCGAGTTATGTTGATTTGGAATGCACTTCCTGAAAGGACAATGGAAGCAGAATCAATAGTAACTCTCAAAATGGGAACTGAATAGGTATTTGAAAAGGAACTCACCAAGGCTCCTTTAGATATCATCTTCCAAACCCATGACTACCACCATCTAGAAGGACAAGGGCAGCAGATAAATGGGAACACCACCACCTGGAAGTTCCCCTCCAAGCTACGCGCCATCCCGACTTGGAAATATATCTCTGTTCCTTCACTGTCACTGGGTCAAAATCCTGGAACTCCCTCCCTAACAGCACTGTGGGTGTACCTACACCACACGGACTGCAGCAATTAAAGAAGGCAGCTCACCACCACCTCCTCAAGGGCAGTAGGGATGGGCAATAAATGCTGGACCAGCCAGCGCAGCCCACATCACATGAATGAATGAATAACAAAAAAAAAATCTGCCAGAGCTACGGGGAAAGAAGAGGGGGAATTGGGACTAATTGCATAGCCAGAACAGGTACAAAGGCCCCCTCCTGTGCTGTGTGATTCCATAAAACTATGTTATCATCCCAGAGGCAGCTCCTTCATATTACAAACATGTCAACCACCCAGCTAATAAACTAAAAAAAAAATGACGTTCTATTCAATAATTTCAGCGCTATTGATTGTGTGTTGAGATTGCAAAGCTCAGTCAAGTCAATGCTTCATATCATGACAGGATCAGGTAGCAGACGCTCTGCTACAGCTGGGCAACCAAAGTCAGGTTTACACTCGGCCTTTTAAAATTTCAATCGATAATGTTGATTGCTGCAAATACGAAGCAGGTAGCCTGATAGATTACAGTTAACTATTTAGCAGCAATGTTACAGGGAGTCTTCGCTTAATGTTGTCCGTTGGTTCCTGGAAAATGCGACGTTACAGAGTGATGTTGTGCGAAACAGTCCATCTGGGGCTCATGACCCCCCCTCCCAGGATTACCTGCTCCTTCCCCCACCCGAGACCCAGCTCTCACAGGCTCAACATGGGAGTCACTGCAGGAACGTCCAGATGTAGGGCAATGTTAATGCAAAGCAGCCGCAATGCAAATGCAGGGTTCTAACTGGAGAACTACATTAACGTGAAACAATGTTTACCGTGTCTCCTGTCAACGCACATTCTCACCCCTCCCAACCGTGTCTCCAAGGACTCCACACACGCAATGGATGACTCTGAAGCACAGTGCCTGCCGCTATCTGGGTGAACATGGCAGCTGTACTGCACAGGGCACTACTGGCAGCAATGAGTTGCCAGTTCGAGGGAGGAATGCTGACCAGGACATGAGGCAGTTCTTCAGCCCCCCAAAAGCGGCAAATTGTCCATGGTGGTCAGGAACATCCTCACACTGCAGCACCGAGGGAGGGAGAAAAGGGCAACACTGAATCATGCTGTACAGGGGGGAGGCCATTTGGCCCATTGTGCCTGTGCTGGCTCCCTGAACGATTTGTCAATTGGTCCCACTCCCCTGCTCTTTTCCATGTAGCCCTGCTATAGAACCACAGAAAGATTAGGGTGCAGCCAGAGGCCATTCAGCCCATCGTGTCTGCACTAGCCAAAAAAGAGGGAAAAAATCTAGCCACTCACTTCAATCCCATTTTTCAGCATCGGGCCCATAACCTTGCAGGTTACAACACTTCAGGTGCAGATGTTTTTTTTCCTTTTTAGGTATACGTAACAGTAACCCGGGCAACACCAGCAGTGCTTGGAAGGGCTTTCAGGTGGGAATCTAAATATAAAATGTAGAAAGGAAACGCCATAATGGAATAAATCCACTAACACCACCCTCACTGCTAATGGAGCTATAATACAATAATTCCTGGGCGACGTTCAATACAAGTCACGGAGCACATGTTATATAAAGTTGGGCCTTGCATTTAAACAGCTCTCGTCACAATCTCAGGATGTCCCAAAGCACTTTACGGGCAACAAAGGACTTTCTTTCACCCAAGTTCAGTCACTGTTGCAATGCAGGGAATGTGATGGCCAACATGTACACAGCAAGCTCCCACAAACAACAATGTGGTAACAACCAGATAATTTTGTCTTTTTTTTAAAGTGATGTTAATTTTCAGATAAAAATCGGCCAGGACACCGGGGAGAACTCCCCTCTGCCCGCCTTCGAATAGCGCCATGGGATTCTTTATTGCTGAGAGGATGTTTCCTCTCATGGGAGATGCTAGAACTAGGAGACACGGTTTAAAAATAAGGGGTCTCCCATTCAAGATGCAGTTGAGGAGGAAATTCTTCTCTCAACAAGGACACAAGAATTAGGAGCAGGAACCCTAGATTCAGGCCCTAGAGTTGCTCCACCATTTGATAAGATCATGGCTAATCTGATTGCGGCCTCAACTCTACTTTCCTGTCTACTCCCTAAACCCTTTGGCGCCTTTGTCAATCAAGGATCTATCTAACTCAGCCTTAAAAATATTCAATGATTCAGCCCCCACTGTTCTCAGGGGAAGAGAATTCCACAAGATAACAACCCTCTGAAGAAAAAAATCTCATCTCCATCTTAAATGGGAGACCCCTTTATTTTTTAAACTGTTTCCCCAGTCCTAGCCTGTCCCATAAGGGAAAACATCCTCTCAGCATCCGCCCTGTCAAGTCCCCTCAGGATCTTACATGTTTCAATAAGTTCACCTCTCAATCTTCTAAACTCCAATGGATACAGGCCCAGCCTGTCCAACCTTTCCTCAGAAGATAACACCCCCCACCATCCCCGGCATCAGTCAAATGAATCTTCTCTAAACTGTTTCTAATGCAATTGCATCCTTTCTTAAGGAAACCAAAACTGTACACAGTACTCCAATGCAGTCTTACTAAGGCAAAGGGTCGTTAGCCTTTGGAGTTCTCTTCCACAGATAGCAGTGGGGCGTGGGTCATTAAACATATTCAAGGCTGAGTCATACAGATTTTTGACTGGCTAGGGTGTCAAGGGTTACAGAGGGCAGGCAGGGAAGTGCTGTTAAGGCTACAATCAGATCAGCTGTGATCTTATTGAATGGCAGAACAGGCTCGATGGGCTGAATGGCCTCCTCCTTTTCCGATAACTTGTGATGTTATGCTCGTATGATCTTTATGCCCGTCTGTGAGGGCAGACGGGACCTCGGTTTAATGTCCCATCTGAAAGATGAATACTAGAATAATGGCATAAATCTACCGACTCACCCTTACTGCTAATGGAACTGTAACACAACAATTTCTAAGCTAAGTACAATACAATTCACAGAGGATACATAATGTAGTTGAAACATCGAGCACAAAAACTGGAGTGGAGATGAAGGTGACTTCATTACACATTAAGAGAAGGGAAGAAACTAAAAATAAACCTAGTACTGAACAGGGGCTCTGCATTTCTGTCAGTAAACTGGCTGTTTCTGATGAGTTGGTGGGAATGGTTAACGTGTCTCACATCACCTGGGAAATCTGAGATATTAAAATTACTCAGGCATCTTCTTTGCAGCACAGGTTTTTTTTTGGGGGGGTGGGGTGGGGAGGTAGGGTGGGAGACAGGGCATTGAGGGAGACTGTGGCATTGTGATGATGTCACCGGGCCAGCAATTCAGAGGCCCAATGCCTCTAGGGGGAGTGGTGTAAATCCCACTGGGCCCCAGCTGATGGAATTTAAATTCAATCAATAAAAAATATGGAATTGAAACTAGTCTCATCTAATGGTGACCATGAAACTGTCATCAATTGTCATAAAAACCCATTTGGTTCACTAATTGTCCTTTGGGGAAGAAAACCTGTTGTTCTTAACCGGCCTGGACTACATGTGTCTCCAGATCCACAGTAACATGGTTGACTCTCAAATCCTCTCTGAAATGGCCTAGCAAGCCTCTCAATTCGAGGGCAATTAGGGATGGGCAACAAATGCTGCCCTCACCATAGATGCCCACGACCCGAAGTATAAATAAAAGTACAATTGGCCACAGGACCCATCAGTTGAGGAAAGAAAAATCACCTTCTCCTGATTTCTACCCTAATGATCCCTGTTCAAGAGCGTGTTCAGGAGGGGTCTGCATACAGGCTTGCCAACTCTGCTTGCCTGCAATCCTGGAGGTTTCATCACATGATCTCTAGCTGACCTTCCCCCGCACTCCTATCTTTGGTCCATCCTCTAGATGTACTGCCTTCCCACAGCCAATCGAAAAGGGAGCAGACTGCTTGCTAGCCAATCAGATTAATCTTGATTTATCAGGACAGATGCAAGAATGCCATAATTCACTGGGAGCAACAAATTTATATAGCATCAGAAAGGGGTGCTGATTGGTTGGCAAGTTGCCTGATTGGTCAGGGTGTTTTCATGGGGAGTGCACCAGGGAACTATTGTTTCCACGCTTTTGTTTAATCAAAAAAAAGGCACAATGCCTGAACATTTTCCCTTTGCCTGGTGTCAGCTTGCCAACCAATCAGCAGCCTTTCCTCATGCAGTATAAATTGTTGCTCTCTCTGAAATTCGGCATTCTTGCACCTGTCCTGATGAGTACACGACAAAAAGCTTAGACAGCATGTCTCTTTTTTTCAGCAACATTCAAGTTCTGAACTACCCCAAGCGACTATTCATAGTCTTGATTTCTTAGTGAAACAGCCTTCCCCCACCATCGCTTTTATTTTGATCACTAAGAAATGATTGTGTCTTAGGAAAGAAGAGAGAAAAGAAAGCCAGTTTTTGTTCAATGGTTCTAGGATTCTTCTCCCTGGCGTTTGCTGCCAGGACTATCCCAGCGGTTGATCCTCAATCCCTGATGTCCGCGGCAATCCTGGTGGTTGACAACTCCATCAGGAATTGACTTGGATGCGGCCTGCTTACCCCTCTGATCTTCTCTTCCTCCCTCCCACTTCCAATCCAGGGTCTATTGGCTTGTTGACACTCAGCATGAAGAACGGGCATCTGGGCAAGGAACCAACAGCCTGGCTGCACGCAGGGAAACAATAGCCTGTATTCATTCCACACCTTTAACATAATAAAACATCCCAAGGCCCTTCACAGGAGCGTTAATTGTCAAACAAAGTATGAGACCGAGCCACCTTGGGGCAGGTGGTCAAGAGCTTGGTCAAGTGAGTCCATTTCAGGGAGCACTGTGAAGGAAGTAAGAGAGCTTTTAAGAGGGTTAGGAGAGAACTCCAGAGCTTAGGGCTTCCATAGCTGAAGGCACAGCCTCCAATGGTGGAGCAATTCAAATCCGGGATGTGCAAGAGGCGTGGATTGCAGAAGTGGCAAGATTTCCAAAGGTTATAAGACTGGGAGATGTTATTGAGATAGGGAGGGGCGAGGGACATGGAGGGATTTGAAAACAAGGATGAGAATTTTAAAATTGAGGTGCCATTTAACCAGGAGTCAATGTAGGTCAGGGAGCACAGGGGGTGACAGGTAAACAGGACTTGGTGCGAGTTAGGGCACAGGCAGCAGAGTTTGGGGTGGGGTGGCGGGGGGGAGGGAGCTTACCTTTATTTGGAGAGATGTTTGGGAGGCCAGCCAGGAGTGTGTTGAAATAGTCAAGTCTAGAGGTAACAAAGGCAAGAATGACGTTTTCAGCAGCAGATGAGCCGAGGCAGTTAAGATTCTGCACTTGAAAAGGAGGAGGAGACAGAAATGAAGATGACTTCTGTCTGCAGCTTCAAACTCCGACTTTGTAATAGAACAAAACATCCACGTTTAACCGACAACCCCCCTAAACAGCGCTAATGGTGATAACTGTATTAGACCAAATTAAACACATTAATGTGGACAAGCTTTGTAAGCCACAGAGATCCCACTTTCAGACAGTGATGGTAACTGGAATTAATTAAACTTAAAACAACTCAGCCCTTAAATTGCCTGTTGCTTAGGAGAATAGGATGAGCATCTTTCTGGTTTCCGTAATATGAAGAAATTAATTCTCAATTCATTAAAGCTCTCATCTCATTTTATTCATTTGGTTTCTAAAATAAAATTAATTTCAGTTATATACCTCATGCACTAATGGAAATCTCAGCATTCTAGCAGTTCCAGTCCCTGAGACCTCTTGAACTAAACCAACAGCTCAGTAACTACCTACAATGGCAGTGGAGGGTGCAGGGGATAGGGAAAATAAACAGGGCAAGAGAAGAAATTAAACAGGGGGAAAGGGGCAGAGAGGCATAGAAAAAGGGCAAGAGAGAGAAAGAAAAATATTTTTTTTATTCATTCATGGGATGTAGGCGTCACGGGCTAGGCCAGTGTAGCGGAATTGTCGCTGGACTAGTAATCCCGAGACCCAGGGTAATGCTCCGGGTTTGAGTCCCCCTCCATGGGAGATGGTGGAATTTCAATTCAATAAAAATCTGGAATTAGAAGTGCAACAATGGCCATGAAACCATTGTCCATTGTTGTAAATACCCATCTGGTTCACTAATGTCCTTTAGGGAAGGAAATCTGCTGTCCTTACCTGGTCTGGCCTACGTGTGACGCCAGACCCACAGCAATGTGATTGACTCTGAAATGCCCTCTGAAATGGCCCAGCAAGCCACTCGGTTGTAACAAACGGCTACAAAGACACAAAAAAGGAATGAAACCAGAAGGACCACCTGGCATCGGCCTAGGCATCAGGAGTAACAATGTCAATCTCAGCCCTGTCAACCCTGCAAAGTCGTCCTCACTAACATCTGGGAGCTTGTGCCAAAATTGGGAGAGCTGCCTCACAGGCTAGTCAAGCCTGACATGGTCATCCTCAGGGAATCATACCTTACAGATAATATCCCAGATACCACCATCACCATCCCTGGGTATGTCCTGTCCCACCAGCAGGACAGGCCCAGCAGAGGTGGCGGCACAGCGGTATACAGTTGGGAGGGAGGTGCCCTGGGGGTCCTCAACATCAACTCCGGACCCCATGAAGTCTCATGGCATCAAGTCAAACATGGGCAAGGAAACCTCCTGCTGATTGCCACATACCACTCGCCCTCAGCTGATGAATCAGTACTCTTCCATGTTGAACACCACTTGGAGGAAGCACTGAGGGTAGCAAGGGTGCAGAATGTATTCTGGGTGGGGACTTCAATGTCCATCACCAAGAGTGTCTCGGTAACACCACTACTGACCGAGCTGGTCGAGGCCTAAAGGACATAGCTGCTAGACTGGGTCTGCAGCAAGTGCTGAGGGAACCAACAAGAGGGAAAAACATACTTGACCTCATCCTCACCAACCTGCCTGCCGCAGATGCATCTGTCCATGACAGTATCGGTAGGAGTGACCACCGCACAGTCATTGTGGAGACAAAGTCCCTCCTTCACATTGAGGATACCCTCCATCATGTTGTGTGGCACTAACACCGTGCTAAATGGGATAGATTTCGAACAGATCTAGCAACTCAAGACTGGGCATCCATGAGGCGCTGTGGGCCATCAGCAGCAACAGAATTGTACTCAAACACAATCTGTAACCTCATGGCCTGGCATATCCCCCACTCTACCATCACCATCAAGCCAGGGGATCAACCCTGGTTCAATGAAGAGTGCAGGAGGGTATGCCAGGAGCAGCGCCAGGCACACCTAAAAATGAGGTGTCAACCCGGTGAAGCTATAACAGGACTACTTGCGCACCAAACAGCATTAGCAGCAAGTGATAGACAGAGCTAAACGATCCCACAGCCAATGGATTAGATCTAAGCCCTGCAGTCCTGCCACATCCAGTCATGAATGATGGTGGACAAATAAACAACTCACTGGAGGAGGAGGCTCCACAAATATCCCCATCCTCAATGATAGAGGAGCCCAGCACATCAGTGCAAAAGATAAGGCTGAAGCATTCGCAACAATCTTCAGCCAGAAGTGCCAGGTGGATGATCCATCTCGGCCTCCTCCGGAGGTCCCCAGCATCCCAGATGCCAGTCTTCAGCCAATTCAATTCACTCCTCGTGATATCAAGAAATGGCTGAAGGCACTGGATACTGCAAAGACGATGGGCCCTGACAACATTCTGGTAATATTACTGTACACTTGTGCTCCAGAACTTGCCGTGCCCCTAGCCAAGTTATTCCAGTACAGCTACATCTAGCATCTACCCGGCGATGTGGAAAATTGCCCAGGTATGTCCTGTACACAAAAAGCAGGACAAATCCAACATGGCCAATTACCGCCCCTTCAGTCTACTCTCCATCATCAGTGAAGTAACGGAAGGGGTCATCAACAGTGCTATCAAGCGGCACTTGCTTAGCAATAACCTGCTCACTGCTGCCCAGTTTGTGTTCCGCCAGGGCCACTCAGCTCCTGACCTCGTTACAGCCTTGGTTCAAACATGGACAAAAGGGCTGAACTCCCGAGGTGAGGTGAGAGTGACTTCCCCTGACATCAAGGCAGCATTTGACCAAGTGTGGCATCAAGGAGCCCTAGCAAAACTGAAGGCAATGGGAATCAGGGGGAAAACTCCCTGCTGGTTGGAGTCATACCTAGCATTAAGGAAGATGGTTGTGGCTGTTGGAGGTCAGTCATCTCAGCTCCAGGGCATCACTGCAGGAGTTCCTCAGGGTAGTGTCCTAGGCCCAACCATCTTCAGCTGCTTCATCAATGACCTTCCTTCCATCATAAGGTCAGAAGTTGGGATGTTCGCTGATGATTGCACAATGTTCACACTATTTGCGATTCCTCAGATACTGAAGCAGTCCATGTCCAAATGCAGCAAGACCTGGACAATATCCAGGCTTAGGCTGACAAGTGGCAAGTAACATTTGCACCACACAAGTGTCAGGCAATGACCATCTCCAACAAGAGAGAATTCAACCATTGCCCCTTGATGTTCAATGGCATTACCATCACTGAATCCCCCACTATCAACATCCTGGGGGTTACCATTGACCAGAAACTGATCTGGACTAGCCATATAAATACTGTGGCTACAAAAGCAGGTCAGAGACTAGGAATCCTGCTGAAAGTAACTCACCTCTTGACTCCCCAAAGCCTGTCCACCATCTACAAGGCACAAGTCAGGAATACTCCCCACTTGCCTGGATAAGTGCAGCTCCTACAACAGTGAAGAAGCTGGACACTGTCCGGGACAATGCAGTCCGCTTGACTGGCACCACATCCACAAACAGTCACTCCCTGACGCACAGTAAGAGCAGTGTGTACCATCTACAAGATGTACTGCAGGAATTCACCATGGCTCCTTCGAAAGCACTTTCCAAACCCACGACCACTACCATCTAGAAGGACAAGGGCAGCAGACAGATGGGAACACCACCACCTGGAAGTTCCCCCCCCCCAAGTCACTTACCATCCTGACTTGGAGATATATCGCCGTTCCTTGACTTTTGCTGGGTCAAAATCCTGGAACTCCCTTCCTAACAGCACTGTGGGTGTACCTACACCACATGTACTGCAGCAGTTCAAGAAGGCAGCTCACCTCAAGGGCAATTAGGGATGGACAATAAATGCTGGCCTAGCCAGCGAAGCCCACATCCCATGAGTTAATTTTTTTAAAAATGTATTGCCCATCCCTAATTGCCCTTGAGAAGGTGGTGCTGAGCTGCCTTCTTGAACCGCTGCAGTAAATGATGGGGGGCGGGGTAGAAAAAGGAAGGAGGGGGAGAGAAAAATAGGAGAGAAACGGCGTGGGTAGAGATTAGCAACCTCAGAAGTTGTGTGTTCAAATCTCACCGTGGTAAATGGTAAATCTGGTAATCTGAACAAGCACCAAAAAAAACCCCACGAAAGCTACTATATTGTTTTAAAATCCCAACTTTAACATTTCCCAACACACCATTTTACAAATGGTAAATAAACAAAATTCAGATGGTACAATTAACCTGCATGTTAACAGTACAAAAATAAATATTTCACACTTCCCCATATCACTGGGTCATCTTACTCTGCTTAAACAAGGTGTTTTCCAACTGTCCCTCTAGCACTTCTAACTGACTAAAGAATTTCATAACTGTTTAAAATCCAGACTGTCTCTTTGTTGTCTTCCTGTTTCAAATGGCCAGCTCAGCCTCTATCTTTGTCATCTCTCTCCATTCACTAGAAAGACAGGAATCCCACGACATTCCAACATGATGGGTGTGAGGTATTTTAGTCTTGATTGCCAAGACAAGCTAACAAATTTCCTACCATTTACTTTGTGGGAAAAACGATTTACATTTGTCATATTAACCACCGCTGAGCTAAGGGAATCACGAGGATAGCGTTGGCTTTAAAAATTAACCTCAACATCAAAAGTGACTCCGAATTTCACGTCCTTTCTGCGGCAAGTGGTGAAAAAGGGCAAAGGGCAAGACAGGTAAGTGCTGTGGTGGGGTTGGTGTTCAGGTCTCTCATTCCCATCAGGGGAAAAGCGGCAACAGGAGAGAAAACAAAAACTCATTTTCAAAAAAAAACAAGTAGTAATTTGGGAGCCCGAGGTTGATGGCAGCTCTATCCCATTAAAGGAATGTTCAGTCCAACGAGATTTCTCACAACAGCCAAGTGAACACATGGAAGTCCATCCAGCCACAAACAATGTTAGAACAAGCAACCCTTCCTTCAGCCCGCCCCCACTCCCACTCCCACTCCCACCCCCACCCCCACCCCTCACCCTATCCTAGCCCACCACTTGGGATTCATTTCCTCATTAATCTCAATGACACCGCATTTGTGAACAATCTAGTCGGCTTGTGTGCTCGCTCAGGAAGCCTCCATTGGGAGCCAATTCAATCTTCAAGTTTTCCCCTTGGTTTGGCAATGTAACATCAATCACTTTTAATATATGGAAAATATCGCAACCTCTGGTTTCTGCTGCGCAAATTTTTTTTTGGGTGGGGAGAGGAGGTTAAAAAAAAGGAGGAAGATGCTCCCTATGGGCCGTGAACTGATCCTGCACGTCACAGCACGCACGTACATAAATATAGGCAAGGCGTTAGATGCCTTTGGAGTGTAGTTTGCACTTAACTTATGGGAGGAGGAATTTTTTTTTTGAATTGAGAACACTGTGTGAAAAATAAATGCTTAGAATGTGAGAAACCGTCAAAGATTCTATTTTAAATTCATTCTCAGAACGTGGGTGTTGCCGGGAAGGCCAGCATTTGTTGTCCCTTTTTTAGCTGCCCAGCAAGGCAGCAGTAGAAACTTCTCCTTGATCTGCTGCGGTCCAAGGCAACACCTTCGATGCCCGAGTGTCAGCCCAGAGTTTGTGTTTAAGTCCTGGAGTGGGACTTGAAGCCACCGCCTTCTGGCCCGAGTGACGTGAGAGTGCGCTACCCACCGAGTCACAGTTGACAACTGAACAAATTCATCCTTTAGAAGTTTCCCGTCGACTCATGTTCATTGTACGTGCCTAAAAATGACAAGTCTTTGGTCTTAGCTGTGGGGAGAGCAGCCAAGCAAAGGGTCACAGAATGATATAGCACAAAAGGAGACCTTTTGGCCCACTGTGCACACGTCAGCTCTTTGGCAGAGTTATCCAATTAGTCCCAATCCCTTGCCCCATACCCCTGCATACTTTTACTCTTCAAGTGTTTATCCAAATCCCTTTTGAAAGTTCCTCTTGAATCTCATTTCACCATCCTTTCAGGCCTTGCATGCCAGATCACAACAACTCGCTGCGTAAAACTGTTTTCTCTAAACTCGCCTCTGGTTCTTTTGCCATTTACCTTAAACACTCCTTTCAGGTGAAGCAGCACTTCACTTACACCTCCTTCAATTTGGTCTACTGCATTCGCTGCTCCCAATGCGGTCTCCTCTACATTGGAGAGACCAAACGCAGACTGGGTGAGCACTTTGCAGAACACCTTCGGTCTGTCCGCAAGTATGACCCATGACATACAAGGCTATGGGCCTAGTGCTGGAAAATTGGATTAGAATAGTTAGGTACTTGCTTGACCGGCGTAGACTTGATGGGCCGAAGGGCCTTTTTCTGTGCTGTAGATCTCTATGACTCTATGACCCAGACCTTCCTGTCGCTTGGCATTTCAACGCACCACCCTGCTCTCATGCCCACATGTCTGTCCTTGGCCTGCTGCAATGTTCCAGCGAAGCCCAACGCAAACTGGAGGGACAGCACCTCATCTTCCGATTAGGCACTTTACAGCCTTCCAGACTTAACACGGAGTTCAACAGCTTCAGACCATCAACTCTCTCCTCTATCTTCACCCCTTTTTTATCCCTTTTTACAAAATTCATTTTTATTTTTATCCACCTATTTTTGTTTTTATTTTTATTCATTCATTCATCGTTTTATCTCTTTTTTTATCCTCCCTTTTTATCCCATTTTCAATCCTTCTTTCCCCAACCACCATCCCCTCCCCCCACCCTACCCCCCATCTATTACTTGTTCCATGTTGTTCTTTCACACAGCGCTTACCCTTGTTCTGCTGCTATCACATTCTGCTTTCTTGCCACTACCATTAACACTCCCTTTGTCCTTTAGTTCATGACATCTTTGTCAATCTCTCCTTTGCCCCCACCTATCACTAACCTTCTATCCAGCTTCACCGGCTCCAACCCCCTTAAACAATATAAATTTCTTCACATTTCCACTTCTCTTCAGCTCTGAAAAAAGGTCACACGGACTCGAAATGTCAACTCTGTTTCTCTCTCCGCAGATGCTGCCAGACCTGATGTGTTTTTCCAGCATTTTCTGTTTTTGTTGTTGCTGACCTTAAATCTGTGTTCTCTGGTTAACAAACCTTCTGCCACTAGGAACAAAACATCCCCACTTACTCGTGCCTGCGTTATTAAATAAAAGATCTGCTGTACATAGGGGAGGCAGTTCTGTGACCCAATACTGCCACTGGTTTGCAGGGAAGTTAAATATGTTATTTATTACATGGAATTCAAGATTTTTCCCAATGTTTCATCTATCCAAGGTGACCATTATTGGGCATTAAATGTCAACGAGAGTATTCTACCTACTGAGACAGATAACTCTAGGTACTTTACAATGAGTAATATTTAAGGCAAATGCTTTCACTGAGTTGTAGAAATTTTATTTTTATTCTTTCATGGGATGTGGGTGTTGCTGGTAAGGCCAGCATTTGTTGCCCATCCCTAATTGCCCTTGAATTGAGTGGCTTGCTGGGCCATTTCAGAGGGCAGTTAAGAGTCAACCACATTGCTGTGGGTCCGGAGTCACATGTAGGCCGGACCAGGTAAGGACGGCAGATTTCCTTCCCTAAAGGGAATTGGTGAACAACAATCGATAATAGTTGACGTGGTCACCATTACTGAGACTAACTTTATTAGCTGAATTTAAATTCCACCAGCAGAGCCCATGTCCCCAGAGCATTCGGCTGGGCCTCAGGATAACTAGCCCTGTAACATTACCGGTGCACCATCACCTCCTGAAACCACAGCAGGAATACAGCTGGAGAACGCAGCTGTGAACTGTGAGGAGCTCACGGCCCAGCTGCCGAATGCTGCACGCGTAGGGCACAAGTTGCACCGATTATTCAGTCAGGTTACAGAAACATTTCAGTAACTGCACATACAGCCAGCTGCCATTTTCACGGGTGCATCCTTTAACATGACTCATTCTGCAGTTAAGCAAGTGGAGGTAATTTTTTTGCTTTCTCAGCTCATGGCCACCCCCCCTACCCACCTACCTTCGTTAGTAACGCACTCAAAAACATCACACCGTGTTCTGAAGAGGTGACAAGTGTTTTTGCAACTCCCTGTTGCTTCCCTAAAACTGGAGGAGAACATTCTCAATTGGTGGCTTTCTGCCTTTTGACTTTAAAGTTCTGAGGGTGGGAGTGGGCGGAGAGGGGAGCTGAGCTGGCCGGCAGAGGAGGAGACAGGGGAAAGGGGAGAAACAGTTAAGTGGAGCTTCTTTGGGGAATGTAGAACAACCCAGGTGCTGGACTTGTTGAAATGATTTGCATTTACACAGGAACAGGAGGAGGCCATTTAGCCCCATGAGCCTGCTCCAATCAATAGGATGATGGCTGACCTGCGCTACTCGCCATTGCCCCATGTCCCTTAATAGCTATGGGTAACACAGCATCGTCTTCATTTATGTACACCGTTACTACAGCCTCTAGACATCCCAAACTGCTGCAGATCCAACAGCTTACTGGTGAAGCGTAAAACTGCTGAGTGCAAAGTTGGCAGCTAACTGGTACACAGCAAGATCCCACAAACAGCATGGGAAGGGAAAAGGGAAGGCCAGTGGCTGACTTTCACTTCACTAGAGTAGAGTTCCAACGTCATTGACAACTACTGGTGGTTCAGCAATGCTGCTGCCCGAGCTGGCGGGGAGGGTAGTTGGGAGGCTGGTGGGGGGACATTTATACAACAGAAGAGAATCCCACTCCCAACTCATCCTTCACCCCTGTCCCATCACATGAAGTGCACTCCTGTTATATAAAAGAGGAGAGGGAATGGGCAGAAGGGGACAGGGGTGATGGGTGGTAGGAGAAGGGTGAGGGTGGGTATGTGGGAGAAAAGAGGGGTTGGGTGGGAGGGGAGGGGGAGAGAGATATAGGTGGGATGGGAAACGAGTTAGGTGGGAGGGAAGGAGGAGTAGCAGGATGAGAGCCAGGGAGCGGGGGCAGGAGAGATGAGAGGAGCATGGGTGGGAGGGGAGTGGGGTTAGGCAAGAGGGGAGAGGGGGCTATGTGAGGGGGGCAGAAGGCAGGGGAGAGGGGAAGTGGAGGATGGGTGGGGGGAGGGACATCAGGAGAGGTGGACAGGGATGTAGAGTTATTATCTCCATAAAACATGGTTGAGGAACAGGATTACTTCTTTGTGTAGAATCTGGCCAGGACAACAGA
This sequence comes from Cetorhinus maximus, assembly GCF_964194155.1. Classification (NCBI taxonomy): domain Eukaryota; kingdom Metazoa; phylum Chordata; class Chondrichthyes; order Lamniformes; family Cetorhinidae; genus Cetorhinus; species Cetorhinus maximus. The sequence goes on along the minus strand of NC_135887.1, from coordinate 18,872,091 downwards.
AAGTTAGCAGACAGCCCCAGCAGAGGAGAGGGCCACACTCTCCTGTCCTTCTGCACTCTACATCCTGCAAGTGACAGTGGGGGAAGAATGCTCAAAAAGACACACACCTCCCCCAGAACAAAGTTTTGGATTTGACAGGATCTACTCCCAAGCAGGGAGCAGTAAAAATGACCTTCCCACGACAGTGGCCGTGCAGCCATTCCCTGAGAGGGCTGCTTCAGGCCTCAGGGCCATCGGAATCGTGCAGCCTTTCTAGTCGAGCAGGCCACTCAATAACTTGGCCAACCAACACTCTGGCATTGCCCCGAGCCTGTGCCATCTGGTGCTGACTGAACCATTGAGCCAATGCATATGTCACTTGCCCAGCTAATAAAAAGAGATATCTGTATTTGTTTCATTAGTGAGTCAGTGTCAACTGTCTTTCACAGTGAGAGTGTGTAATCATGACCGTTCTGTACCCGCACCAGCTGGCTGTTTGACACCGTGATTACGTGGTTATTTAATTTCTAGCTGATTAAAAAATTGCTTAACCCTCCTAATCAACTACATGCAGAACAAACATGCACTTAAAGAGCAAGTGGAAAGCCTGCAATTCAAGACTTCGGAACACCTCAGCAAGTGTGGCAAGTGCCCAGACATTGCTTAACCACTGAGGAGAGTTGGGTTTGTCCGACTCTTCACATTTCCTATTCCGCTGGGTGATTGTGTTTACGGGGGGGTGGTGGTGCAGCACCCATAGCGCCACCTGCCCTCAGCCTCGCCTCTCACTGTCCATTCTTTGCCTGCGCGGGGAAGCAATCGACAATGGTTTCATGGCCATCATTAGACTTTTAATTCCAGGTTTTTATTGAATTCAAATTCCACCATTTGTGGCGGGATTTGAACCCAGGTCCCCAGAGCATTACCCTGGATTACTAGTCCAGCGACAATACCACTACGCCATCACCTCACCCTCAATATAAAGCTAGTTATCAGTAATGGTAACCATGACAACCATCATCGATTGTTGTAAAAGAACCATCTAGTTCACTAATGTCCTTTTAGGGAAGGAATCTGCCATCCTCACTTAGTTTGGCCTACATGTTACTCCAGGCCCAAAGCAATGTGGTTGGCTCTTAATTGCCCTCTAGGATTGCGTAGCAAGCCACTCAGTTCAAGGGCAATTAGGAATGGGCAACAAATACTGGCCTCGCCAGAGATGCCCACATCCCATGAAAGATTAAAGAAAGGAAAGCAATTTCTGAAAATCAGTCACTGCTGCAATGTAAGGAGCTGTGGGGTCAGCGGAGCATCTGACGCCAAAGGGAATCACAGCATTGATCTTCCTCTCGCCCCCACATCAAACTCAACGCTTCCCATGCATATGCCACTGAGAACTGCGTTTCTTTTTATATATAAACTTATTAAAGTCACTTTCATGGCTTGAGAAGACTGACTGAGACAGATCTTATTGAACGGAAGAACTGGTTCAAGGGGCCGAACGGCCTCCTCCTGCCCCGATTGTTTATGCTGCCTCACCCAAAAGATGTCCCTCAAAATGGCTGCCCGCTGTCACGGTGCCGCACAATTGGTGGCCTGGAGCCTCTGATAACCTGCCACTTCGATGCTGAAGATTAAAGTGAGCTGAACAAATGGCAGTATCCATGGTTACGGCTGCTTGCACACATCAAGTCCCAAATAACAACATCGCAGTCACCTCACTCCAAAAGTAATTCAGTCTGTCAAGTGTTTTGATAAGTTTTTGTGATGTGCCAAGGTGCTACATAAATACAAAGTGTTTTAAATCACCAAAATAGAAAAATCAATCCAAGAGGGAGTCCTTGAGTACAGAAGATCGAGAGGGCGGGTCTGATCAAGGTGTTTAAAATGTCTAAAGGATTTGACAGGGAAGATAGAGAGAGACTATTTCCTCTGATGGGGGAGTCGAGAAAGAGGGGAAATAATATTAAAATTACAGCCAGGCAACTTCGTAGTGGAATCAGCACTTTTCCACACAAAAGACTGTTTAGAAACCTCTCTCCCAAAAGGCTCTTAATGCTGGGACAATTTGGAGCTTTCAAGGCTGAGAGCAATAATGTCACAGAGGGGCATTACAACACAGGAAGAAACCATTCAGCCCATCAATTCCACACTGGCTCTCTGTACAGCAATTCAGTTAGTCTTATTGCCCACCCTCCCCCACACATACTATCCCTGTAGCTCTCTGTTGATCATCTGCACTTCGACCACCCTCCGAGGCGAGTTCCACGACAAATAGATTTTTGTTAAGTAAGAGAGATGGAATCAAGATAGCTCAATGGGTAAAGATATAGATCAGCCAAGGTTTAATTGAATGGCAGAGCAGGTGTGAGGGGAAAAATATCTTACTCCTGTTCCTATGTGTTCTGAGATGTGCCTTGGACTCTAGGCATGGACTTAGTTCATAGACAGACTGAAGGCGTACTCTAGTATCTGCTCAATACTTGTTTGTTAGTGCTACATCGGAACAGGTTACAGAGTAGGCATGCTGCTCCTGGGCATGATTCTAACCTCTCTCTCAAGAGAGGGAATCTAACGCATGACTGACTGATGTCAATGGTACATCATCATCTATGTCATATATTAGCATATTCCATCTGCTAACTCTTTATACTACACCATGTTCCTTTTTTTATTCATTCATGGGGTATGGACATTGCTGGTTAGGCCAGCATTTATTGCCCATCCCTAATTGCCCTTGAGAAGGTAGTGGTGAGCTGCCTTCTTGAACTGCTGCAGTCCGTGTAGTGTAGGTGCGCCCGCAGTGTTGGTTACAGCTCAAGGAAGCCTATGTCATTACATTAGACAATGTAAACAGGGCCACCTCTTGTAAAAAAAAACTAGCACGGGACAGGTACGATGATAGTACAAATTTTATTTTGGGGGATAATTGTACAAGTGCCTCAAGACGTTTTCCACGGTGGTTTTCTATTCCTCCCCTTCCATTTTTCAGGTCTCATGGACACATCATGGCGAGCAGCCTGGTGAAACCCCTGACAGTTTCTGCCTCCTCCTTGGGGAGTGCTCAGCCTCTACCCACCACACCGCCCCCAACCCGCCCTCCGCCAGCTGCCATCAGGAAGGTGGCAAAAATGGCAGATCCCAGGAGCAATCACAAAGGCTTGTTACTCTGCTCAAGTTTGGACCAATGGACCAGTCACAAGCTTATTCTTTCAGAGTAACTCAGATCTCTTGAAAGAATTAACATTTATTTCACTGGCTAGGCGTGCCCCAAAGCGGCTCACAGCCAAAGAAGCACTTTTTGAAATGTTGTCACCGTTGTAACGTAGCAAAGCATCTTTGGACAGCAAACTCCCGCCAATAGCAGAGTAATAATGACAAGATAATCTGGTGCTAGGAGTGGGATAAATATTCATGAGGCACAGGTTTAAGGTTTTGGGTGAGAGATACAGGGGCATGTAAGGAAGAACTTTTTTTGCACAGCGACTGGTAATGACCTGGACCTCACTGTCCGCGAGGGGGGTGGGAGCGGAGACGGTCAATCATTTCAGAAAGGAAATTGGACGGGCACTTGAGGAAAATAAACTGGCCGGGATGTGGGATTAGAGCGGTGGGAATGGGGCTGACTGGATTTCTGTACAGGGAGCTGACCTGGACTTGATAGGCTGAATGGCCTCCTTCTGTGCCATAATGACTCTATGACATTTTGGCCAGCTGGAAACATGAGCTAATGCCACGGGATCTTTTATATCCACCGGGGAGGGCAGTCAGAGCCTTGGGTTTTAAATCTCATCTGAAAAATTTATCAAGAGATCACAAGCAGAAGAGGGATTCCCTTACCATGAGATTCACAGCAAACTGACAGGTCCTATTATCAACCCATTGCTTGCATCTGCCCTACTGTTAATTTGCAACAAGTGCTCAGGTACATTCAATCCTGCAACGGAGACAGGAGTTAAACCTTGCAGCCACTTTCTCGTTCATATGGGAAAATAACAAGTGCTGAATGTTTGCTGAGACCTATTAGTAGATATAATTTCTAATCGGTTGCCATTTCCCTGTGTCCCCGGTTTGGATGGCACATCTCGGCTTTCTCGACTACATCTCTCAAAGGGTTTACTCCTTTACCAGCACGAGCCTATATTTAGTCTGGGAAAAAAGAAAGCCCCTGGACAGCATTAACCTACATTTCAGTTTGTGCTGCTGTGTTTCATCTCCCCCTCTGCGTGCTCGCGCATCCTCTCTCTTAAGCTGGAGTTGCAAACCATCAGCAGCCATGGACAGCCACCAAGGTGGTGATCGGTGATAAATCCATGGTTGGATAACATGAGGAGCAACTGAAGAGCACAAAGGGTAGTCGGTTGGTAGTACTGGACTTGAGTATTGCTGAGAAAAAAAAACAGACAATAGAAAAGCTTTGACCAAAAAAGTCTCTTTTTCTCAGCAATATTCAACACAAAGAGTGAAGCCGGGGAAGGCTGTTCAGCCCAACATTGTCCGCAAGAAAGACCCAAACCTCCCTGTCGCTTGCCATTTTAACACTCCACCCTGCTCTCTTGCCCACATGTCTGTCCTTGGCTTGCTGCATTGTTCCAGTGAAGTCCAATGCAAACTGGAGGAACAGCACCTCATCTTCCGACTAGGCACTTTACAGCCTTCCGGACTGAATATTGAATTCAACAACTTTAGATCTTGAACTCCCTCCCCCATCCCCACCCCCTTTCCGTTTCTTCCCCCTCCTTTTTGTTTTTTCCAATAATTTATATAGATTTTTCTTTTCCCACCTATTTCCATTATTTTTAAATCTATACCTGTAATGCCCTGTCAGTCTTTCCACCCCACCCCCACTAGAGCTGTACCTTGAGTGTCCTGCCAGCCATTCTTAAATAGCACATTCTCTTAGATAATATCACCACCTTTGACACCTCTCTGTTCCTTTGTCTGTGACATCTTTTGATTATCTGCTCCTATCACTGCTTGCTTGTCCCTACAACCACACCCCCCCCAACTTCTCTCCCCCCACCCCACCCCCCCACCTTAAACCAGTTTATATTTCACCCCTCTCCTAATTTTACTCAGTTCTGTTGAAGGGTCATGAGGACTCGAAACGTCAACTCTTTTCTTCTCCGCCGATGCTGCCAGACCTGCTGAGTTTTTCCAGGTAATTCTGTTTTTGTTTTGGATTTCCAGCATCCGCAGTAGTTTTTTGTTTTTATTCACACATTATGTACAACTGGGCACGGCATCATCCATTTCATTTCCCATGGGAATGTTTTCTACCAATCCTCCCTAATCCTCAAAGGTAACAAAGCAAGGCCCTTAAAAGAAAGAACTTGCATTTAAATAGCGACCTCAGGATGCCCCAAAGCCCTTGACAGCCAACGAAGTACTTATTAAAGCGCAGTCACTGTCGTAATGTAGGAAGCGCAGCAGTCAATTTGCGCACAGCAAGCTCCCCAAAAACAGCAAAGTGACAATGTCCAAATAAGTTGTTTTTGTGATGTTGGTTGAGGGATAAATATTGGCCGGGACACCGGGGTAATTCCCCAGCTCTTCTTCAAAATAGTGTCAAGGGATTTTTTTGCGTACACCTGAGGAGCCTCTGGACCCTTGATTTAACATCTCATCGAAAGATAGCACCTCTTGACAGTGCAGCACTCCCTCACTGTTTGAAATGTGGTCATCATTGGTAACGTAGGTAAGCATCTTTGGACAGCAAGCTCCTGCCAGCAGCAAAGTAATAATGACAAGATAATCTGGCGTTCGTTGTGGGATAAATAGTCATGAGGCACAGGTTTAAGGTTTTGGGTGAGAGATACAGGGGCATGTGAGGAAGAGCGTTTTTTGCACAGCGACTGGTAATGACCTGGACCTCACTGTCCGCGAGGGCGGTGGGAGCGGAGACGGTCAATCATTTCAGAAAGGAAATTGGACGGGCACTTGAGGAAAATAAACTGGCCGGGCTGTGGGATTAGAGCGGTGGGAATGGGACTGACTGGATTTCTGCGTGGACTTGATGGGCTGAATGGCCTCCTTCTGTGCCATAGTGCTGCACTGGAGAATCAGCCCCGATTTTTGTTAGGATCACAAGATGGCCAACTGCACTTCCAAAAAGCATTTCATTGGTTCTAAAGTGCCCCGGAGTGAGCTCACGAAAGGCGATATATAAACGTAAGTTGTCTTTCTTTTTTTTTTGGGTAGTGTTCAAACGCAGATGGTATCGTGATACTTGCGAGCCCTTCATCACCGATTGGTACGTGCTCCAGACCCCTTGGTCAACGTTGCAGATGCACACTCGTGCCTGCTTACTGAATTTAAATCATGTTACAAAAAGGTGGGCTCGCACTTTGCGCAATCAGAAACAGAAACAACAAGAGGGTCACCCAGCAAAAGAAAGAGCTGGGAGCTTGTGGCTGACAGATGGATAGAAAGGGACCTTTCTAAAAGACTTTGCAACAGCAGAATACAAATGCAAGCCAGATTAGTAAATTGCTGGTGCTGAGCTGAATAAAACAAAGAGCTACACAGGCAGATGATAATTAAATACATCCCAAGGGGGGGGAAGCTCTCTTGTATTGATATGAAATAACAAAATGAGACGCATTGCATTATTTTAGCTTTATCATCAGGTGCTTTATAACCTAACGCAGATCTGACAGCAGCACCAATGGGAATGCCTTTTGTAATATTTCCACCTTGAAGAAAATTAAAAGCAGCATCCGAAGTTAAAAATTGAACAAACTCCGCGGTGCTGTGGAGCGTGAAGGGTTTGTGCCACAGAATGACAATCTGCGGGCACACTGCTGTGTGGCTGGGTGAGCAGTGTGCTGCCAGTTAGCCAGCGAGTCTGGGAGGAACTGGTTAGGAAGCAGGGATGCGGCCCCAGCTGATCAGGAAGAGAGAGGAAGGGGAGGGTTTTCAATTTGTTTTTAATGGGATGTGGGTGTCGCTGGCAAGGCCAGCCCTTGTGGCCCCTTCCCTTATTGCCCTTGAACAGGGTGGCTTGCCATATCATTTCGGAGGGCAATCAAGAGTCAGTTTCATTCTTCTGCATTCTTTTTTCCCCTTTATTCTTTCATGGGGTGTGGACAAAGCCAGCATTGGTTGCCCATCCCTAATTGCCCTTGCACTGAGGGCAGTTAAGAGGCAGCCACTGTTGCTGTGGGGCTGGAGTCACATGTAAACCAGACTGCATAAGGACGGCAGATTTCCTTCCCGAGAGGACATTAAGGAACCAGATGGGTCTTGATGACAATCAATGATAGTTTCATGGTCACCATTACTGAGACTAGCTTTAGATTCCAGATTTAAATTCCACCTTCTTCCATAGTGGGATTCGAACCCATGTCCCCAGAGCATTAGCTCTCGATAACTAGTTCAGCGACATTACCACTACGTCACCGTCTCCCCCTGTGAGTAAGCCATGGGGGCAGGAGTCCAGCCATTAAGGGAGTCAACCGTGGTTCAATGGGTAGCACTCACGTCTGAGTCAGAGGTTCTCGGTTCACACTGCACTCCAGAGACCCGAGTACAAAATCTAGGCAGACATTCCAGTGCAGTACTGAGGGAGTGCTGCACTGTCAGAGGTGCCGTCTGTTATACTGAGAACGCTGTCTGCCCTCTCAGGTGGATGAGAAAGTTCCCACAGCACTATTCAAGGGAAAGTGGGAGGTGCATCTCCTTTGTATCCTATCCTATACTGGGATGCCCGGAGATCTCATTGCGCAAGCGAGTTTGTTTTTTTTTAAGGTCTTCAGTTGAACTCCCAAGGCAAGCCACAAGGCGAATTAAATACATCTGGTCAAAACAAAATACTGTGGTTGCTAGAAATCTGAAACAAAACCAGAAAATGCTGGAAAAACCCAGCAGGTCTGACAGCATCTGTGGAGAGAGAAACTCCACAGAGTTAACGTTTCGAGACTGTGTGACCCATCTTCAAAGCTGATAAACCTGGGATTTGGAGCTGGTCAAAAGAAATTAACTGTGAAAGCTGCCGGAAAGTCAGTAAAAACCGAACTGAATCACCATTGCCCTGGAGGGAAGTGTCTGGTCTGACCTGCACACAGTTCTACTGCAAAGAGGATTTCAGTTTTCACATGTACTCTCCCCACACCCAGCTCTACCTCACCGCCACCTCTTGCGACTCTTCCGCTGTTTCTAAACGGTCAGGTTGCTTGTCCAACGTCTGATACTGGATGAGCAAAATTTTCCTCCAACTAAATATTGGGAAGGCTGAAGTCAATGTCTCTGATCCCCACCAAAATCTCAGCTCCCTGGTCACCGACTCCATCACTCTCCCTGGTGATTGCCTGAGGCTGAACCGGACTGTTTGCAGCCTTGGTGTCGAGATGAGTCTCTGACCACATGTCCCCATCAGCACTAAGGCCGCCTTGGAACATCGCCTGATTCTATCAATGTTTGACTCCTGCCAAAAGCTTTATCCATTTCTAAACTTGATTATTCCAACACACTCCCGGTCAGCCACTTATCTTCCACTCTCCATAGGCTTAAAACACATCCAAAACTCTGTTGCCTGCATCCTAACTCACACAAAGTTCCCTGTTCATTCCCCTGTTACCCCTGCGTTGACTGATCTAAATTGACTCCTGGTTAAACAACATCTGGAATCTAAAATTCCTATCCTTGTTTTCAAAGCCCTTCATGGCCTATCTCTATAATCTCCTCCAGCCCCACACCCTCCAAGGTATCTGTGCTCATCTAATTCTGGCCTCTTGAGCATTCCTGATTTTAATCACTCCACCATTTGTGGTCATGCCTTCAGTTGCTGAGCCCCCAAGCTCTGGAATTCCCTCCCCAAACCTCTCCGCCTCTCTTTCCTCCTTCAGACACTCCTTAAAACTCACTTCTCTGTCCAAGCGTTTGGCCGTCTGGCTTATTGCCTCCTTATGCGGCTCAGTGTCATAGTTTGTTTGATAAGGATGCTGTGACGCACTTCGGGATGATTTATTAGGTTAGGAGTACTATATTAATACAAGTTGTTGTTGTAATCCATGCTCCACTCTAATTGCCCTCTCAAGGCACCATGTCTACCAGTTAGCTGTGTATATAATTGCCACGTGAGCAACAAGGAACAGGCAAAAAATGTGGCCTCACCAGAGTCACCAGCATCTTACCATCAAGGGCAAACATGGAATGTGGGGTGCGAGGGCCGTTGGGGTGTGAGGACCATTGGGGTGCGAGAGCAGTGAGTTGCGAGGGCTGTTGGGGTGTGAGGGCCGTTGGGGTGCGAGGGCAGTGAGTTGCGAGGGCTGTTGGGGTGTGAGGGCCGTTGGGGTGCGAGGGCAGTGAGTTGCGAGGGCCGTTGGGGTGCGAGGGCTGTTGGAGTGCGAGGGCCGTTGGGGTGCGAAGGCAGTGAGTTGCGAGGGCTGTGGGGTGCGAGGGGCAGTGGGGTGCGAGGGGCAGTGGGGTGCGAGGGGTAGTGGGGTGCGAGGGGCAGTGGGGTGCGAGGGGTAGTGGGGTGCGAGGGGTAGTGGGGTGCGAGGGGCAGTGGGGTGCTAGGGGCTGTGGGGTGCGAGGGGGCAGTGGGGTGCGAGGGGGCAGTGGGGTGCGAGGGGTAGTGGGGTGCGAGGGGTAGTGGGGTGCGAGGGGGAGTGGGGTGCGAGGGGCAGTGGGATGCGAGGGGTAGTGGGGTACAGGAACCAATAACAAGATATAGCATGTCAAGAGCAGGGCACTGGCACAATGCACAATACTGGGGGAGTAAAGGAAGTCAAGAGGCTGACCCATGATGCACTAAACTACAATTCATTCATCGTAAACTATTCTACCTCATGGGTAAACCCACACTAGTGAACAAATGGCAGCTGGTTAAGAGGCTCGTGGCTCTTCCACAGAGATTCATCTGGCAAAGGATCAGGCTCTGGCTGCTTTGGGATACAAGTGTCTGAAGCCCACTTTCTAATCAGAAGACAATAAACTCCTGACAAAGATGTATGGAAGGCAAGACCCATAACCAACTCTCTTTCTGCAAAGCGCCGGCTGTCAGGTTTGGGTTGAGAAACAAGCCACGCCAAACTAACCCGATTATGCCGTACCAATGATGCTACTCCTGCCTCAGAATGTCATTGTAGAACACTGGCTTTCCTCAGCTGGAATATTGCATGCAACTCCCACACTTTAGGGAGGATATCAAGATCTTACTACAGGTACAGAAGAGGTTTACTAGAAAGGTATTATCTACCCATTTGACCATCCCATCCATATCTTCCTGTAGCCCAAGACGCTCAACCTCACTGTTAACCACCCGGCCAATCTTTGTGTCATCCGCAAACTTACTAATCCTACCGCCGACATAGTCATCTATGTCATTTATATAAATGACGAATAATAGGGGACCCAGCACAGATCCCTGTGGTACGCCACTGGACACAGTCACTAAAGCAGCCTTCTGTCATCACCCTCTGTCTCCTACAACTAAGCCAATTTTGAATCCACCTTATCAAATTACCCTGTATCCCATGTGCATTTGCCTTCTTTATAAATCTCTCATGTGGAACCTTGTCAAAGGCTTTGCTGAAATCCATATAAACCACATCAACTACACTATCCTCATCTACACACCTGGTCACCTCCTCAAATAATTCAATCAAATTTGTTAGGCATGACCTCCCTCTGACAAAGCCATGCTGACTATCCCTGATCAAACCTTGCCTCTCCAAGTGGAGATAGATACTCTCCTTCAGAATTTTCTCCAATAGTTCCCCTACCACTGACGTGAGACTCACTGGCCTGTAGTTCCCTGGCTTATCTCTACAACCCTTCTTAAATAGCGGAACCACATTAGCTGTTCTCCAGTCCTCTGGCACCTCCCCTGTGGCCAGAGAGGAATTAAAAATTTGGGTCAGAGCCCCTGCAATCTCCTCCCTTGCCTCCCTTAGCAGTCTGGGACACAAATCATCTGTACCTGGAGATTTGTCCACTTTTAAGCCTGCCAACACCTCCAATACCTTGTCACTCCCTATATCAATTTGCTTAAGAACCTCACAGTCTCTCTCTCCGGGTTCGATACCTTCATCCTCATTCTCTTGGGTGAAGACGGATGTGAAGTATTCGTTCAACACTCTATCGATGTCCTCTGGCTCCACCCATAGATTGCCCCCTTGGTCCCTAATGGGCCTTACTCTTTCCCTGGTTATGCTCTTCCCATTGATATACTTATAGAATATCTTGGGATTTTCCCTACTTTTACCAGCCAGAGCTTTCTCATATCCCCTCTTTGCTCTCCTAATTGCTTTCTTAAGCTCCACCCTGCACTTTCTGTACTCCACTAATGCCTCCGCTGATTTGCTTCCCTTGTACCTGCTAAAAGCCACTCTTTTCCTTCTCATCGTATCCTGAATATCTCTGGTCATCCATGGTTCTCTGGGCTTGTTAATCCTTCCTGTCACCCTAGAGGGAACATGTTGAGCCTGTACCCTCCCCATTGTTTTTTGAATGCCCCCCACTGCTCCTCTGTAGATATCCCCACAAGTAGCTGTTCCCAGTCTACCTTGGCCAGATCCTGCCTTATTTTACTAAAATCCGCTCTCCCCCCACCAAAACATTTTTTTGCAACTTGTCTATTTCTTTGTCCATAACAAGCTTAAATTGTACCATAAACAAAAATAGCTGGAAAAACTCAGCAGGTCTGACAGCATCTGCGGAGAGGAATACTGTATTCCTCTCTGCAGATGCTGTCAGGCCTGCTGAGTTTTTCCAGCTGTTTTTGTTTCAGATTCCCAGCATCCGCAGTATTTTGCTTTTATATTAAATTGTACCATGCTGTGGTTGCTATCACTAAAACGTTCCCCCACCACCACGTCAGCCACCTGTCCAGCTTTATTCCTCAGAATTAGGTCCAGCACTGCGCCGTCCCTTGTTGGACCCTCTACATATTGACCTAAAAAGTTCTCCTGTACACATTTAAAGAAATCCATTCCATCCAAGCCCTTAACACTATTTCTATCCCAATTAATGTTGGGAAAGTTGAAATCACCTAATATAATTACCCTACTGTTGTTTGTACACACCTCCACAAATTGTGCACATATTTGCTCCTCAATTTCCCGCTGACTATCTGGGGGTCTATAATAAACACCTAACAATGTGGCTGCCTCTTTTTTATTCCTAAGCTCTACCCACAAAGCTTCATTCGATGCCCCCTCCATGATATCATCTCTCCTTACTGCAGTAACTGACTCCTTAACTAATAATGCAACGCCTCCTTCTCTTTTACCCCCTCCCCTGTCTCGCCTGAAGATTCTATATCCCGGAATGTTGAGCTGCCAATCCTGCCCCTCCCTCAACCACGTCTCTGTGATGGCTACTATATCAGAATTCCACGTATCAATCCTCACCCTTAACTCATCCGTTTTACCTGTAATACTCCTGGCATTAAAGTAGAAGCCATCCAGCCTTGCCTTACTCCCTTGAAACTTAATTGCAGCTGTACTCCCTCTGACTTGATTGTTTTACTTTATTATGATGTGTCCCTATTCTGCTAACATTCTGTATCCCCTCCCCTTGCCAAATTAGTTTAAACTCCTCCCAACAGCACTAGCAAACCTGCCTGCAAGGATGTTAGTCCCGCTCTGGTTCAGATGTAGACCATCCCGCTTGTACAGGTCCCAGCTTCCCCAGAAACAGTCCCAGTGATCCAGAGAAAGACCATAGAAAGTTAAGGGGAGATTTGTTAGAAGTGTCCAAAATCATGATGGGTTTTGATTGAGTAAATAAAGAGAAGCTGGTTACAGAGACAGTGGAATCGCGAACCAGAGGACACAGATTGGCAAAAGAATCAGAGGTGATGTGAGGAAACAAGCAGCAGTTAAATGACCAGTTAATCTGTTCTCAGTGGCACGGGGAGACGGAGGTAAAATGTCAACATGGACACAAGATCTCCTCTGCTCTTCTTCAAGTTACACTATGAAGGCTTTGTACATCCACTGTAACATTCACAAATTAGATAAAGGAGACATATGTGGAGCTTAAACACCAACATCGACCTGGTGGGCTGACTGGCCTGTTTACACGTAAAAAGAACATCTTTTGCTGCTATCTTTGTAGGATCTGCATCTGGATAGTTTGCTTCAACTGCTTTATTTCATGCTAATGTTATGCAAGGTTTTCTAGTGCTCATAAAGCTGTAAGATTTGTATATATTAGGCAAATGTGAATGTGCCTTGTTTTATGTTAGATAGCTCAAGAAATGGCAATAAAAATTGAAATTTCAAGAAGGAAAAAATGTAATGCCCAGATAAGGAAGGATGAGCAGCTGAACAAAAGCACATCAACCAAACCCACGACTTTACATAAATTAACATCGTCAAGCTTCAATTCATTTCGATCAGTCACTGAAACAGTACCTCCATCTAAATCCATTCATCCCTCTACTTTCATCAAGAATATTAACTTCACATTTCGCAAAAAAGATATGCATTTAGATAGCTCCATTCACAACCTCAGGATGTCCCAAAGCACTTTAGAAAACATAGCAACCAATTCGCACGCAGCAAGGTTCCACAAACAGCAATGAGACAGTGACCTGGTTTTCTTGAAAAGTGATGTTGATTGAGGAGCAGATATTTGACCAGGACACCAGGGTGAGCTCTCCTGCTTTTTTTTAAAAATATAGTGTCATGGAATCTTTCACATCCAGCTGAGAGGGTAGGTGGGGCTTCAGTTCAATGTCTCATTCATTAGACAGCATCTCTGACAGTGCAGCACTCCCACAGTACTGCAGTGGTAGCAGCAGCCTTGAATTTTTTTGCTCAACTGCTTTGAGTGGGACTTGAACCCACAACTTTCCTGACCCAGAATCAAAAGTGCCACTCATTGAGCCACGGCTGACAATTGGAGCTGGAGGGCGAACAGGGGTACATGAATGCTCCTCCTGGCTCCTCACCAAATCTGCCACAACATAATCTGCATGCTTTTCCTGTACATTCTCAGTCATTCTTGCCACCGGATTTGGAGGATCTTGCGAAGGCACCGCTGGTGGTACTTCCCCAGTGCTTTGAGATGCCTGCTGTAGATTATCCTAGTCTCCAAAGCAAATAGGAATGTGTGCAATCAGGTTAAGAACAGATTGAGATAAATTGGAGGTGTTAAGGAGCGACAGAAAGGAGACTCCAGCAAACTTTAAACTGCTGGTCTGATTTACTTACCAAAGTAATTTGTTTCCTTGATTTAATTGGTAGTATTTATTCCTTTGACATGTAAATTTTGGTTGGCTTCATTGTATAGATTCATGTTTGTTTGGCAGAGACTTGCAAAGAGTTCCAGAATTATACTCTGTGATATTTTGCACATCTGTTTCTTTCTTTGTTGACTGTATATAAGGATTAAACTTGACTGAGAATCGAATGGGGCTGTGAAACAGGGCAACAGAATTTCACATTGTGCTTGAAACATGTCCCAGGACAAACTCACTGCAGAACATCTGCGAGCAGAGGACATCAAGGGAAGCTGCCAAACAGAAATCAATCCTTATTCGTCATTTATCAAAGACTCTCTCACTCAGTCTGAAGTCTTCTTACTAATCACGTTTCTTTTAAATGGAATAGTTTCTAAACTATTTCATACAATGGACTCTAGACAGATATTGCTCACCACAACTTGCAAACGTGTTTCTTAAATGAACAGTCTGCCCCTTGTACAGGTGCATGACACAAAGGTTAATAACTTCACCCTAGTGCACCGATTTGAATGAAAACAGAAAATGCTGGAAATACTCAGCAGGTCAGGCAGCTTCTGTGGAGAGAGATAAAGAGTTATTGTTTCAGATTGATGATCTTTCATCAGAACTAAGTATTTCCAGAAATTTCTGTTTTCATTTCAGATTTCCAGAATCCGCAGTATTTTGCTCTTGCACTACTGACTGAAACTTGGTCTTTAGTTATTCTGAAATGTTCATTTTGAAATGTCTAATATTAAATTCAGATTACAATAAATATTTATTTTCATTCAGATTGAAATATCAAACACTGAACATTGGGCAAAGACTGAATACACATTTAAACTTAAATACAACAGGTAAGGCCTAAAGTGGATTGATTATCCTTGTAAGGCACACGTTAAATAAGCAAGTCTCTGAATGGCTAATTCTGCCATTTTTATCCTCATGCATCACCTTTAGCATCAGCATCTATGGTGTGTGCTTGACCTCCACTGTGTGAGGAATTCAATGTGTGTTTCCCATTGCTGGAATTCTGGAGCTGATCCATACTCCTGTTTTCAACCCCTTATGCATCAATCCACCAGTTTTTGTGAAAATCTCAATCGCATCCTTTCCCAAGTGCCAGCATAGAAGAGGAAGCTCAGGGAAGGAGACCAATAACAAGAGTAAGTTCAGCTGAGACCTTCACAAATCACCGAGCAATGGGGATTTTCAAAATGGCTGTCACAGCATACGTAACATTGGGCAAGATTACAGCTCCTCTCTCAGTGGAATGATCAGGTTCCTGACAGGCCTGGGCTGATCTATTATAGATTCCCTTTATGTACAGAATCACATAGAATTTACAGGGCATTAAAAGGCCATTCATCCCAACTAGTCTGTGCTGGTGTTTATGCTCCACACGAGCCTGCTTCCAGCCAACTTCATCTCACCCGTATTCCTTTCTCTCTCATGTGTTTATCTGGCTTCTCCTGAAAGGCATCTATGTTATTTGCCTCAACTACTCCCTGCGTTAGCAAGTTGCACACTCTCACCACTCTGAGTGGAGAAGTTTCTCCTGAATTCCCCCATTGGATTTATTAGCAACTATCTTATATCTATAGCCCCTAGATTTTGACTCTCCCGCAAGTGGAAACAATTGCCCCAACGTGCTTCACAGAATGGGGAATGAAGACTGAGTCGGGAAGGAGAGATTAGGAAGAAAACGTCAGCTGAAGAAATGGGTTTTAATGAGGTTTCTTGAAGAGAAGGTGGAGAACTATAAGAGTGAGAAACTTACTGTCGGGAAGTTGCAGAAAATACCGGCAGGAATACAACATAGAAAACATATTCCAGATGTCATTTCACAAGGCTGACTAGGGTCCAGTCCTCTCAATATATGGAGGATATGTTGAGCAGCAGTGCCAGAGGAATCCAGATGGGAGCCCTGGCCAAAACACCATCTAGATAGTGGTACAGGTGGAGAAGCAGGCTGAGGTGTGCTGCCACTATGGGTGGCAACTTTGGTGCTGACCCAGGACATTAAGGTACTGCCTTTCAACTTCTCGTTGTTATGTTTCCTTCTGTTGGGTCACTTTGAGTGAACACAGTTGCACGCCTATCTCCTGGTGAGTGAGTTGGTAAACAGGATACTGCAGATGCAGGGACCAATGTAAGAAGAAGCACATGCTGTTTATTAACACAAGTAACAGACCACTAACACATGTGCTTCTCTAACCAATGGAGCAATGTGGTTGACTCTTAAATGCCCTCTAAAATGGCCTAGCAAGATACTCAGTTGTAACAAACCACTACAAAGACACAAAAAAGGAATGAAGCCAGACGGACCACCCGGAATCGACCTAGGCACTGGGATCGACAATGTCAATCTCAGCCCTGTCGACCCTGCAAAATCCTCCTTACTAACATCTGGGGGCTAGTGCCAAAATTGGGAGAGCTGTCTCACAGACTAGTCAAGCAACAGCCTGACATAGTCATCCTCACAGAAGCATACCTTACAGATATGTCCCAGACACCACAATCACCATCCCTGGGTATGTCCTGTCCCACCGGCAGGACAGGCCCAGCAGAGTTGGTGACACAGTGGTGTACAGTTGGGAGGGAGTTGCCCTGGAGTCCTCAACATTGACTCCGGACCCCATGAAGTCTCAAGGCATCAGGTCAAACATGGAGAAGGAAACCTCCTGCTGATTACCAAGGACCGCCCTCCCTCAGCTGATGAATCAGTGCTCCTCCATGTTGAACACCACTTGGAGGAAGCACTGAGGGTGGCAAGGGTGCAGAATGTACTCTGGGTGGGGGATTTCAATGTCCATCACCAAGAGTGTCTCGGTAGCACCACTACTGACCGGGCTGGCCTAGTCCTAAAGGACATAGCTGCTAGACTAGGTCTGCAGCAGGTGGTGAGGGAACCAACAAGAGGGAAAAACATACTTGATCTCATCCTCACCAACCTGCCTGCCGCAGATGTATCTGTCCATGACAGTATCGGTAGGAGTGACCACACACAGTCATTGTGGAGATGAAGTCCTGCCTTCACATTGAGGATACCCTCCATCGTGTTGTGTGGCACGACAACCGTGCTAAATGGGATAGGTTTCAAACAGATCCAGCAACTCAAGATTGGGCATCCATGAGGCGTTGTGGGCCATCAGCAGCAACAGAATTGTACTCAAACACAATCTGTAATCTCGTGGCCTGGCATATCCCCCACTCTACCATCACCATCAGGCCAGGGGATTAACCCTGGTTCAATGAAGAGTGCAGGAGGGCATGCAAGTAGCAACATCAGGCATACCTAAAAATGAGGTGTCAACCTGGTGAAGCTATAACACAGGACTCCTTGCGTGCCAAACAGCATAAGCAGCAAGTGATAGACAGAGCTAAGCGATCCCACAACCAACGGGTCAGATCTAAGCTCTGCAGTCCTGCCACATCCAGTCGTGAATGGTGGTGGACAATTAAACAACTCACTGGTGGAGGAGGCTCCACAAATATCCCCATCCTCAATGATGGATGAGCTCAGCACATCAGTGCAAAAGATAAGGCTGAAGCATTTGCTACAATCTTCAGCCAGAAGTGCCCAGTGGATGATCCATCTCGGCCTCTTCCGGAGGTTCCCAGCATCACAGATGCCATTCCTCAGCCAATTCGATTCACTCCACGTGATATTAAGAAATGGCTGAAGGCACTGGTTACTGCAAACGCTATGGGCCCTGGCAATATTCCGGCAATTATACTGAAGACTTGTGCTCCAGAACTTGCCGTGCCCCTAGCCAAGCTGTTTCAGTGCAGCCACAACACTGGCATATGCCCAGCTATGTGGAAAATTGCCCACGTATGCCCTGTACACAAAAAGCAGGACAATTCCAACCCGGCCAATTACCGCCCCATCAGTCTACTCTCCATCATCAGTAAAGTAATGGAAGGGGTCATCAACAGTGCTATCAAGCGGCACTTGCTTAGCAATAACCTGCTCACTGCTGCCCAGTTTGAGTTCTGCCAGGGCCACTCAGTTCCTGACCTTATTGCAGCCTTGGTTCAAACATGGACAAAAGAGCTGAACTCCTGAGGTGAGGTGAGAGTGACTGCCCTTGACAACAAGGCAGCATTTGACCGAATGTGGCATCAAGGAGCCCTAGCAAAACTGGAGTCAATGGGAATCAGGGGGGAAACTCTCCGCTGGTTGGATTCATACCTAGCACAAAGGAAGATGGTTGTGGTTGTTGGAGGTCTGTCATCTCAGCTCCAGGACATCACTGCAGGAGTTCCTCAGGGTAGTGTCCTCGGCCCAACCATCTTCAACTGATTCATCAATGACCTTCCTTCCATCATAAGGAAGGGGTCGTTCGCTGATGATTGCATAATATTTAGCACCATTCACAATTCCTCAAATACTGAAGCAGCTCCAACAACACTCAAGAAGCTTGACACCGTCCAGGACAAAGCAGCCCGCTTGATTGGCACCACATCCACAAACATTCACTCCCTCCACCACCGATGCACAGTAGCAGCAGTGTGCACCATCTACAAGATGCACTGCAGGAATTCACCAAGGCTCCTTCGACAGCACCTTCCAAACCCACGACCACTACCGTCTAGAAGGACAACGGCAGCAGATGGATGGGAACACCATTACCTGGAAGTTCCCCTCCAAGTCACTCACCATCCTGGCTTGGAAATATATCATCGTTCCTTCACTGTCGCTGGGTCAAAATCCTGGAACTTCCTTCCCAACAGCACCATGGGTGTACCTACACCACGTGGACTGCAGTGTTCAAGAATATAGCTCACCACCACCACCTTCTCAAGGGCAACTAGGGATAGGCAATAAATGCTGGCCCAGCCAGTGAAGCCCACATCCCATGGAAGAACAGACCCTCTTCTAAACTACTGATTAACATTGTAGCCCGCAATACACAGCAACTGGGCAATGCAATCACATGGTCAATCTGCTCACATTCTGTTAAAGGGGTATTGCATCTCAGATTACCACATCTCTCCCCCTTTACTCGAAAGAACAATTTTCAATCTTTACAATATATCAACTGTTTACATAAATAAACTATTTACGAATTCAGTCTCTCTGGAGGCTTCGTCAAACGTGTCGAACGTCGTAGTTCTACAACTTCAGATCGTTAATCCGAGGCCTCCCTATCAGGAGTTATCTGTCCACTAGACTCTCCAATAGGAACCTGTAAGTTTGTCTCTTTGATTCTCTCAGACTCAACGGATCCCACAGGTACTTCCAAAGCAAGTGGAGTTCCTTCCACATGTGGGGTAGGCTCCAACGGGAATGCTTGGACCCTCTTTCGGGCCCAATCGCATGCGCTCCTGCTGCCCCTCCCCTCCAAGTCCAACAGTATGAAGGTCAACTGTCAGGAAGGTTCTCAAAATCAGGGTGTTGGGCAAGGCTAAATTCAACAGGGTATGATCAGCTTCCTCTTGTGTAAAAATGCCTATCTGCTGGTGAGTGAGTTGGTAAACAGGATACTGCAGATGCAGAGGCCAATGTAAGATGAAGCACATGCTGTTTATTTACACGAATAACAGAGCACTAACGCATGTGTGCTTCTCCAACCAGATCCTATTCTAATACTAAGATAAAAGCAAAATACTGCGGATGCTGGAAATCAGAAACAAAAATAAAAATACCTGGAAAAACTCAGCAGGTCTGACAGCATCTACGGAGAGGAATACAGTTAACGTTTCGAGTCCGTATGACTCTTCATCAGAACAGAGGAAATATAGAAATGTGGTGAAATGTAAGCTGGTTTGGGGGTGGGGGGGGGGGACGGGACACAGGTAGAGCTGGATAGAGGGCCAGTGATAGGTGAAGGAAAAGAAGAGATTGCCAAAGATGTCAGAGGCAAAATGGCAAAGGGGTGTTGACGGTGGCAATACTAGCTAAGAAATGTGCTAATGGTGACATTAAGGGTGGAAAGCAGGACGAGCAAGTGACAGATAGCCCTAGTGGGGGTGGGGTGGGGGGAAGGGAAGGGAAGTTTCATAGGAGATGAAACAATGGATGAAAATACATTTGAAAATAATGAAAATAGGTGGGAAAAGAAAAATACATTAAAAGAATATAAATTATTGGAAAAGGGGGGATCGGAAGGGGGGTGGGGATGGAGGAGAGAGTTCATGATCTGAAGTTGTTGAACTCAGTGTTAAGGCCGGCAGGCTGTAAAGTGCCTAGTCGGTTCCTCCAGTTTGTGTTGAGCTTCACTGGAACATTGCAGCAGGCCAAGGACGGACATGTGGGCATGAGAGCAGGGTGGTGTGTTGGGCCCCAGTTATGCCTGCCTCTTTATGGGGTATGTGGAACATTCCTTGTTCCAGTCCTACTCAGGCCCCCTCCCACAACTCTTTCTCCGGTACATCGATGATTGCTTCGGTGCTGCTTCATGCTCTCAACTGGACCTGGAAAAATGTATTAATTTTGCTTCCAATTTCCACCCCTCCATCATTTTCACATGGTCCATCACTGACACTTCCCTTCCCTTCCTTGACCTCTCTGTCTCAATTTCTGGTGATAGACTGTCCACCAATATTCATTCCAAGCCTACCGACTCCCACAGCTGCCTCGACTACAGCCCCTCACACCCCGCTTCCTGTAAGGACTCCATCCCATTCTCTCAGTTCCTTCGCATCTGTTCTGATGATGCCAGATCTCCCAGAGCCATGATAGGGTCCCCTCACTTATCACCCCACCAGCCTCCGCATTCAAAGGATCATCCTCCGCCATTTCCGCCAACTCCAGCATGATGCCACCACCAAACACATCTTCCCTTCATCCCCCCTGGCGGCATTCCACAGGGATCGTTCCCTCTGGGACACCCTGGTCCACTCCTCCATCACCCCCTACACCTCAACCCCCTCCCACGGCACCTTCCCATGCAACCGCAGAAGGTGCAACACCTACCCCTTTACTTCTCCCCTCCTCACTGTCCAAGGGCCCAAACACTCCTTTCAGGTGAAGCAGCATTTCACTTGCACTTCCCTCAATTTAATCTACTGCATTTGTTGCTCCCAATGCAGTCTCCTCTACATTGGAGGGACTAAACAGACTGGGTGAGCGCTTTGCAGAACACCTTCGGTCTGTCCGCTAGCATGACCCAGACCTCCCTATCACTTGCCATTTCAACACGCCACCCTGCTCTCAAGCCCACATGTCCGTCCTTGGCCTGCTGCAACGAAGCTCAACACAAACTGGAGGAACAGCACCTCATCTTCTGACTAGTCACTTGACAGCCTTCCGTACTTAACATTGAGTTCAACAACTTCAGATCATGAACTCTCTCCTCCATCCCCACCCCATTTCTCCAATAATTTATATTTTTTAATATATTTTTCTTTTCCCACCTATTTCCATTATTTTTAAATGTATCTTCATCCATTGTTTCATCTCCTATGAAATTTCCCTTCCCCCCACCCCCACTAGGGCTATCTGTCACTTGCTTGTCCTGCTTCCTACCCTTAATGTCACCATTAGCACATTCCTTAGATAATATCACCACCGTCAACACCCCTTTGTCCTTTTATCTATGACATCTTTGGCAATCTCTTCTTTGCCTCCACCTATCACTGGCCCTCTATCCAGCTCTACATGTCCCACCCTCCTCAACCAGCATATATTTCACCACATTTCTATATTTCCTCAGTTCTGATGAAGAGTCAGACGGACTCGAAACGTTAACTCTATTTCTCTCCGCAGAGGCTGTCAGACCTGCAGAGTTTTTCCAGCTATTTTTATTTTTGTTTCCTATTCTAAACTACTGATTAACATTGTAGCCCACGCTACACAGTAATTGGGTAATACAATCACATAGTCAATCTGCTCACATTCTCTTAAAGGTGTACTGCACCTCAGATTACCACAATTATACTGGCAACCACCCTGTGAAAATGATTGAGGAACATTCAATGATGCTCCCAGGTTGTCACTTGGAGGTATATAGCCCTCAAGTTTATACAAACTACTGTATGTATCATATACCATCATGGGAAATGGCCTGATAACTTGATTGCATAACCCCCGCCCCCCAGAATTATAGAATGGTTATGAACATATGAATTAGGAGCAGGAATAGGCGATTTTGCCCTTCAAGCCTGCTCCGTTATTCGATAAGATCGTGGCTAATGTGATTGCGGGCTCAACTCCACATTCCCACCTGCCCCTGGCAACCTTTGACTCCCTTGTTAGTCAGGAGTCTATCTGCCTTAAAAATATTCAATGACCCTGTCTCCACTGATCTCTGGGGAAGAGAGTTCTGAAGACTCACGACCCTCAAAGAAAAAAATTCTCCTCATCTCCATCTTAAATGGGGGACCCCTTATTTTTAAACTGTGACCCCAGCTCTGGTCTCTCTCACAAGGGGAAACATCCTTTCAGCATCCACCCCGTCAAGCCCCCTTAGGATCTTGCATACTTCAATCAGATCACCTCTCATTCTTCTGAACTCCAGTGGATACAGGCCCAACCTGCCCCAACTTTTCCTCATAAGATAACTGCAACCCCCCACCGCCCCCCCATTCGAGGTAGCAGTGGAGTGAACTTTCTCTGAACTACTTCTAATGCATTGATATCCTTTCTTAAATAAGGAGGCCAAAACTATACACAGTACTCTAGATGTGCTCTCACTAATCTTCCAATGCAGGAGGAGGCCATTTGGCCCATCAAGTCCATGTCGGCTCTCTGCAAGGGTAACTCCCCCCACCCTTTCCCCGTAGCCCTGTAAAGTTTTTTTTCAGGACCTTACCAATTCCCTTTCAAAAAGCCATGATTGAATCTACCTCCACCACACCCTCGGGCAGTGCAATCTAGATTGCATCACATGGCTGTGTGAAAAGGTTTTTCCTTGCGGTGCCTTTGGTTCTTTTGCCAATCACCTTAAGCCGGTGTTGCCTGGTTCTCGACCCTTCCGCCAATGGGGACAGTTTCGCCCTGTCTATTCCGTCTCAACCCCTCATGATTTGAGACACTGCTTTCAAGTCTGCTCGCAACTTCCTTTTTTCTAAGGAGAAACACCAGCTTCTCCATGTAACTGAAGTCCCTCACCCCTGGAACCTTTCTCGTAAATCTTTGCTGTACTCTATCTAAAGCCTTCACATCCTTCCTAAAATATGGTGGCCAGAATTGGACACAATGTTCCATCTCACCGAATTCCCTCAGCAGCCCATTTATATCGCCCCAAACCACCACAACTATATCCCACCCAAAACGACGATAAATCTTGGGAAAACGTTAATCAGTAAGGATTTGCAAGGACTCCATTTTAAGATCTGGCTCATCATACGTTTAACTATCTCCCCTATTAAAGGCTTCCACATATTGGGACTGGCTCTCGGCAACCTTCTGCTGGGACCACCTCCTCGTCTTTTATTCCACTTGCAAGTTCTACTCTTCCGTGGTGGGAGTTAGGGTTGCTAACCCTCCAGGATTGGCCTAGAGTCTCCAGGAATTGATGATCAATCTCCTGAACACTGCAGTGTGCAACCCTGGAGGAAAATTGCTGGGACATTAAAATAATAGTTTTTGGTTATTTCCTTTGAACATTTCTCTTCACCTGAAATAAAAATATTGAAAATGGGGAAAAAAGGCCATTTGGCTGACAGTCAATCAGCATCCAATTGGTTAATGAGTTTCCTTGCTTTCCAATTGGCGTAGGAAGGCAGTGTGTCACAAGGATGGATGTGTTGGCCGACTAATGGCTGAAGTGTGGGGGAAAGTCATGTGATGAAACCTCCAGGAATACATTTAACCATAATTGGCAACCCAGGTGGGAGTTGGATATTGGAGGTCTACCACAAACTGAACAGAGAGGCCACTCTCTGGGTAGCATGGTGCCCTCCTACAGGGGGAAGCACTCAACTGATGGATTCGACCCGGGTGTGAAGAGATATGCCCGCAGATGATTTTGTCTTGAGAAGTCACTGTTGCTGGGTCAAAATCCTGGAACTCCCTCCTTAACAGCACTGTGGGTGTACCTACACCACATGGACTGCAGCGGTTCAAGGAGGTGGCTCACTAACAGCTTCTCAAGGGCAGTTAGGGATGGGCAACAAATACTGGCTTTGTCAGCGAAGCTCACAACCTAAGGATGAATAATAAAAAGATTGAGGGGTGTGGGAGGGGCAGGCTTTCATTCTCAGGTGCATTGAGAAGTACCTGTGTGCAGGAATCTATACATTCACCAGAGTTTACAACCACTCAGAGACACGTTGACACAGCTGGTGTGTACCAAGCTCAGCACGATGACCTCACCTTCGTTTGTTCTGGGTTGTGGTGGATTGTAGACAACCCTTTGGTTCAGTGCAGGGACGATATCCAGGGTAACTGACAGCTGGTAGTGATTTCCAATACAGCAGTTCAATATTGTGCGACAGCAAGGCTCTAATTTACATTAAGCACATAGAGGAAAACAAATTGTCTCTAATTTGCTCTCACTCACAAAAGCAACATAATGACTGGTTTGGGAAATGAGTAAAATGCAACACCATTAGGTTGTAGGAGTGCACTCTTCTGAGATTGGGCAGTGACACATTGTTAGGGCAGCATTACTCTGCTATGTTTGACCCAGGAGCCTTCAAGACAGGAACCAGGTGCTTGTATGAGACCAATATCCCTTAGCTTGCTTGATTACAAAATTTGACTAAGAAAGATACTTTTAAACATTTCCACTTCACAGTTTTTTGTTCCCCTCCCCCCATCCCCATGTTGCTGTTTAACATTTTTTCTGCCATTCTGTGGGCTGCTTTGTCTTGGATTGGCTACATCACCTGAAGTTTAATTTACTGTGAAATCACAGAACAGTTCGAGTGTTGTCAAGATCCCCTTAATGCCGGTCATCTTTCCTGACTGAACTGCCCCCTGTGTCGTTCTGAGATGAGAACATGGTTTACCTTCGATTCATGCTGTATTTTTCTGGCTGTTTCCAGCCCACATGTGGTTGATACAAATATGGTTAGATTTCTGCTTTTGCTTAGAGGTTACCCTGGAGTCTCCAGGATTTGAAGATTAATCTCCAGGGCAACTGCAAGACACGGAGGAGAAAATTCATGAGGGCATTAAACATGATTGTGCCATTTTTGTTTTCATATTGGAGATGGTTGAAGCTGTTGGACTGACAGCCAAGAATCATCCAATCAGGTGATGAGGAGCCTTATTGCTTTCCAATTAGCTGTGCGGATGAGGGAGTGCCGTGAGCATGAACCAATCAGATGAGCAATGGCGGGAGCTTTGGGTGGGATGAAACCTTCATGAATATATTCAACCAGAGTTGACAATGTTCGGGTTGTTCTGTGTACACTAAAACAAATTGGGACTTACCGAGAGCTACCCCAGTTAATCCTTGGCAGGACATTTATTTTTCAAAACCAGCCCTTGCTCACGCTGAAAGCTGCACTGCATCACTGCCGCAGCCATTTGTCAAGCAGGGCTGATCAATGCAGCCCCAAGACATTGTGTAATGTCGGTCACACTCATCGATTCTCTGAATATGCATCAATCAAGGCGCAGTGGTCAACACTCTCGCCCTGAGATAGAAGGTTTTGGGTTCAGGTCTCACTCCAGAAACCTGAGCACAAAACTCTAGGCTGACATTCCAGTTTGGTACGGAGGGAGTGCTGCAGTGTTGGAGGTGCCGGCATTCAGATGAGATGTCAAACCAAGGCCATGTCTGCCCCCTCAGATGTTAATTGCATTGCTACGGCTAAGGATAAACAGGTGGACAGTAATGATTGATTAATATCTTGAACATATATAAGTTCCTGTTGAAGTTTTTGTTTTTAGTTACAGTTCCCCTTTAATCTGCTAATTTGATGTTTTGTTGCACTCAATAGTACAAAAAAGGGGCTGCTGGGACACTGGGTTCAGTGGTAGGTAGGAGGCAACGATATGTAATGCTGCATTCAAGAAAAGGATGTGTGTCTAGCTTCATACTTCGCCATCTGACTTGATGATCCAGTTAACATCAGATTCCATGGCACTATTCAAAGATGATCTGGGGACCTCTCCTCCTGGTCCACCCCTTTCAACCAACACCAGAAGCAGATAATCTGTCCAGTTATTTAATTGCTGGACATGGGATCTCGCTCTGTGCAAACTGGCTGCTGCATTTCTAACAACGCAACAGTGACAACACTTCAAAAAGTACTTCATTGGCTATGAAGTGTCTTGGGATGGCCTAATGTTGTGCCAGGGGATATATAAATTCAAACATTTCTTTTGAGTTCTTAGCCAAATACTTTTGCAACAAAATTCTGGTCACGCTCAAATCATCTAACCATCCTCTCGACTCAAGGCTCCCCTGATTGTGCTTGATGGGAGCTGCACTGAACCATGTATTGTAAGATTAATAAGGCAGAATTTCTGGCTCACTGCAGATATCAAGGACCAGTGCAATGAAGCCATCGCTTCTAGTATAAAGTTATGAGAAATATGGCAGCTATGAATTGTGGGCAGGTGTGTTCAGAGACGTCGTAAAAGCTGCAATGGTCCAACGACCCATTACTTCACTCAGAACGAGTACACCTAAATCCAACCAACACTTGCAGGCAGGTATTCAGGAAGTATTCCTGAAAGGAATGGGCGTGTCACTGCCCTGAGACAGTGAGGCAAGCTGGTGGCAATCTCCCCAATACCATTCCACAATCTTGAGAGACCATCAGGGGAAGTGGCAAGTATCGAGACAGTTACTGAATTCCCAATCCAGGAACAGGAACAGCTGAGGGTGGTACAGAACCAAACTAACCAGGAAATATCCAAGAACTCTGTGTTCTTAGCTGATCTGAGACAAGCTAGCTATGGGGAAGCAAAGGGACGAACAAAAATCAGGCAGTCCTCCCTCGCCTGATTACTGTCCAGTGACTCCAGCTAGTAAGTCTGCCCTGCCCTCACTGGGTGTGGAAGATTTCAACCTTGTCTGTGGTGCCACCAAATACCTTAAAATCATAGAATGGTACAGCACAGGAGGCCACTCAGCCCATTATGCTTCACTGGTGGAGTTGCTCATTAGTCCCACTCACTTGCTCACCCCCATAGCTCAGTGTATTTTTTTCCCTTCAAGTATTTATCCAATTCCCTTTTAAAAGCTAAGCTTGAATTTGCTTTTGCTAATTGTATATTAATTGTAGGCAAATGGTGGGCATTAACTGGGGATTCACTTGAGCCTCTATAAATCGACAGACTGAAACCACGGTTGTTGGGTTAGGAGGTGTATGCTTGTAATGTACAACTCTGCAAATAAATGCTGATGAAAATGTGTAAAGATTGGCCCAGTTTGATTCTTCACCAACTGGCTTTCTGGAGAATAATGGCTCCCACCACCCTTTCACACAATGCATTCAAGATCGTAACAACTCGCTGCTTTAAACAACTTCTCCTCACGCGACCTCTGATTCTTTTGGCAATCGCTTCAAATGTCTCCTCTGGTTACTGACCCCTTTGCCACTAGAAACAGTTTCTCTTTATATATTTTATCAAAATCCTTCATGATTTTGAACACATCCATCAAATCTCCTCTTAAGCTACTCTGATTTAATGAAAAAAACCAGCATCTCCAGACTCTTCAAATAACTGAAGTCTCTCATTATTGATGAAAGGATCTGCAACTTCTCCCTCAGGCCTTGATACCCTTCCTGAAGTGTGGTGCCTGTAATTTAATAGAATACTCTAGCTGAGGCCTAACCAGTGTTTTGCAAAGGCTTAGCTTGCTGACACCTGTGTCTCCTTTAGCAACAAAATTCTGGTCACGCTCAAATCATTTAACCATCCTCTCAATTCAAGGCTCTCCTGATTGTGCTTGATGGTGGCTGCATTGAACAATGTATCATAAGATTAATAAAACAGAATTTTTGGCTCACTGCAGATATCAAGGCCAATGCAATGAGCCATCATTTCTGGTATAAAGTGGCCCTTATAAACTGTACAGGTAGCTGGATCATTTGAGACCTCGGGGGTGGTCATCCCTGCCCTTTTGTAAGTCTCCCTAGGCCCAGGTAAGGGTCCCATGCTCATGGGCAATGGCGGAGCCAGCAAATTCTTGGAGCAAGAATCTCAAGGGTCAATGACTGTTTACAGAGGAGGGTCCTTTGGGAGGAGGGCTTGCGTTTCCTTTAAGCACACATGAGGAAGACAACGGGAAATCACCTCATGCATTTCTCACCCCCATCATCATGTTGCTCACTGAAATTGAAAATGAGAGGCTCTTAGGAGCAATCCAAGTGGAAAGCACAGGACCACGAGGGTTGGAGAACTGAGCAGACAACTACAACAACTTTATGTCCAGCTTCAACCACAGCCTAGAAGGTGACAATGGATATCTTTGGAGCTGAACCTTTTCAGGAGAGGGTCAATGGAGGGAAGTAAAATGAACCACATCAGTGCAAATGGGTATACATGGGATCAAGTCTCAGGTTCATTATGAGAAAGATTAAGGTAAATAAACAGCACTTTCAGGCAAGGCAACCGGGGTCAACGCCCACCTCTGAAGACTGACCATCCACCTTCTTACCGGGGCCAGGTAAGTGGAGATTTTCTGCTGACACTGTCCTTCCAGCTGATAGAGGTCGCGGGTTTGGAAGGTGCTGTTGAAGGAGCCTTGGTGAGTTACTGTACTGCATCCTATAGATGGTACACACTGCTGCCACTGTGCGTTGGTGGTACAGGGAGTGGATGTTGAAGGTATTGGATGGGGTGCCGAATAAGCGGGGCTGCTTTGTCCTGGATGGTGTTGAGCTTCTTGAGTGTTGTTGGAGCTGCACTCATCCAGGCAAGTGAAGAGTATTCCATCACACTCCTGACTTGTGTCTTGTAGATGGTGGGAAGGCTTTGGGGAGTCAGGTGGTGAGTTACTCGCTGCAGAATTGCCAGTCTCTGACCTGCTCTTGTAGCCACAGTATTTATATGGCTAGTCCAGTTCAGTTTCTGGTCAATGGTGACCCCCAGGATGTTGATTTTGGGGGATTCAGCAATGGTAATGTCACTGAACATCAAGGGGCGATGGTTGGATTCTCTCTTGTTGGAGATGGTCATTGCCTGGCACTAGTATGATGCTAATGTTACTTTTCTCTTATCTGCCCAAGCCTGAAGGGCATCCAGGTCTTGCTGCATTTGAACACAGACTGCTTCAGTATCTGAGGCATTCTGAATGGTATTGAGAGAGTTTGAATTTAAATTCTTCCAGATTCTGAGATGGCATTTGAACTCACGTCTCCAGGGCTTTAGTCTCGAGCTTCTGGATAACTTGCCCTGTAACATTATAACTATGCTGCCATTCCTGATAAACAGTGGGAGGGGTCAGAGGTTCAGTGCCAACTGGGTTAGGGAGAGTAAACAGAAATCCCATCCCATATCCAGTGTGTATGGGTGTCCGGTTAAGATATGATAGGGCTCTGCTATGATGTTCCCACAAACAACAGAATAGTTTGGTAATTGTCAACGCCAAGGCAAGAGAATGATGAAGGGGCATTTGGCTGAGGTTCTTGAGGGCAAACATCTTAGGGAGAAGCAGAAGGGGGAAGAGCGGGTGGAAGGAGGTGTGGAGGTCAGGGATATAACGTGAGGTGGTTAGTGGGGAGGTTGGACACGTGAGCTTTGGAGGATAGCGAAACAGGAGCTTGGAGGAGCAAATATTCATTAACTGAAATCCGCTCAACAGCACAAGGGGATTAAATATTATAAGCTTGGAGCGGATTAGACCTCTGACATACGTTTTGGTCTCCAGGTGAAATAGGAAGATGCACTCACAACATTATTCAATTACCTGCTGAGCACCGAGAGGGAGAAAAAAAAAACCACACGAATGCATCAAGGTAAACGTCACACTGCGTTCAGAATTCTGCAGCAGCTCGTTGGAGCTCAGACTTGGACGATTATCTGGAGCCAAACCACCAGCGTGGCTCTGAAAGGACAATGGCAATTCAAATATCAGAGCTCTTAGTAAGGTCACGCTTTGTCGGTCTTAATTGCTGTTTTGGAAAGGATGGAGTGCCGGGTAGTAGGGCAGGGATTGCAAACGTACGAATGTTTGAGTAATTTACTTCCCATTTTGTGAAATTACTCATTAAAATTTGCATCCAGGGAATACTGGCTTCTGAGTTCCTCTAATGAGCAAGGAAATAAGGAACGGGGGCTGCATGAAAAATGTATAAGTGCTGCTTTTAACCACTCTCGTAGGTGCACTGCAAGATGGAGAGGTTGGCTGCAGCATCTCTGCCTGTTTCCCCAGAGGAGGATTGGATGGGAAGCATTCTTCTCTTACACATCCGCACATCTGGGACTAGAAATAGCTCGGAGACCGTGTGGGCTCCAGTCTGCTATTAAGATGAAGGCTCCGGTTTAAACACACACACACACACGAAAAAAAAAAATCCTCTCCTCTCTCTCAACCCCTTCCCACCGTTCCAGACCATGATCTGTCTCTGCAATTCACCTCCCTCCATCACCCCAATGTCAGCGGAAGCTGGGTCTCCATTGGGAATCTTGCTCGTTTTGTCTGCTCTTTCAGTCAATCATCAACACCGAGGCCCCAATGTGCCATACGCACCCTTGGTGAGTTGCTGCAGTGCGTCTTGTAGATGGTACACACTGCTGCCACTGTGCATCGGTAGTGGAGGGAGTGAATGCTGAAGGTGGTGGACTGTATGCCAATCAAACGGACTGCCTTGTCCTGGGTGGTGTCAGGATTGGATGCTGTTGGCGCTGCCAGTACCTGCAGCAGCTCAAGGCAGCGGCTCACCTCCCCCTCAAGGGCAATTAGCAACGGGCAACAAATGCCAGCGACGATTAGATCCCACGAGTAAATAAAATAACCTACAGCCTCACTGCAACAGCACACAGGCAGAGAGAAATAAATTTTACCTGCAGCATTAAAGACACACATGGACCTAATCTAAATCAGCTTTTCCAGATGGTGCTGCACATTTTTACATGAGGCGCTGTTTCCTTTTAGCTTTTCCCTCTCAAGTCTCCTATCATTTTCTTGAACGTACCTCAAAATTAAAGGTGCATGACACTTGGAGACAAATAAGTAAGAACTAATGAAGTAGTACAATTGGTTAAGCAGGTCACCCAATTATTTACTTAGACCTTAAGACCGATCAAATGCATAAACTCTATGAGCATAAGTCAGGAAACTGTACAGAAAACACCAGGAGTTTAAAAGCCCCATTGATTCTGTACTCTCCCTTCACTCGTCTTCCTGTAAACCACTGGCATCGCTCACATACCTGGACCCATGGCTAGCACATAGAAGCAGAGGAGACCCGTTGCCCCTCGAGTCTGTTCCACCATTCTCTGAGGTCATGGCTGATTTGCGATCTAACTCCATACACCCACCTCTGTCCCATATCCTTAATACCTTTGGAGAACAAAAAATCTAGCAATCTCACATTTAAAATCGATCTAGCATCAATTGCCATTGGCGGAGGAGAGTTCCAACCTTCTAGCATCCTGGTGCATGAGAAAATATTTCCTAATTTCACTCCTAAGGTTTGCCTCTAATTTTTAGACTATGCCCCCAAGTCCTAGACTCGCCAACTGGTGGAAACTATTAATCCAAATCTACCCTATTTCCCTTAATATCTTAAAAACATTGATCAAATAACCCCTAGCCCTTCCAGATTTTAATGAATGCAAGTCCTGTTTGCATAATCCCTCCTTGTAATTTAACTCAGAATCCAGATATCATTCTGATAAATCTATGCTGTAAAGCAGTGGGGCTAGGCAGGGATTTCGGTATGGCTGCTGACTTGTCTCTGCTACTTCTACAGCGTTAAGCCCAAACCCTGCCTGTTCTCTCAGGTGGATGTAAAAGATCCCATTACACAATTTCAGAGAAGAGCTGGGGAGTTCTCCCCGGTCTCCTGGTCAATATTTATCCCTCAATCAACACCATAAAAAAAAACAGGTAATCTGGCCCTGGTCACATTGCTGTTTGTGGGAGCTTGCTGTGCTCAAATTGGGTGCCACATTTCCTGCATTACAACAGTGACTACATTCCAAAAAGCGCTTCATTCGCCGTAAAGTGTTTTGAGGTGTCCAGAGGGGGCGGTGTGCTATACAAATGCTTGTCTTTCTTTCTATCACACACAAATGGTAGTCAAGGTTAGAATTGAAACTCAGCTTTCCTATTTGGAGGTTTGAGATTACACTTAAAAATAAATCAAAAATTAACACTGGGTTTTTACAGGTTTAATAGGTAACCTCACCATCAGTACCATCCTTAAAAAGATTATATAGATACTGGACAGCTGCTGGTGATTTACAAAGTAATAATCCAGTTGAGAATATTGAACTGTTAGGAGTTGAGTATATTACACTCAGCATTTGAAGCTTCAGATGAAATGACTGGTTGTTTGCCGGTGCTAAAGTGTCTACCAGACAAAGGCCAGTATCTTAACTGTTTATTCAGGAACTTTATCCTCAGGTTAATTAAATGAAGAAAGGCCAAAACAGTAACTGGGTATGTGAGGGCGAGGTAAGGAAGGAGTAATTGGAAATGTGTCATGTTTTCCTATGGACCACTGTGTCTTTGAAATGGATCGACTGACAGCTCTCTCTGCTCTTTATCTGATATTTCCCTTTTACTTGACCTTGATGGTTTTCTGCAATGAGGACCTAGGCTCTTTCTCGAGGCTTCTCAAAGCAAAAATGACAGAGTATGCCTCTCTGCAGTAAGGAATAACTTGTCTTTAAAGAGCGCTTTTTAACCAGCTCAGGGCCTCCTGCAGCCAATGAAGTACTTTGGGAGGTGTAGCCACGGTTGTAACTGCAGTGTTCAATTGTTCTGTACACGACTATGAGAGTCTGGTAACTGATCTACGCTCACTGTGCTTGACTGGTTCAAGCTGGATGTGGACTTGGAGCGTGCGCAAACAGAGAGGCTGCTGGAAGTTAGAGATTGGATAAGCATGGGTGCAGACATTTTGAGTGTGCAGACATTTAATAAGAGCAGAGTTAGAGATATTTTAAAACTGTTATAAATAAACCTGTTGCACACTTGGAAACAAGTACCATCTCTGCATTGCTCTGGGGAAAAACCAAACATATAAAATATAGAACAGTAACGCGGGGAAACCCAATTTGCACACAGGATGCACCCACAAACGGTAATGAAATAAAAGGCCAAATATTCTGTTTTAATTATGTTGGTTGAGAGATAAATGTTGGTCAAGACACCAGGGGACCTTCTCTGTTCTTCCCTCTAATAATGCCATGGGATTTACCACATTCTCCTGAGAGGGCTTAACGTCTCACCTTTAGGTTGGCATCTCCTACAGTGCGGCACTCCTTCAAGTATTGCACCGAAGTGCCAGCCCTGATTACGTGCTCAAATCTCTGGAGTGGCGTTTGAACCCATGACCTTCAGTGCCACCATTATGCCAAAGGTAACGATGAACCAGCAATTTTAGTCTCTACTCCCTCCCTTTCTCTCTCTCTCTTTCGGCTTTTCCCCCCATGTTATATGGAGTCTCCAACAGTGCTGGTTGGTCACCTTCACGTCAACCATCATTTTTTCTTTTTGGATTCGGCTGCCCTTCCTGCGCCAACCCTACCCATTTACCCGGGCTTGAGGCCCGGCAGCGGTACAGGCGGAATTTGGCTTCGCGTTTCCAACGCGCCAAAACGAGCCGACCAGCTCACAAAACAAAGAAAGCATAGAGGCAGTGACTGCGATGCCTACAGTCGATTAGAGATTAAACCCTGGAGGCACTGAGTGTGGGTGCTGCACTCCATCCCACAGACACTGTTCTAGAGTCAGCAATTGCTTTTGGACTCTTCTTACTGGGGTGCATGTTTTGTAGAAGGAGCCGTGGTTTGTGAGGTTCCTATTACGTAACCCTACGTCCTAACATTCAAATTTGTTGCTCCCCTTTAGTCAAAAGTCATCAATTTCCAACTGAAATCCTTCTTAGGAAAGGGGTTATCTTGGTAACGCTCACCAAAAAGCATCAATGGACGATTAATAATTCAGTTCTAGCTGGCAAGAAAAAATCATTGAAGACTTCAAGTTGTGAATCAACACCACTTCTGTGTAACGACATATTGAGATACACTGAGTGCTGACACATTTGCAGGGTCTTATCCGCCACACTCTCCTGCGCCTTTCAAAACGAGCTAAAGTCTGTTTCTTTGGGCAGGAGCTCTACATGTCATCAATGAGTTGGCGGAAGTTGGTGATAGTCTCCTGGCAGCACAATGAGAGAGAGAGAGCGAGACAGACAGAAACATTCCTTGGACTTTAGTCAGCTGCCGACATTTTTGTGGTCACTGCTGATGTAGGTGTGTGACAGAAATTTGAATAATTGATCAATTTTCACCTGCGGTGACTGGAAATGTGCAAGTTGGTCACTCAGATCCTATTTCACTGACGAGTGCACATACCATCGCAGTTAACAAAAACAAACGCTCAAGTTTATTATTTGTTTCCTGATTTATTGGCTGGACAGCTGAGAACACACATACAGAAAATGTAATTGCATCATTTCAGGTGGCATTTGAAGATAATACACTGGTAATATTGGCTTTGCTGATGGCGAGTCAGGGGATTCGCTGTTTTATCATCAAGGTGTGACAGGCATGCGATAAATGAGAGACTTGCTGGAAGTTTGTACAATACTTGAGGCATTTTAGGTGTAAACCTACTAGTTCTGATAAATGTTCCTTTCGGCTCCAAGAACCATAGATTGCTCCTAGCCATAAGGATGGCCTGACCTTCTAACACGATTCTCCTTCCAAATTCCCATACCTGCTCGCAGCCCTTTTCCTCTACGTCTCCACACCTGAGTACATGGCCAAGATCTAGTCAAATGGAGAAGCGGGCAGGGGTGTTGACTTTGGGCCAATGGTTTCAAAAACCCTCCATCACTGAGGCTTTACCTCAGGTTGAATGCCTTTCCCCAACTGTGGCATATGAGACAGCACTCCTGACAGTGTGGTGCTCACTCAAGTACAACCATTCCAATAGTGCAGCCCTACTGTCCTCTGACAGTGTGGCGCTCCCACAGTACCACCCCTCCGACAGCGCAGCACTCCCTCGATACTGCCTCTGACAGTGTGGTGCTCCCACAGTACCACCCCTCCGACAGCGCAGCACTCCCTCGATACTGCCTCTGACAGTGTGGTGCTCCCACAGTACCACCCCTCCAACAGCGCAGCACTCCCTCGATACTGCGCCTGACAGTGTGGTGCTCCCACAGTACTAGCCCTCCGACAGCGCAGCACTCCCACGATACTACCCCTGACAATACAGCACTCTCTCAGTACTACCAATCCGACAGTGCAGGACTCCCATGATGCTGCCCCTGACAGTGTGGCGCTCTCTCGGTACTACCCCCTCCGACAATGCAGCACTCCCTCAGCACCGCAGCAGGGCATCAGCCAAGGCTTTTGTGCTCATATCTCAGTCATAGCGGTCTACAGCACAGAAAAAGGCCCTTCAGCCCATCGAGTCTGCACCGGTCAATCAAGTGTCTAACTATTCTAATCCCATTTTCCAGCACTAGGCCCATAGCCTTGTACGCCATAGCATCACAAGTGCACACCCAAATACTTATTAAATGTTATGAGGGTTTCTGCCTCTACCACCCTTTCAGGCAGTGAGTTCCAGATTCCCACCACCCTCTGGTTGAAAAAATTCCTCCTCACATTCCCTCTAAACTTCCTGCCCCTTATCTTAAATCTATGCCCCCTGGTTATTGATCCCTCCACCAAGGGGAAAAGTTCCGTATCAGTAATCAGTTCCGTAAACAGTAATATCTCTGGAATGGATCTTGAACCCACAACCTTCTGACTTAGGGGTGAGAATGTTACCCACTGTGCCACAGCAGTTTTATCTCCATTTCCACTGGACTAAAAGGAAAAGCAAAACTAAAGAAAAGCCAAGAGAAATGGACTGTGACTCACACTCTTAGCAGGTGTGTCAGGACTCTCACAGAACAAAGGTACTGATCCACTCAGCAGCATTGGTCTGGGTAATGATTTTCCTGTCATGGACTGGCACCATTACACAGCGTTATCCTGGTGACAGTGCTGTGAGTATGAAACCAAACTCACAATTAACCTGGAAGCTGTAGTATTTTTGATGCTGTAACATATCTGAATATTACTCAACTGTTGATAGCCTCAGATAAAACAACACAATTTACAAAGTAGGGGAGTGTTGGCATTCCAAGAGGCCCTTCAAATTTATTAACTGTTCTACTCCAATACTAAAGGTTCCTGTTAGCCTTTGGCTCTCTACAGGCTCTTGACATCAAAGAGAATGCTTGCATCACTAAAACTGACCAGCATTTATACTTAGGATGACATCGCTCATCCACTTAACCTCTTTCCACACAGCGGTAACATAGTGGTTCTGTTGCTAGCCTGGTAACCCAGGGATCTGTACTAGTGATACAAGTTCAAATCCCACTACAGCAGCTGCAGAACTTAAACTTAATTAAATATATTTGGAATCATCAGTAATGGTGGCCACAAAACTGCCAGGTTGTAGCAAAAACCCATCTGGTTCATTAATGTCCTTTAGGGAAGGAAATCTGCCATCCTTACCTGGTCTGGCCTAAAGTGCCTTCAGACCCACAGCAATGTGGTTCACTCTTAACTACCCTCGAAGCAGCCGCGCATGCCACTCAGCGGCACTCACCATATCAGAGGCAATAAAATGCTGGCCTCGACGGTAACTGGCATAACACATCAATTAAAAAACGGTTCTAACAATACTATCAGGGTCAGGGGGAGGCGGTGGCTTAACGGTATTATCATTGGATGAGCATTCCAGAGACCCAGGGCAATGCTCTGAGGGCTTGGGTTCCAATCCCACCACAGCAGATAGTGAAATTTGAATTCAATAAAAAAAAATCTGGAATTAAAAGCCTGACAATGACCACGAAACCACTACCGTTTGTCGTAAAAACCCATCCGGGTCCAGACCCACAGGGAAGGGCAATTAGGGATGGGCAATAAATACCGGCCTAGCCAGCGACGCCCACATCCCACGAACAAATAAAAAAAGAGCCCCAAGAAATCTCTCTCCTTCGTTCCTCTCCAGTTCCAAACCCACTTCCTCCTCCCTGCATTGAGATCATCACATTGCCTCGTACTCCAATAGCCTCTTCCCCACAGCCAAAGACTGTGTGGCTCTTCACCTCCCTGAGGCTCTTCACCTCCCTGAGCCTTTCCTCCTTCCAACAATTGTGTCGCCAGCATTTCCTGGTGTAACACACCTTGTTCACTCATTTTAATCTTGATCATGAGCGTCACAGTGGGCCTCAACAATTCATTAAGCTTCTCAAATGGGAAACAGAAGCTTGTGTGTTTGTTGGGGTGTGTGTGTCGGTATGTGCGCGCATGTCAATGTGTCTATCCATCTGTCTGCATCAGCGTGTGTCTCCGTCTGTCTGAGTGAGTGAGAGAGAGAATGGGAGTGATAGAATATTTGTGTGTGTGTGTGTGTGTGTGTGAGAGAGAGAGAGAGAGAGAGAGAGAGAGAGAGTGAGAGGGAGAAAGACAGTCCGAGTGTGAGTGTGCTAACTCCAGCAATTTTAGACTCTAAACCAAAAGCAAAACATTGCAGATGTTGGAAATCTGAAATAAAAACAGAAAATGCTGGAAATACTCAGCAGGTCTGGCAGCATCCGTGGAGAGAGAAACAGTTAATGTCTCATGTTGACAACCTTTCAAAAGGTCATTAACCTGAAACGTTAACTCTGTTTTTCTCTCTCTACGTACGCTGCCTGACCTGCTGAGTACTTCCAGCATTTTCTGTTTTTAATTCCAGCAAATGTAGTCCCAGGTTCCAACGAGTCATAACAACATGAGACCCCAATGGAGGACCCACTCGGTCAGTGAGCTGTCCAGGACAATTCTTCCTGTGACTGCAGACTCTCCAACATTTCATTCTTTATTTTCTCAAAGCTCATCCAACTGTTTCTCTTACTGTCTCTCCTAAATACAAATCGGATATTTCGTTTTCAGTGGATATATACTTAAGAGTCAATACGCCACAAAAGGATGCCATTCAGCCCCATCGAGTCCAGCCGGCTCTTGAAAGGAAACATTTGCAGGGCAAAGGGGGAAAGAGCAAGCGAGTGAGCCCAAGTAGCAGCTTCAACCTCCGAAACCTCCTCGTTAAATCTCTCTGCCCTGCTCCATCCGAGTGAGGACATGGGCGGCAGAGCTTTGGATGATCTCATCCACTGAGGGTGGAATGTGGGAGGTTGATCTGGAGTGCGCCGGAATAGTCAAGTGTAGACATAACAAAGGCATGAATCAGGGTTTCAGCAATAGTGAGCTGAGACATGAACGGAGTCGGGTTACGCTGTGGAAATTGGGTTTTAGCAACGGCGCAGATATGAGGTCGCTACTTTATCCCGGGGCAAATATGACATCAAGGTCGCGAACAGTCTAGTTCAGCCGCAGTTGCTTGCCAAGGAGAAGGATGGAGTCTTAACTCTTTGCTCAACAAGCTTTTGTTCGTCTGCCCGAACACCTCACAACCATGGAAAAGACACTATATCTAGATGCACGTCGTCGCTGGGAGCCTGTGCACTGTGTGGTCCTCATACCAGAGCTGGACGTGACATTTGCATGAGATTTGGACACGTGGTGTGTTTCAGGCAGAAAAATTCAGACTACCCCAACAACGGGCCCTGATTTTCTTTGAGGCAGAAAATGTGTGGGGGGGTGCCCTGCTGAATGATTTGGAATGGTGCAGTACCGTCGCCTGACACCAGAGGGAGATCTGCCTGCAATCCTCACTCGAGTGCTTGCCCCAGTTTCACAGGGCATCAGAGGTGCAAAGTGACATTTTGGTGTGTTTGCTATTCTACAGGGCTGTTGCACTGCCTTCAGTACATTTGCATTCAGCTCTGCACAGAACAGTGTCCCCTCAGGCACCAACCACAAAATAAACTTATTTAAAACCATTCCAAGAACCAAATTTGCAGAATAATAATAGTAATAACCATATGCCAACGAAACAGGCAACCAGAGCATAATCTGATAAAAACATACTGTTAGTATTAATAGCCTGAGTCATTTTGAAATAATTAAAATTAATTAGAAATTAGGAAGTGTTGATTCAGGCACCTGCCCATCTTTCAAAACTAAGGCCAACTTCCAGTGCCTTCAAAATCTTGAAGATTATTTAGTTGAACAGGAGAGGCTGTAGTCATTAGATCCAAATCATAGCAGAGAGTTGAGCTTGGGGACTGGCAAATGAAGTAAACTAAAAGCAGCACCAGAGCCATTATAATGAAGCGAGCGTAGGCCAAAAGCGCTCTGGTTTTATTCACGGCACCACACTTGGGGAAAAATGTACCAGCCATGATTCAAACCAGGGAGCCTCTGGCCTGCAATGGCTCCCAGTCCGGTAAGGCGTTGATCTTAAAACTCTCATCCTTGTTTTCAAATCCCTCCACGGATCCTTGGCCCTCCCTATCTCAGTAATCTTCTCCAGCCTATCA
The DNA here is from genome assembly GCF_964194155.1 of Cetorhinus maximus. Lineage (NCBI taxonomy): Eukaryota > Metazoa > Chordata > Chondrichthyes > Lamniformes > Cetorhinidae > Cetorhinus > Cetorhinus maximus. Next base: position 18,832,466 of record NC_135887.1, on the reverse strand, counting down.
CCCTCTGAGATATCTGCGCTCCTCCAATTCTGGCCTCTTGCGCATCCCCGATTTTGATCGCTCCACCCTTGGTGGCTGGGCCTTCAGCTGCCTAGGCCCCAAGCTCTGGAATTCCCTCCCTACACCTCTCCACTTCTCTACCTCTCTCTCCTCCTTCAAGAAGCTTTTGGTCACCTGTCCTAATTTCTCCTTACGTGACTCAGTGTCAAATCTTGTTGGGATAATGCTCAAATGTTCTTTTTATTCATTTATGGGTGCAGGCATCACCAGCCCTAATTTCTCCACATTGCTGTGGAGTCGCTTATAGGCCAGACCAGGCAGATTTCCTTCCCTAATGGACATCAGTGAACCAGACGGGTTTTTACAACAATCAGCAATGTTTTCATGGTCGTCGTCAAACTTTTAATTCCAGATTTTTTTTAATTGGATTCAAATTTCACCATCTGCCATGTTGGGATTCAAACCCGGGTCCCAGGAGCATTACCCTGAGCCCTCGGGAACACTAGTCCAGTGACAATACCACTGCACCACCGCCTCCCCATAATGTCTAACTCCATTCAGGCTGCTATTTCTTATGTTTTCCACGTTGATTCACAGCCTGTGCTGCAGTGCCAGGCTTTGCAAAAGCTTTGAGAGTTTTAAGATGAATTTCCAGGGCAATCAAACACAAAACAAAAAAAATACTGTCCTGTCTTTGCAATCAAACCACAGTTAGGCCTCAACTACAATACTGCGTTGCAATTTTGGTCCCCAAGCCTGATATTGTTTAAAGACGTTTGGTTACTCTGACAGAGTGTGCTGGGGCTACAATCGTGGAAACTGTTGGACATGTTGGAGAATTGAGGGTGAATAATCCAACGGAACAATACTAACCATGATGATTGACAGTATCCCTAACTGGGCAATGAGCCAACAGATTGTCCAGGAAATACAAAGAGAGGTGAAACATGGAACAGGAACAAAGGGTTTTGTTCCAATCCAGATGTCTGCTCATTAACTGGAATGCAAGGGTCTGTTGGCTAGAACACGTATCGTCCGTGAGTGATTAATGTAAGCTACTAAAGAATGGGAAGGAGACAAAGGAGCAGATTTCTACTTCTTGGCAAAATAACCCCCTCCTGACTCCCCAAAGCCTGTCCACAAGGCACAAGTCAGGAGTGTGATGGAATACTCCCCTCTTGCCTGGATGAGTGCAGCTCCAACAACACTCACAAAGCTCGACACCATCAAGAGCAAAGCAACCGCTTGATTGGCACCCCATCCACCACCTTAAATATCCACTCCCTCCACCACCAATGCACAGTGGCAGCAGTGTGTACCATCTACAAGATGCATTGCAGGAATTCGCCAAGGCTCCTTCGACAGCCCCTTTCGCACCTACAAAGAACAAGGGCAGCAGACTCACGGGAACACCACCATCATCGTGACTCAGAAATATATCTTCATCGTCACTGCGTCAAAGTCCTGGAACTCCCTCGCTAACAGCAGCTTCACCACGTGGCCTGCAGCAGTTAAAGGCGATGGTGTACACCACCTTCTCATGCCAATACTGATGAGTAATAAATGCTCGCCTGTCCACCAATGCCCATTTCCTGCGGATGAATTTTTTAAAATTCTTAAAGGTAAATCGTGTTTGATTAACTTGACTGAGTTATTTTATGAAGTAATAGGGAATGGTTGATGACGGGAGTGGTATTGATGTTATGTATGTGAACTTTGAAAAGGTGTTTGACAAAGTTCCACCTAATAGACTTGTTAGAAAAATTAAAGACCATGGGCTTAAAGCGATAATGCCAGAGTGGATATAACATTGGTGAGGAGACAGAAGAGAGTGGGGGTCAATGCTTTTCAGGCTGGTGGGAAGTATAAAATGGTATTCCTCAATGGTTGGTATTAGGGTCACTACTCTTTCTGATATATAGTAAAGACCTGGTGTATATATGGCATCATTTCAAAGCCTGAAGCTGATACAAAACTCAGAAATGCAGTGAGATTAGTAACAGGCTTCAGGAGGCCATAGACTGGCGAAATGGACAGAAACACGGCAGGTGAAATTTTATCCAGAGGAGTGTGAAGTGATATATTTTGATAGGGAGAATGAGGAATCAGAACAGCTACAGCACAGAAGGAGGCCATTTGGCCCAATGTGTCTGTGCTGGCCCTCTGAAGGAGCCATTTACCTAGTGCCGCTCCCCCACCTTCTCCCCGTAACCCTGCACATTCTTCCAGCACACTCCCAGGCAGCGCATTCTAGATCCCAACCACTCGCTGCCTGGCTTGAGACAAAGTTTCTCCTCATGAGTCCATCGCTTCTTTTGCCAATTACCTTAAATCTCTGCCCTCTCATTCTCGATCCTTCGAGCTTGCGAACAGTTCTTCCCTATCTACTCTGTCCAGGCCCTCTATGATGTCGAACACCTCAATCAAATCCCCTCTCAACCTTTTCTTCTCCAAGGAAAATAGTCCCAACCTCTCCAATCGATCCGCGTAACTGAAGCTCCTCATACTGGGAACCATTTTCAGGAATATGAAGCAAATAGTACAATTTCAAAGGAGGTGAAGAACAGATCCAAGGGTGCATCCACACAAATCATTGAAGGTAGAAGAACCAGTTGAAAGGCCTGTTAAAAAACGTGCGAGATCCTTGGCTTTATTAGTAGAGGAAAGGAGTTCAAAAAGCAAGGAAGTTATACCAAACAGTTATAAAACACTGAAACAAAAACTAAAAACACTGGAAACACTCAGCAGGTCTGACAGCATCTGTGGACAGAAAGACAGAGCTAACGTTTTGAGTCCGTATGACTCTTTTTCAGAGCTAAAGAGAAAATGTGGTGAAATATATACTGCTTAAGTCGGGTGGGACAGGTGAAGCTGGATAGAAGGCCAGCGATAGGGGGAGGCAAAGGAGAGATTGCAAAATATGTCATAAACTAAAGGTCAAAGGGGTGTTAATAGTGGTGGTACTGGCTAAAGGAGGTGTTAATGGTGACAGTACCAACCCTATTAACACCCCTTTGACCTTTAGTTTATGACATCTTTTGCAATCTCTCCTTTGCCTCCGCCTATCGCTGGTCGTCTCTCCAGCTTCACCTGTGCCACCCCCCCTTAGACAGTATATATTTCACCACATCTCTACTTCCCTTTAGCTCTGAAGAAGAGTCATACGGACTCGAAACGTTAACTCTGTCTTTTTCTCCACAGATGCTGTCAGACCTGCGGAGTTTTTCCAGCATTGTTTGTTTTTGTTTCAGATTTCCAGCATCCGCAGTATTTTGCCTTTATCTTAATTATAAAACAGTGGTTTGGCTTCAGCTAGAGTATTGTGTCCAATTCTCGGCACTACCCTTCAGGAAGGATGTCAAAGCCTTGGAGAATGTACAGAGGAGATTTACTAGAACGGTATCAGAGATGAGGGACTTCTGTTGTGTGGAGAAACTCCTTGGAGCAGAGGAGGTTTGTTTGAAGAGTTCAAAACCATGAACAGATTTGATGGAGTAAGTGACAAATTGAAACTACTCGACAGAGAGCTGGCAACCAGGGGACAAAGGTCCAAGGGCAAAAGGGTGAGAGGGGAGACGAGGAAAAAAAGTTTTATTCAGCAAGTTATGATCTGGAATGCATTGCCTCCTGACAGGGTAATCGAAACCTTCATTAACAACTTTCAAAAGGGAGTTGGATAAATATTGAAGGGAAGGAAACTGCAATGCTATGAGGAAGAACAGGAGGGATTGGGGACTAATTGGATAGCTCTTTGAAAGAGCCAGCACAGGGGCAATGGGCCAAATGGCCACCTTCTGCTCAGTAAGATACTATGGCCTTAAGGTAGACAAGGGGAACGTGTCTTCTGCAACCTGTGTGATCACCTTCGAGTGTAGGGGAGCTTCTCCACTAAACTGGCCCAACTATTCTCTTTTCTTTCTATCCCAGGCGATCACACGAGTGATTGGTGAGGAGGGGTGAAAGATGGGGGTCACCATGTGCAGTCCACCATGATTGGCTTGATGGACTTCTACCATCCATCACTTTTGAACCTAAAGTTGAGTTCACCCAAAGCTCTTCTGTGCCTATCCTAGCCCACACCAAGTCCTAAATAAAAACAGAAAGTGCTGGAAAAACTCAGCAGGTCTGGCAGCATCAGTGGGGAGAGAAACAGAGTTAACGTTTCGGGTCCAATATGACTCTTCTTCGGAACTGGGATTCTAGTGCTACACCAAGTCCTATTCACCCACCGCCCCTGTGCTCACTGACCTACACTGGCCGCCAGTCGGGCAATGCCTCGGTTTTGAATTTTCATCCTTGTTTTCCAATCCCTGTGTCCTCATCTCATCCTAACTCTGTAACCTCCTCCTTCCCCACAACCCTCCCGAGATATACGCGCTCCTCCAAATCTGGCCTGCTGAGCGTACCTGAATTTAACTGCTTCACCATTGGCAGCTTGGCAGGCGTATACGCCGCTGCCGAGGCTCCAATCTATAGAATTCCCTCCCGCAACCTCTTCACCTCTGCGGGGAGAGATTGTTCCCACTCATCAAAGGATCAAGAAAGAGAGGGCACAGGTTTCAAGTGAGCTGCAGGAGAGGCCAAAGCGACATGAGGAAAAACTTGTTCCCCCGCAGCGAGTGGTTAGGGTCTGGAATGCACTGCTCGAGAGTGCAGGGGGGGGAGCAGGTTCAATCGAGGCAGTCAAGAGGGAATTAAACTGTTATTTGAAAAGGAGCAATGTGCAGGGTTAAGGGGAGAAGGTGGACAAATGGCATTGGGTAAATTGCTTATCTGTAGAGCTAGTACAGATGCGATGGGCTGAATAGCCTCCTTCTGCACTGTAACAATTCTGGGATTCTACCTCCTCTAAGATGCTCCAGAGAGCCTACTGCATTGAGCAAGCTCTTGGTCACCTGTCCTAATATCTCCTTATATGGTTCAGTCTCAAATATTGTTTGGCAAACGGTCACGTGAAGCGCTTTAAGTTTTACTACATTAAAGCCACTATATAAATCCAAATTGTTGTTTAGATGAAATAGCAGAGGGGCCATGGGCCAAATTGTGTGCTGCAACTGCTATGAATCTATGAGCTTCCTGTTCCTATGACAACTGCCACATCTATTGGATTAATTCCTCCCTAATGTGCATTAGTAACCAGTTAAAAAAAAATGATACAGTATCAGTGCTTTATACATCAAAGAGTTTTGAAGTGGAGGACTTTAAGACCATGAGGAAGTCAATACCCATGGTGAGTTTCATCTCCATGGGATTCTCAATTCATCACGTAGACTCAAATAATAAGTTTTTCTGATACATGTACCCCACTGCTCGCAATCAACTATTTCAAAGGAGATTCACTAATAATGAAGAAGAAAAAAAACTATTTCAGAAAAAAATATTTCTCACTGATAAAATTTAATTTTCTTCCGCTATTTCGAGAAACTGGCTTTGAAGATGTGCTGGGTGTCAGTTGAGTGCATCCAGCACCACGGAATAGATTTGCCCTCTCTTCAAAATGGTTGATTTTTTATCGAGCTCTGCTGTTTGTTTGTTCCCATTTTCAAGCTGCTAATTGATGTTTTTTTCTCTCTCTTCCAATGTCAATAAGGAAATGGAAGAAAATGTCAGGTGTGAGGCAGCAGGGGAATTAAGAGAGACGCTCTCCCTCTCAACAGAACACGAAGCACGTAGCGCGACTGCGCACTGGTGGGGCATTACAAACTTGTGTTTCTGTTCTCCTTAGATGTGAACCTGAATGCACATAATGACATAAAGAACGGGAGCAGAAGTAGGGCCAAGCGCACCTCTCCCACCCACCCCTCCCCACCCCCGAGCCGCCTCCGTCATTCAACAAGATTATTATTGATTGTCTACCTTGATCCCACTGTCGCACCACTCCCCGTATGCCTCCATTCCCTTAGTATCCAAGAATCTATCGATCTCAGCCTTGAATATACTCAAGAACTGAGCATCCACAGCTCTCTGAAGTAGAAAATTTCAAAGATTCACAGCCCTCTTCACCTCAGTCTCAAATGGTCGACCCTTAGTTCTAGACTTCCCAGCCAGGGGGAAGCCAGGCACTCAATACCTATCCCCTCAAACCCTCTTAAGAGTTTTATATATTTGAATGCATTCCCCTCTCATTCTTCTAAACTCCAGAGAATGTAGGCCCATTCTACTCAATTTCTTCTTATAGGACAACTTTCTCATCCTGGTAATCAATCAATCTAATTACATTTACCCACCCTGGTCTCATATCTCTTCAATTCTTTTCCTTCATTCAACTAGCCAATTTAACCTTTGAACATTGACAGAGTTTCTGCCTCAATCGCTAACCCTGGCAGGGATCTCCACAACTATCAGTGTAAAGAGATTTCTTCTCTGCCCTATTATATATCCCTTAAATTTAACCTAGAGTTTGCGGCCCCTGGTTCTTGACCCCTCAATGACTGGAAACAGTTTGCTGTTACCTACCCTGTCCCATCCTTTCATAACTTTAACCACTGAAGGACACAAGGGGAAGGAGCAGGAGAAGGCCATACGCCCCCCTCAAGCCAGTTCCAACCTTCAATAAAATCAGGTCTGATTTCGCTTCCCTTACAACTCACATTTGATGGAACACTAGCTCAGTTGGCAGCACTTTCACTTCAAGAAGAGTCAGAAGATTGTGGTCTCGGGCCCCACTAGAGACTGCAGCATATCAACTGGGCCTATGCTTCAGTGCAGAATTGGGTTCATTGCATGTTGGACTGAGACATTAGGTTAAGCTGGTAGGTCAAGGTGACGAGAGGTAGGAAGGCGCTCATGAAGAATATTAACACGGACATTCACTCCCTCCACCATTGACGCACAGTAGCAGCAGTGTGTACCGTCTACAAGATGTACTACAGGAATTCGCCAAGGCTCCTTAGACAGCACCTTCCAAACCCACGACCTGTACCATCTAGAGGGACAAGGGCAGCAGATACATGGGAACACCACCAGCTGGAAGTTCCCCTCCAAGTCACTCACCATCCCAAATTGGAAATATATCACTGTTCCTTCACTGTCGCTGGGTCAAAATCCTGGAACTCCCTCCCTAACAGCACTGTGGGTGTACCTACACCACATGGACTGCAGCGGTTCAAAAAGGCAGCTCACCACCACCTTCTCAAGGGCAACTAGGGATGGGCAATAAATGCTGGCCCAGCCAGCGAAGCCCACATCCCATGACTGAATAACAAAAGACCAGCATTGACAAGTTGGCCCGAATGGCCTGTTTCTGTGCTGTAAATACTCTGCACCAGCAGCAAGACAACAAAGAAAATCTGAAACACTTTTTGTGATGTTTTTAACACACTGTTTCCAACCTTTCCTCACTGCTCACGTGATCAGCATCTACCCTGGTGTGTTTGTGCGCGTGTGTGTAGGTGCGCACTTGTGAGTTTGTGGGTATGCACCTTTTTGCGTGTATAGGTGTGCAAGGGCACCTGTGTGCGCACGTCTGTGTTTGGGCGCATGTGCACCTGTGCGTGCTTATACCTGTGTACGTGCACTTGTGTGCGTGTGCGCACCTGGGTTGTACGTGCATGCCACCACGTGTGAATTTACTGCCTATCCAAAGTAATAGTGCAGCACAATTCTTTCTAATGCACACTAAAAATGAATGATTTTAGCGGCGAAATGTTAGGCACCTTACTGACCACACATTCCGAGCCTGTCAAAGAAGCCAAGGTGCCTTCCTCCCCATCAAAACGAGACAATAAAGGCAAACGCTGAAGTTATTTTCTCTGTTCGATAGATTTTAATGAAACAGCCTCAGTCTGAGCACACATTGTTCACTTTTGGTTTAAAAAAAATGGACCGTGACTGCCTTATTTCTGCTGATGCTCTGCTTTTCTGGATTTTATGCTTGTATTACATTTCCCTGGGAGTGAATGAAAGCAAATTTAGTTACTGCCAAAAAGACGAGCACTTAGAATTAACATGAACAAAGAATGGCTCGACAGCACAGACCCCGGGCACTGGCCTGCAGGCATCTGATTCTCTGTGCTTTGATTTCATTTGCACGTATTTTGTTAAATAAACCATTTCATTAAACTAAAACCCTCAAATCTCTCACTAACATCCCCTTTCAAAGGTCACTCTCTCAGCGTCCTTCTACATTGGATTTCTGCTAAATCTTTATAAGTCGCTGGTTCGGCCCCAGCTGGAGCACTGCCATCGAATCCTGGGCACCACAGTTTAGGAACCTTCGAGATGGCGCAGGGGAGCTCTACAAGAACGGTGCCTGGGCCCGGGGTCCTTCCGTTAACTCGAGGCACGAGAGAAGCTGGAGTTGCTGCTCTTAGCAGAGAAGGTTAAGGGAAGATTTAACAGGAGAAGTTCAAAATTATGAAGGGTTTTTTTTCAACAGAGTAAATAAGGAGAAATTTCTCCCACTGATAGGAAGGTCGGAAACAATAATTGGCAAAGAGGCCAGAGGGTGAATGAGGAGAATCTTTTTCAGCTAAATTCAGCAAGTTGTTCTCATCTGGAATGCATTGCTGATGGGGGCAGAAGGTAACTTTCAAAAAAGGGAATTGGATCTCTCATTGAACAGGAAACATTTGCTGGAGGGGGTGGTGGTGGGGGCCAGGGGGTGGGGTTGTGCAGCGGAAGATTCCGGCTTCTGGTCACGGTCCAACTGAAGCGTGCACAAACGAGTGGAAATTTGCTCCAATAAAATATTGGGACAACTGAATCCATTGCCTTCAGTTCCCAGCCATGTAACACGACTCTCCAGCCATCAACTCTTAACATTCTCCGTGGCGACCGTCTGAGGCTTAACCAAACTGTTCACCGTGATACCGTTCCTGTTTGACCCAAGTTTCCAACCCCATATTCTCCCCCATCACCTGCTTCCAGCTCCGTAACATCACCTCCAAGGCCTCATCCCTCTTTATTTCTCAGCTCCCTCAGCTGTACAGCCATCCAAGATCTCCGCGCTCCAAGAGTTCTAGCCACTTGGTCATCTCCACTTCCCCACCATCAGCTGATGAGGTCCTAATCTCTGGAGTTCCTCCCTAAACCTCACCTCCTTTAAGTTGCTCCTTAAAACCTGCCTCTTTGACCAAGGTCTTGGCCACGAGCCCTAATAGCACTTAAAATGTGCTCAGTGTCAATTTTTGCCTGATTGCACTCCTGTGAGGTGCACTGGGACATTTTACCATGTTAAATGTACTATACATATACAAACTGTGAAAAGGGGCTTTGATTCAGATCTGCGTGTGGAAGCATGAAAAGTAGGTGGGGAGCGGGGATGGTGGTCAGTAAATGTTGACCTCCGCAAAACTCAATACATATCTGGCAGGACTTGAGGGGAGGAAAGAACATGAGATGGAATAAAGCAGTATTTCTTCAAATGTTGAAACAATGGCCTCTTCCCATTCCACATGTACAGCTCTAGTACTTTCTGGACCAATCTGAGACCATCGCCAAGAGTGGCTCGGCAGCACCACTACTGACCGAGCTGGCTGGGCGAGTCCTAAATGACATAGCTGCTAGGCTGGGTCTGCGGCAGGTGCTGAGGGAACCAACAAGAGGGAAAAACACTTGACCTCATCCTCACCAACCTGCCTGCCGCAGATGCATCTGCCCATGACAGTATTGGCAGGAGTGACCACTGCACAGTCATTGTGGAGACGGAGTCCTGCATTCACATTGAGGATACCCTCCATTGTGTTCTGTGGCACTACCACTGTGCTAAATGCGATAGATTTTGAACAGATCTAGCAACTCAAGACTGGGCATCCATGAGGTGCTGTGGGCCATCAGCAGCAGCAGAATTGTACTCAAACACAATCTGTAGCCTCATAGCCGGGCATATCCCCCACTCTACCACTACCAAGCCAGGGGTTCAACACTGGTTCAATGATGAGTGCAGGAGGGCATGCAAGAAGCAGCACCAGACACACCTAAAAATGAAGTGTCAACTTGGTGAAGCTATAACACAGGACTACTTGCGTGCCAAACAGCATAAGCAGCAAGTGATAGATGGAGCTAAGCAATTCCACAACCAACGGATCAGATCTAAGCTCTGCAGTCCTGCCACATCCAGTTGTGAATGGTGGTGGACAATTAAATAACTCACTGTAGGAGGAGGCCCCACAAATATCCCCATCCTCAATGATGGAGGAGCCCAGCACATCAGTGCAAAAGATTAGGATGAAGCATTCGCAACAATCCTCAGCCAGAAGTGCCGAGTGGGTGATCCATCTCGGCCTCCTCTGAAAGTCAATGCCAGTCTTCAGCCAATTCGATTCACTCCATGTGATATCAAGAAATGGCTGAAGGCACAGGATACTGCAAAGGCTACAGGTCCTGACAATATTCTGGCAATGGTACTGAAGATTTGTGCTCCAGAACTTGCCGCACTCCTTGCCAAACTGTTCCAGCACAGCTACAACACTGGCATCTACCCGGCTAAGTGGAAAATTGCTCAGGTTATGTCCTGTGCACAAAAAGTAGGACAAATCCAACACGCCCAATTACTGCTTCATTACTGCAGTCCAATTAAAGTAATGGAAGAGCTCATCAACAATGCTTTCAAGCGGCACTTGCTTAGCAATAACCTGCTCACTGATGCACAGTTTGGGTTCCACCAAGGCCACTCAGCTCCTGACCTCGTTACAGCCTTGGTTCAAACATGGACAAAAGAGCTGAACTCCCAAGGTGAGGTGAGTATGACTGCCCTGGACATCAAGACAGCATTTGACCGAGTGTGGCATCAAGGAGTCCTAGCAAAACTGAAGTCAATGGGAATCAGGGGGAAAACTCTCCGCTGGTTGGAGTCATATCTAGCACAAAGGAAGATGGTTGTGGTTGTTGGAGGTCAATCATCTCAGTTCCAGGACATCACTGCAAGAGTTCCTCAAGGTAATGTCCTCGGCCCACCCATCTTCAGCTGCTTCATCAATTACCTTCCTTCTATCATAAGGTCAGAAGTGGGGATGTTCGCTGATGATTGCACAATGTTTAGCACCATTTGCAACTCCTCAGAAACTGATACAGTCCATGTCCAAAAGCAGCAAGATCTGGACAACATCTAGGGTTGGGCTGACAAATGGCAAGTACATTCATGCCACCCAAGTGTCAGGCAATGACCATCTCCAACAAGACAGAATCTAACCAACGCCCCTTGATGTTCAAGGGCATTACCATCGCTGAATCCTCCACGTCCCCCACTATTAACATCCTGGACATACCATTGACCAGAAGCTGAACTGGACTAGCCGTGTAAACATTGTGCAGATTGGGTCAAAGACTAGGAATCCTGCAGGGAGTAACTCACCTCCTGACTCCCCAAATCCTGTGCACCATCTACAAGGCACAAGTCAGGGGTGTGATGAAATACTCTCCACTTGCGTGGGTGAGTGCAGCTCCAACAACACTCAAGAAGCTTGACACCATCCAGGACAAAGTAGCCTGCTTGATTGGCACCCCATCCACAATCATTCACTCCCTCCACCACCGACACACAGTGTCAACAGTGTGTACCATCTACAAGATGCACAACAGGAACTCACCAAAGCTCCATAGACAGCACCTTCCAAACCCATGATCACTACCATCTAGAAGGACAAGGGCAGCAGATACATGGAAACACCACCACCTGGAAGTTCCCCTCACCATCCTGACTTGGAAATATATCGCCGTTCCTTCACCGTCGTTGGGTCAAAATCCTGGAACTCCCTCCCTAACAGCACTGTGGGTGTACCTACACCACATGGACTGCAGCGGTTCAAGAAGGCAGCTCATCACCACTTTCACAAGGGCAATTAGGAATGGGCAATAAATGCTGGCCGAGCCCACGATGCCCACATCCCATGAATGAATAACAAAAAGATGAACAGCACTGTCCAAGAAGCACATTAAACTGCACTGGCTCAAATGTAAACTTACGGTGGTGTTGGTTCCAATAAGGCAAAGTTAGCCCAGTTACTGCAATGAGTTGGCACCAGATTTGGCTGGAGCATTAAAGGTGACATATTTCGCACCCCCAGCCCACCCTGAGGTAAGGTTAAGACAGTGTCTCATCGTGATGTGCCCCCAGCTAATTCGAGGATTAATGCAATTCACTGCCAGCAGTGGGAGGAAGGTTTGAGGTGACTGGCAGCCCTGGCACTCAACCAATCAGGCCATCTGGTTGGGAGGTGGATCTCTTACTGTCTTGAACTCCGGGGTGACCAGGACATTGTCACTGTAGAGGTGAGCGGACAGAAAACCCAAAGCTTCTCTCCAAAAACGAGGAGGAAGAGTCAGCTGTCAACCAGTTAACAATGACGTATCCCTTGCTGCAACCATGCCAGGTGATGAGAAGACTGGGAGAATGTTTCTGCTATAATTAGGGAGCAGCTGTTCCCTGGGACTTGCACCAGATCCATGTGCAAGAACTATTCGTAAGAAAGAAAGCACAAATGCCTGACTTCTTTTCTCTGCTACCAACTGTCCCCTTAAACCCCTCCCTCACTGCCCCCTCCCAAGCAATAAAAAGCATGAGGAGCCCTTTGTCATTGAGATACAAACCATCCAATCAGTTGCTTCTGCTAGTCTCCTTGTCCACGAGCCCAAACTTCCCTCAGATTCCCCACGCTCAAGACCTGAACACACTCATTTCTCTCCTCTCACCCATCTCTCCAAGCCAGTCCTGTGAATGGGACCCACCTCATCATAGCCCCCATTCCCACTCACTGGCTGCCTACTCAGGTTCCCCCGTTACCTCCCATTGTGGACTGTTCGCAAACACAAAACCATCCCTTTCAAAACTGTCATCATACACTCAAAAAACAACCTCACCCTTGACCCCTTTCCTGGCAAACTACTGCTCCATCTCCAAGCTCTTTCCTCTTCAATGTCCTTGAACAGCTTGCTGCCTCCCAAGCCCTTGCAACTCCATGTTTATATCACTCCAGTTAGTACTTAATTCCTTGCCACAGCACCAAATTGGCCCTAACTAGTCACAAATGACATGCTCTGTTACTACGGCCATGGTGGACCAATCCCTTTTGTCCTCTTCACATGGTCGACCACACCATCTGCACACGCGGCTTTCCTCAATGCCCTGTTCCACATTGTGGAAGGTAGTGAAGGGGGATGCAAGCATAGGTCCATGGGGAACTCAAGAGGCAATGGAACATGGGCAGGGAGAAAAGACATTGCTGGAGATGCCATTTTTATGGTTGATTAGGTAAGAGCAGAACCAAGCGAGGCAAGACCTATTGAATTGGAGAATTCTGTGTTGTGCTTTCCAAGGGAAGTTAAGGCGCAGGGGAAGGGGGTTGATGACAGGGGTACACCATCACTACCTCACCATCCTCTGAGGGAAACCTAAGGGAGACGGCACCGTTGTATGGTTCAAAAATGTTTCTCCAACTGGCACCTCGGCTAAAAGGTCAACTTCTCATTGGTTATCATTTCAGCTCGCAGGAGCTGAACACATCAAGAAGCCAAACACAGCTTCAGTTTCATGTGAATGTTATCAAATTCAACTTTCAACATCTAAAGACAGATTTCCATTAAATAGCACCTTAATACCCCTCTAAATGTCCCAGAACGTGTTGCACTCAATTAGTTTCGGGTGCAGTGACTGTCGTCATGTAGGTAACACACACACACACACACACACACACACACACACACACACACACACACACACCACAGAGCAATCAGAAGAGCGCAAGTCAATTTACCTTTCCATAATACTGGCTGATAGAGAGATATTGGCCTGGACACCAACAGAACTCCTCGCTCTTCGAATTGTGCTGTAGGATTTTTAAAGTCTGGCTGGAGCAGTGGAACAGGCAGGTGAGTAATGGCTTGGCCAAAAGACAGGACTTCAGTTAACTACACTGAATTTACAGCACAGAAACAGGCCATTCGGCCCACCGAGTCGGTGCTGCCGGCTCTGCTCCACCCAAGCCACCTCCCGGCCAATTTTCATACCCTTCCATTCCTTTCTCCCTCACGTGCTCATCTGGTGTCTACCTTCAAGGCGTCTATGTTATTTGCTTCAATTCTCAGCAGTGCACTGAAGTGTCAGCCTGGATTATGTGCTGAGGCCGTAGAGTGATGTTTGAACCCACGGCCTTCTGCCCAGTTGGCATTTAACACCCATCCCCAACATACTAATCCTACAAAATATGAGATTTGTACATTCAATATGAAAGGTTACATGTTTGAAATTCAGGAGCATTGACTGCTTAACCCATCACACAAGTGCTGTCAGAATGACTATTTAATATGGGCTTCACGCTGCACTTGGGAGAGAATCAGAAGTTACTAAAGCCAGCAGCAACTAAGGCACAGCAACACGTAAAGTGGAAACAAGCTATTCCCATTGTGGCTACTCCGAGGAGGCGTGGCACAGCAGAGTAAAAAATCCTTCCTTCAACATAGCAGGAGGTAAAACGGCATCAATTACCTGAAAAACAAAAGCCTTTGCACGTCAGAAGCGCAGAGTCAAGTGGAGAGGTGTTTCAGCACTTGGAAGGTTAACAACATTCGTGAGGACTAACTCAAATGTCAAGCTTGCCGGATGTGGTGGTAATTGGGAGGAGTTGTAGCAGTGTGCACAGGGTTAAGTGCAGTCAGTAGCCAAACTGACAAATACCAAACTTGTCACCCTTGCTTGTTTCACAAGTCAGCTTTATTCACCAATTCAGCTGTAAGGATGTACTTAATTATCACTGGTTAAACGAGGAGCCTAACGTTGAAGCCTTGTTTCTTTGGTGGTGGGGGAGGGGCATGTGTGAGGATAAGAATTCGCCCTCTCTGCCCCCCAAGTTGTTTTCTCCTCTTTGTCTCTCCCCCACTTTCACCCCAGCCATAGGGGGCAGATCTTCATAGAGCTGGCCCAGGCACGAAGGGCTGAATGGCCTTGTTTGGTGCTGCAAGATTCTATCTGGGCCGTCTACCAATGTTGCTCTGCATTTCACCCAGAGTCTTAAAGGACCTCAAGGTGTCCCAAAGTGCTTTCCAGCCAATAAAGTACCGTATGAAGTGGAGTGAACATTGTTGACATGGAAAACACATAAGAACTTGAGCACAGCAGGTGCAGCAATGAGATAATGACCAGACATTCTGTCTCACTTTCATCATCGACGTTGGCTGAAAGGTTGAGTGTTGGCCAGGACACTGGGGAGATCTCCACTAGTCTTCTTCAAAATGGCACTAGGGGATCATTTACGACCACCTGAGAGAGCAGACGGTGTTCAGAGCGCATGGGAGTCCACCCTTGGATGACTCTCTCCTGGCCTCTGCTGGCTGCTTGACTACAGCACTGAGACTGATAACAACAGTGAACAGCTCGGGCATGAAGCCATATTCAACCCACTCTGTGGCACCGCACACAAGAGGCTCCAAACACAGCCTATATATCAAAGCTGCTTAAATGGAACTCTTGCAACTTTCCCAGCCTCATATCTCAGTAGAAATGCACCACTCAGTACGATGTGAGCCACATGGAATAGGAAGGTCCCAAGTTCGATGCTGAGTTACCTGATATGCAGACTGGGTGATGGCAAAAGGGATGCAACTGTCAGCTTGGCTCAGTGGGGTTGCATTCTCATCAGAGTCAGAGGAAACATATAGAAACATAGAAAATTTGCAATGCAGGAGACCACCATTCGGCCCATTGTGTCCATGCCAGCTGAAGAAGAGCCATCCAGCCTAATCCCACCTTCCAGCTCTTGGTCCGTAACCCTGTCGGTTACTTCAAGTGCAAAGGTTCCAGATTCACATCCCACTCAAGGATTTGACTGGCTGATGCCCTCTGTGCCGTCATGAAGGAATGCTGCCCTGTTGGAGGTGTTGTGTTTCAAATGAGGCGTGAAAGCAAGGCCTCCTCTGCCCCTTCAGGTGGGTGTAAAAGATCCCACTTCATTCTTTCAGAGTAGCAGAGGAAGTTCTTCCAGGTGCCCTGGCCAATACTTATCTCTCAACCAAGTTTCCAAAAGCAGAAAATCTGAAAGAAAGCAAGAAGAAAAAGAACAACTTGCACTTATATATAGCACCTTTCACGATCACTGGATGACTCAAAGTGCTTTGTTTTATTCACTCATGGGATGTGGGTGTCACTGGTGAGGCCAGCATTTATTGCCCATCGCCAATTGCCCTTAAGGTGGTGGTGAGGTGCCTTCTTGAACCGCTTTACAAACAATGAGATACTTTTGAAGTGTAGTCACTGTTGTAGGAAACACAGGAGCCAATTTGCACACAGCAAACTCCCATAAACAGCACCGTGATAATGACCAGATAATCTGATTTTTTTCTTGAGTGATGTTGATTGAGGGGTAAATATTGGCCAGTACTCCCCTGCTCTTCTTCAACAAGATGCCATGGGATCTTTTACATCCACCTAAGCAGGCAGATGACATTTCATCCAAAAGATGGCACCTTTGACAGTGCAGCACGCCCTCAGTACTGCACTGGAGTGCCAACCTTTCTGGTCATTATCACATTTTGCCAGCTAAGGAGGAAAGACGTGCAATTATCTTCCCTTTGGGACCTCTCAAGCACTTTACAAACACTGGCTACTATTTGAAGTGGAGTCAATGTAATTTTGTGGGGAAAGATGGAAGCCAATTTGCACACAGCAAGATCCCACAAGGAGTCAATGATATGAATAGCCAGTTAACTTGTTTTTGGTGATGTTGATTGAAAGATGCGCGTTGGCCAGGATACAACAATCTACAACCTTCTGACTCAACAAGAATGCCTCCCGCTGAGCCACAGCTGACACACTCCATCTCTCTGCCTGATCCACATAAACAACGCACAAGGAGCTCCACACATTTTTTTTAAATGTTAAATGATGGCAGTACTTAGATATCTTGACAGATGGATTTGCTTTGTGACTAAACCTTTGAGACATACCCCACTTCGAAGAGGGTAGTGCTCCCCGTTAACTTGTGCAGCTTCCTAGGCCCAATGCAATCTGAAGGGCTGCCTTGAAAGGTTGACCAGACAGACCGAAGGCAACATGACCTCGCTCAGTCTAGCTACAGCAAGCACAGTGAAAGTCCGAGCAATGGCACAAATGTTTTAGGCCACAATTGTGGAATGCTGTGCCTTAAACCCCTTACACTTTGCTGTTCTTTCGAAAGGCATTCAGGGAGGACCAAACTCTTGACTCTTGGTTCTGGGGTGGGGTTGGGTGAGCTGTGGGGGCACGGACGCTGCGAACACAACAGCTTGAAACTGGGTACAAACAGAAAAGCTCGATGACTGTCAGGCTACTTTCGAGAAAAACTTCGGCCGCTAATTGGTTGCTGCTTACTCCATTGTGATAGGTAGCTTGGGTTGGAGGGACAAATGTCTCTAGTTCTGCAATCCAATTTAATGAAACGCAGTGATGCCGCGGCACTTAAGGCACAAAAATAGACTTTTCCCAATATGGGTAAGCAGTTAGGTATACAATCATAGTGCACACAGGACCGCAGCAACAACAACAACATAAGAAACAGGAGCTGGAGTAGGCCACATGACCCCTCGAGCCTGCTTTGCCATTCAATAGGATTATGGCTTATCTTCTACCTCAACACCACTGTCCCACCCTCTCCCCGTATCTCTTGATTTCCTTAATGTCCAAAAATCTATTGATATAATCAAAGATAATCCAAGAGCAATCAAAGAGCTTCCACAGCCCTTTGGGACATTGAATTCCAAAGATTCACAACCATCCGAATGAAGGAATTTCTCCTCATTTCACTCCTAAGTGAATGACCCATTATCTTTAGGGTACGTCCCTGAGTTCCAGATTCTCCAAAGGGGAAACAACCTCTCAGCATCTACCCTGTCCAAGGATTTTAAAAGTTTCAATGAGATAACCTCGCATTCTTCCAAACTCTAGAGAACATAGGCCTGTTCTATTTTCTCCTCGTTGGAAAACCCGATCATCCCAGAAATAAATCTGATGAACCTTTGTTACCTTATGTAAGGAGACCTAAACTGTACACAGTAATTCCTGAGTGGTCTTTTCAAAACCCTTGACCACAAAGCTTGATTGGCAACCCATCCACAAACATTCACTCCCTCCACCACCAACACACAGTAGCAGCAGTGTGTACCATCTACAAGATGCACTGGAGGAATTCACCAAGGCTCCTTAGACAGCACCTTCCAAACCCACGACTGCTACCATCTAGAAGGACAAGGGCAGCAGACACATGGGAACACCACCATCTGGAAGTTCCTCTCCAAGCCACACACCATCCTGACTTGGAAATATATCGCCGTTCCTTCACTGTCACTGGGTCAAAATCCTGGAACTCCCTCCCTAATAGCACTGTGGGTGTACCTACACCACAGGGACTGCAGCAGTTCAAGAAGGCAGCTCACCATCACACACTCAGGGGAAACTAGAGATGGGCGGTAAATGTTGGCCCAGCCAGTGACACCCACATCCGATGAATGAAAATTTTAAAAAAGAAATCACAGCAAAACTTCCTCTTAAACCCCAACCACCTCACAGTAGTGGAAATATCTGTCTTGCTACTATAGGGCCAGCTGTAGGAAGAGCAAACCCAAGTTGCTCACTTGCAAACCCTGGCACCTGACGTCAGCACACTAGCAACACTGGCATGGTAGGTGGTCAGTATTTGCCTCAATCGTTGATTTTTGTCTCCACCGTTGAGTGCATGGAGTGAGTGTAAGCCCTAGAAAGAGATGTCAATGAGTACAGGGCTCAGCATTCAGTGAACCTGAATGGGAAAGCAAACCATACACGAGGAACAAAAAACATTTATTCAGCCCCTTGGACATTCCCAAGCATTTTCCAGCCAATGAAGTACATTTGAAGTTTAGACATTGTAGCAATGTTGGAAAGGCAGCCAATTTACACACAGCAAGCGCTCACAAATAGAGTGAACGGATTAGATGTTTTCAACAAGGTTCCAACTGTACTACAATAATAAGCTCTGATGAAAGATCACAGACCTGAAAAGTTAACACTGTTTCTCTCTCCACAGATGCTGCCAGCATATTCCCAGCATTGTCTGTTATTATCCCAGCTACACTGTTCCTTGGAACTGTCATTATTCTGTCCAACTGGGCACTTAAAGATGCTTCAACATTACTCTAGCTGGGGTTTGCTCTGGTTTACAACAGGGCAGTTTGAACTTAGACATTTAGTAGTCATTAAGCATCAATCGTGGCTCAGTTGGTAGCACACTCACCTCCGAGTGACAAGGCTCCGGGTTCAATTCCCACACCAGCTCTCAAACACCAATGTCCAGTGTGGTACTGAGGGAGTGCTGCACTGTTGGAGGTGCCGTCTTTTGGATGCGACGTTAACCCAAGGCTCCATTTGCCTGCTCAGGTGGACATTATGGATCCCATGGCACTAATTCAGTGAAGCAGTGTTCTGGCCAATATTTATCCCTCAATCAACACCACAAAAATAATTATCTGGTCATAATCATATTGTTGTTTGTAGGAGCTTGCTGTGTGCAAATTGGCTGCCGCGTTTCGAATCTCACAACAGTGACTACACTTCAAAAAGTACTTCATTGGCTGTGGAATGCTTTGAACATCAGGTAGCCATGAAAAGCATTTTAGAAATGCAAGACTTTTTATCATTATTAAAGCAAAAACTAAAAATGTCCACCAGTGCCTCATAAAGAGAAGGTTCTTTTTGGACAGTTTCCGATGAATTTTCGCCAGCACAGTAATATCTGAACACAAATAGCAACTTCACTCCCCCTCCTTGATTCTGGCTAAGGTAACATATAGTACCCCTAACTGAACTGCCCATCCACTTCACTGAGAGTGGCAGTTAAAGGGAGCAAGCGCATTCAACGTTCTATTCACTTGCTCAAGCTTATAACAGCTGAAGCAGTCTATGTACATATGTGGCAAGACCTGGACAATATTCAGGATAGGGCTGATAAGTGGCAAGTAATATCCGCACCACACAAGTGCCAGGCAATGATCATCTCCAACAAGAAAGAATCTAACAATCACCCCTTGATGTTCAATGGCATTACCATTGCTGAATTCCCCCATTATCAACATCCTGGGAGTTACCGTTGACCAAAATCAGAACTGGATTAGCCATATAAATACTGTGGCTAAAGAACAGGTCAGAGGCTGGGAATTCTGTGGCGAGTAACTCACCTCCTGACTCCTCAAAGCCTGTCCATCACCTACAAGGCACTGGTCAGGAGTGTGATGGAATATTCCCCACTTGCCTGGATGAGTGCAGCTCCCACAACACTCAAGAAACTTGACACTATCCAGGACAAAGCAGTCCGCTTGTTTGGCACCACATCCACAAACATTCACTCCCTCCACCACCAACGCACAGTAGCAGCAGTGTGTACCATCTACAAGATGCACTGTAGGAATTCACCAAGGCTCCTTCAACAGCACCTTCCAAACCAGCAGCCTCTACCACCTAGAAGGACAAAGGCAAAAGATGCATGGGAACACCGCCACCTGGAAGTCCCCTCCAAGCCATTCACCATCCGGATTTGGAGCTATAATCGCTGTCACTTCACTGTCGCTGGGTCAAAATCCTGGAACTCCCTCCCTAACAGCACTGTGGGTGTAACTACACCACATGGACTGCAGCAGTTCAAGAAGGCAGTTCACCACTACCTTCTCAAGGGCAATTAGGGATGGACAATAAATGCTAGCCTAGCCAGCAATGCCCACATCCCATGAACAAATAAAAAAATATTAATTTCATTCAGTTCATCAATATCAACAGAAAAAAAGTAAGCTGTCAAACGGAACACACAAATTGATCCTTCAGTAATTAAAGGAGAGTTTAAAAGCATGCAGTCAAAGCACTGAGGAATGACTGTGCCTTCAAGCATCTCTAAGCCCCGTCTCTGTTGTATAGGTTGTTTGGCATCCACTCAGGGGTCTGGAGGCTTGTGTGGTTGAACATATACCGTTTATTGGTCACCCATAACTATGTACAGATCCAAGGTACTGCCATGGGGTGCTGTCTCCATGCTGGCTTCTTCCAGATTCTACTCCGCACACGGTGTACTATCGTGTGACTCTCAACATCATACAGTGGGCGGTACTGTTCCAGAGTCCCACATTAATACTACAAAGGCAGGCTGATAGTCCTTAAAGGCATATTATAACAGGCTCCAGAAACAATGCTGTTTGGTTTGCTACAATATGAAGAGTGAGAAACGATGTGGATCAACTGGCCAGGATTTGGGGGAAGTAGGGTGATGGTATCCTAGAATGGTTCAGCACAGGAGGCAGCCACTGGGCCCTGGCACTTGGGCCAGCTCTTTGAAAGAGCTATGCAATTGGCCCCGGCTCTTTCCCAGAGCCATGCAATTTACTTACCTTCAGGCTCTTTTTTATATTCATATATCTCAGTGAACGAGATGAGTTTTTACAACAATCAACAATGGTTTCGTGGTCATCGTTAGACTTTTAATTCCAGATTTTTTTTAAAATCGTCAATGGTGGGATTCGAACCTGGATCCCCTAGCATTACTCTGGGTATCTGGATTACTAGCCCAGTAACAATGCCACTACGCCACCAGCTCCCTTTTGAACGTTGTTACTGAATCTCCATCCAACGGCCTTTCAGGCAGCGCATTCCAGATCACGACACCCTGTTGCGTAAAAAGAATGTTTTCCTCATGTTGCGTTTGGTTCTTTTGCCAAATTCCGAAGAAATAAAATAAAATGGGATGAATCAGCAAAGCCCCCAAGTCACTTTGCTTTCACACAGTACTCTGTGGCATCAAAATGCCTTAAACAAGCTGTGGACTCAAAACTCAGAGGCTCTCTTTCCCACAACTTTGCATCAGCAACAACTTGCACCTTTAAATGTAGTAAAATGCCCAGGGGGCTTCATTAGGGAGGCCATTATTGCCCAAAATTGTATTGGACAGTCCAGTTTTTAACCGACCCGGCCGCTGTTGGTACCAGGTGGCCTCACATCTTGACGGTATTTTGACGCTTAATCCGCTTACCCCAGTAAAGCACCATAAGGGGTCTGTGCTCATTCCTACCATTTGCAGCAGTATCGATGTGACAGGGAACAAGAGTCAGGTTTTTTTAAAATTTATTCTCTCATGGGATGTGGGCGTCACTGGCAAGGCCAGCATCTGTTGCCCATCCTTAATTGCCCTCGAACTGAGTGGCTTGCTAGGCCATTTCAGTTAAGAGTCAACCACATTGCTGTGGGTCTGGAGTCACATGTAGACCAGACCGGGTAAGGGTGGCAGGTTTCCTTCCCTGAAGGACATGAGTGAACCAGAAGGGTTTTTATGCCTCAGTCACCATTACTGAGACTAACTTCCAATTCCAGATTTTTCTATTAAATTCCACCAGCTGCCACGGTGGGATTTGAACCCATGTCCTCAGAGCATTAGTTGGACCTCTGGCTTACTAGTCCAGTGACACTGCCACTAACGCCATCATCTTCCCTTGATTTTAAACTTTCTTTCACCACCACCATCACCCCCATCCCCCCTCCCACCTTGAATAGCACCAAGTCTCCAAACGGGATGAAATCATTGCGTACGTGATGACATCATCCTCATGTGATGTCATCACCGACATGCTTCACAAAGGCCTCCATCCCTTGGTGCCCTCCATGTTGGCCACCCTAGGCTTCACAGGAGCAATCATCAGGCCAAGCCTGGCAGCAAGTCATCCAAAGAGATAACAAAATAGGTGACCAAACGCTCGGTCAAAGATATAGATTTTAAGTAGCGTCTCAAAGGAGGAAAGGGTGGTGGGGAGGCTGAGTGATTTAGGGAGGGAATTCCAGAGCCTTTGGCCCAGGCAGCTGGAGGCATGGCTGCCAATGCTGGAGCGATTAAAATCATGGGTGGGCAAGAGGCCAGGACTGGAGGTGCACAGAGGTCTCAGGAGGTTTCAGGGCTGGAGGAGGTTATGGAGATCAGGGCGGGGCAAGGCCATGGAGGGGTTTGAGGACAAGGGTCAAACTTGTATAAAAATATGTGACTCTGATCAGCGAGCGCAACAGGGTGATGGGTGAAAGAGAATTGGTGCAAGTTAGGATAGGAGTTTTGAATCCCAGGTCTACTGATCCTTCAATTTTAATTATAAATGACACAGTAAAACTCAACCGCCCACATCTTTGGCAATGATACAAGAAAAAAAACAGTATATTTGCACTGAGGCAGGTTTCACAAGAGTTGAAAACTCAGCAGCAGCCACAGAGGATCTGGGGAACACACTTTCAGGAAACTTAAGATTTGAATGCAGCCAAGCCCGATCTGCCTGCCAGGGTCCAGATAGTTGCATTCTAAAAAGCTGGGGTGGTAAGAACTTTATATGGGGGTACACTTGAGACTGAGGCTGCCTCAACCTCAATGCCAGCCCCGCACCCTTGAAATGGACCCTAGCCACCTTACTAGGAAAGCCTTTCACAAAGCATGCCTGAGCATAGTGTATAGAACTGTATTGTTGCATATACGTTACATAGTCCCACAAATGTTATCAATCGTGGTTTTAGCATTTTGCAGCAACTGAAATTTGCATTAAAAACAACCTGTCCACATTCATTTTGTACAGGACGTCCACAAGCGTGAAACCAAGTCACAAACACTTCATCACCAAGTCCCTAGAGTGCTTATAGTGAGGGCTGATTATAATGATACTATTGTCCCTGCCCAGAATAGAGAGGGCTGACGAATTCACCTGCCAATGGGCACAGTGCAGCTGGATTGGCCAACACAGTGGTGTCAATGGACACTCTAGGTCATGCCACTGGGTGGGCAACGGGGGTGTGGGGAAGACTGAGGCTGACTGTCCATGATGACCTCCAGCAACGCCCCCTCTGTAACCATCCTCTGAGTGGGATCAGTTATCCAGCTTTCACCTTCACAGTCTCCTGTCCGTCCAGTGCAGAAACTGCTAGGCGTCGACATTCAGTCTCTCTCAGGGAACCACAGAATCACTGAATTTTAACAGCACAGAAGGCGGCCATTCAGCCCATCGTGTCTGCACCGGCTCTCCAAATGAGCATGATGACCTAGTGCCATTGCCCTGCCTTTTCTCCGTACCCCGCACAATCAGCATTTGACAAAAGAACAAATTAGAGATGATTCGATTTTATATTGATGGATTCCAAAACGCACAAAAAAAGAACACAAATTGACAACAATGTAATGGTTTGGTGGCAAAAGGGCAAAGATGAGATGCGACCCTGAAAATAAATCATTTACAAGGGACATGGAATCATAAATGATACACCACAAAAGGCGGCCATTTGGCCCATCCCTGCTCTGCCGGCTCTTTAGCAGAGATATCCAACTAGCCTAACACCCCCCCACCCGCCCCCGGCTCTTTGCCCATAGTTTCACAAGTATTTTCCCTTCAAATATTTATCTAAATCTTTTGAAATTTACATGGAATCTGCTTCTTTTTGGGTAGTGCATTCCAGTTAACAACTTACTGTGTAGAAGAAAATTTCCTGATGTCACTTTGAGTTTTTTTTTGGGTCAATCAGCATAAATCTGTCTCTTCTGGTTCGCTGACCTATCTGCCAGTGAAAACAGTTTCTCCCTGTTTACTCAATCAAAATCATTAATGATTTGGGTTTGAAAAACTTTTTCAAATAACAAAGGCTTGACTCTCCTCCCAGGTTTCTCAGTTCTAAGGATATCAAGTCCAACCTTTCCAGACTCTCCAGGTCACTGAAGCTCCACGTTCCTAGTATCACTCCAGTTAATCCCTTTTGCGCCCTCTCCCTCCAGCCGCGGAAGCGGGGGGGAGAAGGGGGTCATGGTGCATTAGGATGGCCTAAGAGATTTGTCTTTTAAGTCTGCCTTCCCTCCTGCAGAGAAGTTGCCAGGCCTCCATTCAGCCTCTCTAAGGGAAATCTTGAGACCAACATAACCTCATGGATCCTGTACAGCTCTTCCCTTTAATGTCTTCAAGGGTTCAGAGGAGATGGCCTCTCTCCTAAGCCTCTTGTGTGCTAGAGCAGACTCTGAGTGTCTGACACTGCTTACATCAGTGCAACCTAGGAGAGGTTCCAAAGCATCCCTCCTCCCACCAATCCGACACACAAAGTGGACACTGGGCTTTTCACATGCACCCTTGTGCATGATTCTTTAACCTTCCCAAATGTGGAATGCACAAACATTGACAAAATGAGGCCAGACACAATTCATTAAGTTGCTTTATTTTACACCCAAGCAAGTGAACGTACACAGCACACACAAGAATTGGGTTCATTTAATTCAATCAACTTGTCTTCAAGTAACACAAAATAATGAACATGCTATGCTTCCGCAGATGAGTAGGTTGTCTTACTTGATTTAAACAAAATAACTCCTAACTACATTCTTGCATGTTAAACATCTGATCCCAGCCAAAGCTTCCTGCTTGAAGGTCTGACTGATGACATGAGGCTCTATAGTTTATTTTTATCTCCATGCTCACAGCCAAAAGACAAGTCCTGCATAAGGAACATCAGAAAGCAGAGAGGGCCATTCAGCTCCTCAAAGCTGTCCTGCCATTCAATCAGATCATGGTCAATTTGGAGCGTGGCCCCACTTATCTGCCTTTGGCCCATATCCCTTGATACTCTCAACCAGCACAAATCTGTTCAGAAAAATTTCAACTGATCCACAGTATCCACCGATTTTTAATGGTGGAGGGGGGGGGGGAAGAGAGAGGCAGCAGCGGCGGTAGCAGGGGGAGTATTCCACACTTTCTTAACCATTTTGTGTGGAAAAAGTCCTTCCTGATTTAGCTCCTAAATAGCCAGTCTCTAGTTTTAAGATTGTGCCCCTTATGGGATTTCCCACCAGAGAAATTGTTTTTCATTATTTAACCTATCAAATGCTTTGATCATTTTTACTAGTTCACCCCTTCAACCTTCTAAACACAAGGGAACAAAAGCCTAGTTTATGCCACCTGTCCTCATATTTCAACTCCTTTTGAATTCTGTCATAATCCTGGTGAATATTCTCCATGCCAGATATGTCTTCCAGCTTTTAAAGTTAACAAACTCCCCCCTCTTGTGCTCACCTGCTCTTCTTGGCCTTTACATTTCTGTTC
This sequence comes from Cetorhinus maximus, assembly GCF_964194155.1. Classification (NCBI taxonomy): domain Eukaryota; kingdom Metazoa; phylum Chordata; class Chondrichthyes; order Lamniformes; family Cetorhinidae; genus Cetorhinus; species Cetorhinus maximus. The sequence continues at coordinate 18,806,447 of NC_135887.1, read as the reverse complement.
CAATCAGAGGAACAATTCACAACAGTACATGTGCCCTGTTGCGTGACACTCTGCCACAGGCTGGGTACATGTTGGCTGCAGAGGCACATCAGGCAGGAGGGGGGTCCCACGGGTACCTTCATCGCTTCAAATGATCAATATTCTGCTGTGAAGGGCGGCTTTGCCATGTCAAGATCACAGCTGCAAGCTAAATTATTCCAAGTTTGGGGTTGGTGGCGAGGGGGCGGGGGGGATGTTTGTCTTAGTAAGCAGTATGATTGATAATGAGCAGAACACTCAGGAAAGACAGGTAAATGACACAGACAGACATAGAGCAGTTTCCAGATCTTTGCTTCCAAGAAAATAAAGCACAGGAAGAGGCCATTCAGCCTGTCATACCTATGCCAGCTCTTTGGAAGAGCTGCCCAATTAGCCCCACTCTCCTGTCCTTTTGTCACAAATAAATCTTCAAGTATTTATCCAATTCCCTTTTGAAAGTTATTATTGAATCTGCTTCCACCGCCCTTTCAGGCAACGCGTTCGAGACCATAACAGCTTGAGTAAAAGAAAAATTATCCTCGGCTAGCCTTTGATTCTTTTGCCAATTACCATAAATCTAATTATTGTCCCTTCGACCAGTCGGACAATTTCTCCTTGGCGTACTTCATCAAAATCCTTCATGATTTTGAACACCTCTAACAAATCTCCCCTTAACCTTCTCTGCTCAGAGGAGAATAATGCTGGCTTCTCCATGTAACTGAAGTTCCTCGTGCCTGGTAACATTTCAATAAATCGCCTCTCTAAGGGATGGGCAATTCAGAGGTTTCAACTACACAATGCAATATTTTCCTCTTTAAAAAGAATCAGCATTGACAGACACTGCATTATGGAATTGCTTTCAACTGCGTTCCATCTGCTGAAGATGTTGCTTGTCTGGATTTAAAGGCTGTCAGTGTGGCTGCAACTGGTTTCCTATCCAAACCCTCACAATGAGGGCCAGGCTAGATAAATTCATTGTGTTAGGCAGTCAGTGCTTCATAGTGCAACAGGGTTCAAAATCAGATATCTGTGAATCTCCTGCAGATCGAATTCCCAAAGCTCAGACATCATTAGTAATGTCACTGTGACAAACATGGACTATTCGCACCATTTGTGTGTGTTTTTTCTCTCTCTACTACAGTCTGTGGCTTCAAAAGAGGTTCTTTTAAGAAAGCAAGCACATTCAAAATGGCTTCTCACCCTTCGAGTTGGTGTGCAGTGTTCAGGGGAGCACCAGTCAAATAAAAGTCAAAATAAACAAGCTAATGAACAGTCAGCAGGCACACCAAAGTGCTGGTAATAAGTTACATGGATCACCAGGCCAATAATCAATAACATAATCCAACCAGGAGAGATATGATAAACAACAACTTCTGTTGCTGTAGCATCTTTAATGTGGTAAAGTGTCCCAAAACAAAATTTCACACCGAATCACTTAAGGAGGTATTAGTTCAGAGGGGGTAGGTTTTAAGGAGTTAATAATTTTTCAGTCTGAAATGTTTTGCCTCTAGGCTGTATGCCTGACATGAAATGAAATAAGGTAAATAATCAAGAGAATTACAATTGTATAGAGGAACCTAGGAGTGGAATATACTGTAGGGGGACAAGTTAAATTTTATTGCACTTTGTAATTTTCAAGTTGAAGCGTTTTGTAATGTAATTTTACAAATTTTATGAATAAAATATATTTTTGATTTTAAAAATTCTTAATGGGAGAGAGAGGTGGGGAGGTTCAGGGAGGGAGCTCCACAGTTTCGGGTCAAGTTAGCTGAAGGCACGGCCATCAATTTTGTTAGGAAATCCATTGATCTGTGTGTGTCATGAAGCTATTAATGTGTATAATATTTTGGAAAATATTTTTCCTTTTAAAATAGAGGTTTGGTCTGCAGGTATATCTTAATTGGATTAAAACCAGCTAGTCTGGGTGCTTTGATGAGTTTGAGATGTAAGAGAGATAGCGTGCATTTGCATTTCTTGAACAGAGCATTCAAGAAGTGAGGTGAAAATTGATGCCTTTCTAGCAGTTACCAAATAATATGTTCTGTTGAAGAGTCATACGGACTCGAAGCGTTGACTGTGTTCCTCTCCGCAGATGCTGTCGGACCTGAGTTTTTCCAGGTATTTTTATTTTTGTTTTTGTTTTGGATTTCCAGCATCCACAGTTTTTTGCTTTTAAACAATATGTTTATATTACTAATAAAATTGGTATTACGTAAGGGGTTTCATTGTTAAAAGGTGAAGCTCAAAGAGGTTGTTGATACAATGAGAATTAACATTCAAAGGGGCTGGTAAGTATAACTTCAGTAGTTTTCGGGTGTGCAGGGCAGAGGCAATGTAAGATCAAAAGGCAGCTGTAAGCCTCCAACTGTCTCCACAGCGAAAAGAAACTCATTTTGAATTTGTAAGGTGAAAATGCTTTGCCCGGTGTTTGGTTGAGTCTATGGGTTGCTGTTGCCTGAATGGGGATTAGTTTGGGAATTTGTTAAAAGTTATGATAGTAGTAATTTGTAGCCGTGTGTACATATATTCTAACCTGTGTAAATTAATAAAATGTTTCATTTAGTTTAATGTAAAACCTTGAGAACTGATGGTCTGATTCCTGAATTTAAGGTCACATCTCAAACATAACACTTACAATGATAGGTTATGACAGTTGTTTAAAGTTCCCCTCTGGGATTTTTAAACTCCACTTTACCAGCTGCAATGGTCATAACACGTGTGTGTCCCTGTGCCGATTGTAACATAAAGGGTGCAGCGTGTTCCAATGCTGTTATATCATTTCCTGTCTAGTAACAAGGGTGGGACCCACTGAGAGTGTTTTGATTGGTCCTCCAGATCAGTTCAAGAGTCAGTCAATTTTACTCGGTCAAGTTAATCATGAGCAGGTGAAGGAGGTGACAGGCTCCATGCAGCTAAATTGCTGCTATTAGCCCTGGGAGCCATTTCCGGCTGGGGCTCAGGCAAAGCTCCAGTGGCCATTCGCTTGTTCCGTGCTGCTGAGACAGTTCAGCTTAGAAGCAGCTTTGGAAGCCACTGACAGCTCGGTGCAGCCAAGAGTTGGGGCTCAAGAACTCCTTACGTGACTGGGTGTGTTCAGAAACAGGGAGAAGAGGCTCCAGGCAGCAGAGGTGTCGTGTTGAGCAGTCTCCAGGAGGTCAGGGTTCGGGAGGAGTCCTGAGGAGCGAACCCTAACAAAGAGCAGTCATTAAGGCAGCCTGAGTCGGCGCGGCTTTGAGGGGGTTCCGAGGCTAGATCTTTGAAAGTACAAAATTGGAATCCTTTGTGAAGCAGAGAGAGTTTTAAACAGATTGTATAACTCACAGTGAACGCTGACTTCTGGGTAGGCTCTCGAGAAATCTATGGACCTTGTCTTGGTTGCGTTTTGTCATTTACTCTGTAGGGTGATGTGTTCAACCACAGTTTATCTGTTAATTCACGTGTATTCTAAAATTCTAAATGTTAGCATATATATATATATATATTAGATTGTTTTACTGTTCTAACTTTGTACAAAAAAAGTTTATTGTGTTTGTTCAGAACCCGTGAAATCTTGTGGCTTTATTCCAAAAGCACGTCTCTAAAATAATTAAAGATTGAAGTTAAACAAATTGTTACTGATCCCTGACCTGACTGGACCTCCACCACCCTGCCCACCCCCCTGCCCCGCCCCGCCCCCACACCATGTCCCGTGGTCTGGCCAAGGACCATCATAACAATGGTAGAGTACTAAAAGTTGGGGATCCACAAGAGGCCAGATTTGGAGGAGTGCAGAGATCCTGGAGGGTCGGAGGACTGAGGCAATGGATGGAATTGAAAACAAGAACGGTGATTTTAAAAGAGGTTTTGCTGGGCTGGGAACAAATATAGGTCAGAAAGCACAGGCAGCAGGCATGCTTGTGGATGTTTGCTGACTCACACACTGACTCCTCAAAGCAAACTCTATACTTCAAGAATCAGACGCTTCCGCCACACTGTTTAGCTATGGCTTTGACTGAGTCACCGCAAACATAGAAGCAAATGTGCAGCTCTGTGGGTGGATAGGAGCACCTACGTAATTCCAAGAAAGACTGGTGATTAACGACTGGGTGACTACTCCACTCCCAAGAAGTATTTGCCCATCATTTTCATATAAAGTTCTGCAAAGAACTCATTCATCAGAAAAAGATGGACAGGCTAGGACCCTTCCTCTTTGAAGATACAAGGCTGAGAGGTGACCTAACAGAGGTCTTTAAAATTATGAATGTTTTGATAGAGTAGACGGTGAGGGAATATTTGCACTTATCAGGAAGAGCAAAATTAGAGGCTCTAAATATATCATCAGAAAGTCAAACTGGGAATTCAGAAGAAACCTCTTTAGGCAGAAAGTGGTTAGAATGTGGATGTACTGTCATGTGGAATAACTCCAACGAAGAGTAAAGATCCATTTAAAGGGAGCCTAATTAAGCATGTGAAGGGGAAGAGAAAAGAGGATTATGCTGATAGAGTTAGATGAGGAAGGGAGAGAGGAGGCTTGAATGGAGCTTAAGACCAGCATGGACTCATGGGGCTGAGTGGTCTGGTTCTATGCTGTAAATTCTGATTTAATGGAGCCATGACACTTCTAAGTGAACTCTGTTATTTGGACTAACTCCAACAACTCGCTGTTGCAATCTGCTTCTGTAGGTGGCTGTCTGTGAATAAACTTGCTTGTGACAATTGGTTATGAAGTTTTTAAAAATTAATTCTCGAGATGTGGGCAGCACTGCCAGTGCTGGGATTTATTGCATGTTCCCCAGTTGCTCTAAAATCAGTGGTGGTGGTGGTGGGCTGCAGGCTATGTGGTGGAGGCACGCCCACAGTGCTATCAGATCGGGAGTCCCAGGCTTTAGACCCAGCAACAACGAAGGAAGGGCCGATACATGGCCAAGCCGGAATGGCGTGTGACTCAGAGGTGGACTCCGAGTGGCATTCCAATGCACCTGCTGCCCTTGTCCATATGGATGATGGAGATTGCAGGCTTTGGGAAGTGCCGGCAAAGAAGCCTGGCTGAGTTGGTGCAGTGTACCCAGTTGTGTGTTGTTTGCTATTCACTGTCTTCTGAAGTGAGGTAAGTATGTGGTGAAAATAAAACTGCAAGTCTAAGAGACACAAAGCAAGGCTAAAGTACTCTGAGGGCACACCGTCCTAGATTACTATGGGCATTAGGTTTCACCATCTCACAGCAGTCACCAGGCTTGCCCAGGCCTGCTGGCTCCTGAGCTGAGCATGGTATAAAGTATCTGGAGAAGCCAGAATCGTAAAAGGTGCCAAGGAGAGCAGAAGGAGGGAGACGATAACATCAGAGCAGATCATCATAGATTTGCCCTCCAACCAGCAGCAGCTAAGGAGCTATGTGGAACACTGGAACGGGCTGGCCATTCAGCCCTTCAAGCCTATTCTACCATGAGCAGACACAGGACAATTTGTGTGGTGCAGAAAGCCAAAGAGTGGGTGGAAGAAAGGAGGATGGAAGAGTAGCCATTTTCTACACCTTCGATATTGGCAGTGTAGCGTTAGTGAAGTCACACTAGCAATGAAATGGTGGCCCTCCTCTACTGCAGTGAAACATGGACTGTCTACTGACGCCACATTAGGATCCTTGAGAGCTTCCATCAGTGATGCTTGCGTCGAATCCTGAGGATCAAATGGGAGGGCAGCTGGACTAATGCGAGTGTCCTCCATAAAGCTGCGTCTCCCAGCATTGAAGCCCTGCTCCTGCGGAACCAACTCCCATGGACAGGCCATTGCGTCCGGATGCCTGAAAACCACCTCCCTCGGCAGGTTCTCTTCTCACAGTTCTCCATTGGCCACCCCTCAAAGGGCGGCCAAAGGAAAATGTATAAAGATAAGCTCAAGATCGCCTAAAGCACGGAGTCATTAACATCACTGTCTGGGAGGACAATGCTGCCGATTGCTCAGCATGGCACCACCCGGTCCATCAAGGCACAAGACACTTCGAGGCTCAGAGACTCAGCCGTGAGGCGGAATGGGGGCACCAGAGAAGGGAGAAGGAAGCCAACCTAGGGCTGCAATTTCCACTCCCTTGCACAACAACGTGCCCCCACTCCAGAAGAACATGTGGATCCAGAATTGGGCTCCTCAGTCATCTGAAGTCTCACCAAGCCTGGCGGACGTCATGCTCGACTCTGAGGGACCACCAGCGACTACCAATGAAGAGGTGCTAGTAAAATCTGAGACCAAAAAATGCTGCTCACCAAGATCAGGAAGAGAAAGTTGGAATCTCTTGGGCACGCAATAGGAAACCATGATTTAGAAAGTCTGATGCTGATGGGAAAGATCGATGGTAAAAGAGATTGAGGTAGACAAAGAACGACCTTTCTAAAGAGCCTCGCAAACTGGATGAATGTATCACCGACAAAGATGATACATGCCTCCAAATCAAGATTAACATGGAGCTCCACGGTTTCCAATGCCCTCCAAGAGCATGGTGCCTGAAAACAGAGGGCATTAGTGAAAAGGCAGGTGTGGAAGAGATTGTTACATGAACAATACAGAGCTAGGATGATAAAAGTAGCCTACAGAGTCCTGCTGGTCTATTGGCCAAGGTTTGATAGAAAGGTTGAAATGTTTCACCGATACTCTGCAGTTATCAATCATATATCTTTTGGAGACAGAGGTCAGGAAGAAATTTTGCAGCATTACTATTTTATGATTTTTTTAATCTGTAGTAATCGCCTCCTTTGGGAACTGAACGTAATTGCAGAACATATCAACGTACAGCGCAATTGGGGGTCTTCGGGGTGGAGGGGAGAGGGGAGCAGCCACAGCTGAAAGTACAAAAAACACATGGAAGATTCTGGAAATGTACAGGTAAGTCAACAATTAAAATAAAAGACGTCTTAAGTACAACCCTTTACTGACCACTCTTCTCAAATGTTGACTGACCTTCTACACATTTCCAGCAATTTCTATTTAATTTACAGCATAAATTGTACACAAAGCCATTGGGAGGATTGAGCCCCAATGGCCAACTGACCTTTCTCCATTCCACATTTAGCAATTCACCCTTTGACAGGGTTATCATTCCTGATAACATTTCAAGGCTGGTGGTTCAGCTTCTGAAGGGAATGTTTGGGCCAGACACGGACAAATCCTCAGTGGCTAGAGAACAATAAACTAAAAAGGTCATCAATAATATTCTTCCAAGTCACGGCCCTACAGAAAGCGATTGCCGATCTATCGGTCACACATGAAAGTTGTCAAAGGAACAGGTCCAGCAATTCAGACTAAGTGGCTGTGAGGGTTGGGCTCCTATATCCATTTCACCACTGTAATAGGTAACATTTTTTTTGTTCTAATCCAGCGGGAGCTGGACTCTCGATACACAGGATATGCAAAGCGGTTGAGGTTTTCAAGTTGAACGTGCGCAGCTAAAAAGTCGAAAGCAAAGTTTGGCGCTTGCTGGTCCTTTGCAACAAGTTGTCTGATGATGGGGAGAGGGCTCAAAATGGCAGGAGAACCATGACAGGCTGACACTCCCACACGTCTACCACAAGTTGACTTTGCAGGCTTAACAAAGGCCTTCAGGCAGTCTGAAACTCAGCGAAGGAATGGTACAAAACCCTTCTATTTTTAATTTATCCTTGGGAACATGGGTATCACTGGCAAGACTGGCACTTATTGCCCATTCTTAGCTGTCCCTTGGGAAGGTGGTGTTGAGCCGCCTTCTTGAACTCCTTTAATCTGTGTGGTGAAGGTTACTCACACACCAATGCTCCCTCTATGATGCTTGCATGCAAGGTTGTGCAGCCACCCTGAACGATACAGTGCACAGAAGTAAACCGGCTGCTCAGAATTTCGACAGTTCATCAAATTTCCAACATAGGCTCAGTCCTGACTTGTATAATGCAAACTGCCCACAGACAAGAAGAGCAGTGCTCAGAGGATTCTGTCACCCACCCAGTACGAAGAGCATTTGGAGAGAACATGGCCCCACACTGCTGTAGGCAGGGGGGGGTTCCAGGACTTTGGCACAGCAACATTGAAGGGACATTTGATATGTGCCCAAGTTGAGATGGGGGAGATGGTGGCTTAGTGAAAATGTCACTGCTCGAGTAATCCAGGGGCCCAGGCAAATGGTCTGGATAGGAGTTCAAATCCTGCCATGGCAGCTGGTGGAATTTAAATTCAATTAATAAATCTGGAATTGAAAGCCAATCTCAGTAACGGAGGCCATGAAAGGATCATCGGTTGCTGTAAAAACCCATCTGGCTCGCTAATGCTCTTTAGGGAAGGAAATCTGCCATCCTTATCTGGTCTGGCCTACATGTGACTCCAGGCCCACAGCATTGTGGTTGACTCTTAACTGCCCTCTGAAATGGCCTAGTGTGCCAAGCAGTTGTAGCTGGCTCATGTCACCTTCTCAAGGGCAATTAGGAATGGGCAAGAAATGCTGGCCTTGCCAGCAATGCCCACATCCCACAAAAGAATTTTTAAAAAAAGATGGTGTGGAACTTGGGAGGTGATGGCACTCCATTGTGCCTGCTGCCCTTGTCCTTCCAGGTGCTGGAAATCGCAAGTTTGGGAAGTGCTATCGAAGCACCTGGAGAGTGGGGGGCAAAATATATTTATCCTTCAATGTTATTTTGTTGTAAGCAGTAAATGTATTGCAAAAATCCACCTCTTCCACTTTGTGGGAAAGTAATTCCTTTGTACTTTGAGAAATGCTATCTGAGCAAGCCCATGGCTTCACATGCGGAAGAACAAACATGAAACACTGAGTGGTGGCTGGGCTAGGGGCCCAGGCTGAAAGCTAAAAGCCTGGCAAACTCTTCAACCAGAACAGCAGGGAGAATGGAGAGGCACACACTTCAGCTCGAGGGTCGGAAGAGGAGCTGTCCTTGACATTATCAGAATGTCACCAAGTCCCTTCAGCACACAAAAATAAAATAAAAATTGTATTTAAGCCTTACCATTGCATCATCACACTTAATGGCCCATATCACTCCCATCAGTACATGTCAACCTGCTAGTAACGGACTTGGCACAGAATCCCAGTATTGGTACAGCGCAGGAGGCGCCATTCAGCCCATCGTGTCTGCACAGGCTCTCCGAATGAACAATTTACTTAGTGCCATTCTCCCACCTTCTCCCCATAGCCGGGCACTTTCTTCCTTTTCAAAGAACAGTCTAGTTCTCTCTTAAATGCTTCGATTGAAGCCCCCTCCACCACACTCTCACAGTCAGTGCATTCCAGACCCTAACCCCTCGCAGCGTGAAAAAGTTTATTCTCCTATCGCTTTTGCTTCTTTTGCAAATTACTTTAAATCTGTGTCCTCTCACTCTTGATCCTGTTGTGACTGGGAATGGTTTCTCCTTATCTACTTTGTCTAAGCTCCTCAGGGCTTTAAATACCTCTCAGCCTTCTTTTTTCCAAGGAAAATAATCCTAACTTCTCCAATCTATCTTCATAACCAAAGTTCCTCGTCCCTGGAACCATTCTCATGAATCCTTTCTGCACTCTCTGAATAGTGTATTGTTTTGGGGGAAAGCGGGGGAGAGGAGCAAGGAGGGAAAGGATGGTGGGGAATAATGGATCCTCTGAAAACCTGGACTTAGCTTCACCATTAGGCAAATATAATTACATTTTGTTTTATCCTTTGATGGGATGTGGCCGTCACTGACAAAGCCAGCATTTTGTGCCCATCCCTAATTGCCCTTGAAGAGGGTGGCTTGCTAGGTCATTTCAAAGGGCAGTTAAGAGTCACCCACATTGCTGTGGGTCCGGAGTCAGATGTAGGCCAGACTGGGTTAAGGGCGGCAGATTTCCTTCCCTAAAGGACATTAGTGAACCAGATGGCATATTACAACAATCGACAATAGTTTCATGGTCGCTGTTAATGAGACTAGCTTTCAATTCCAGATGTTTTATTAATTGAATTTAAATTCCTCCAGCTGCCAGTGTAGGGATTTGAACCTATGTCCAGAGGGCATTAGGCTGAGCCTCTGGATTACTGGTCCAGTGACATCCCTACACCACCATCTCCCCATTGTCGGGCTGAATAATTGTTGGAGGGATCCTGTTAGACAGATTTTTCTTTTAAAAAAAAACCCTAGCAGTCAGAAATGTAGATGAGAAAAAAAAATTGCAGGGCTATGGGGGAGTGGAACTAATTGGATAGCAAGGGCTAACACAGGCACAATGGGCCAAATGGCCTCAGTCTGCGCGGTATGATTTCTGTGATGATTCTAATGCTCGTTTTTACCATACGAGTGGCTTTCACGAGCCTGACTTCACTGGTAACATCTGCTGACATACTGCAATTCTCCTAGTTAACATGGGGAAGTGTGACTTCACCTGTACGTGTGAACGAGTGATTGTGATTTAATTGGCACATGAGACAGAGGGAGGGAGGGATGGTGGGGAGGAAACTGATTACTTCCAACAGTGTCTCCATATGGAGTGGGAGTGTGTTATAACCAGCCGGAGCAACGCTGAAGTAAGGGGTGCGTTCGCACATTTGTCACCACTTCCCTCTTTATGGGGAGGAAGGAAGGGGACAAGAAACGGTAAAAATATAAATTATCCAGCGTGGCAGTCATTTAATCATATTATGTCCCCTTGTCTACTGTTAATTACTGTGCATACCTTTTTAATCTGTCTTTATTGCTCTGGTGAAAGAGTACAGCACTCACTAATTTAGGCCACTTTAGTTGCCATGGCATCATTTTCTGCTAATTATCATTAGTTGAATGATGTAATCACGGGTTCGCAGTTGCTGAAGTGAAGTCCCCTTCCTCCCAACAATTACATCAGTTACCCTATTTAAATAACAATGATGTCATGGACAAACACGCCTGGCAGTGCCTGGTGGCATTAATCACCTAGCACCACTTGTAGCCACGAGGACAGGACAAGGGGGCACGGGTTCAAACTTCGGGGCTGATCTGAGGAAGTTCTTGACACAAAAAGAAGTAATCAAGACATGAAACGAACACTGGGTAGAACAGTGGATGCAAAAAAAAAGAACAGGGAATTATTTAGGAAAAAGCTGGAGGGGGAAGGCTGGATTGCCTGTGGCAGAAAACAGAGAATTTTCAAATCTGTTTTTAGTTTTGGAAGCATTTTCTTCAATTCAGTCACAATTAATAAGGAGTTTAAGCAGCGAATTCATTCACAATCATGGCCCAAGACCAATTTGATACAGCTCCTATCTGCATTGGTGCCTTTTAACCCAGTAAAAATATTCCAAAGAGTTAACAGACAAAAAGTGACACCAAGCCAAAGGAGGAGATATTAGGGCAGGTGACCAAAAGCTTGCTCACAGAGGTAAGCTTTAAGGAGTGACTTCAAAGGGAGAGAGAGAGAGAGAGAGAGAGATAGAGGGGTGGACGTTGTGGCGATTGTCTCTTGAGGGTAGACGCTACAGGAAGGAATCAAGCCACACATCGATGTCTGCTCAGTTGTGTGTGTTGTTGCGGTTACTGTTGAGGAGAACATTTTGATCGTGAACACATCAAACCACTTCAGTCAGTTGGAACTGTCAAAGGCATAGTCAAGGCAGCTAGCTTCAGAATTAAAAGGCAAGACAAGATAGTGCATATAAACAGCAATGTCCCAAGGCGCTTCACAACAGTGTTAACAAACAAATTCGACACTGAGCCACAAGGAGAACTTAGGACAGGTGGCCTAAAACTTAATCAATGGGGTAGGTTTCAAGGAGCATCTTAAAAAGAGGAAAGAGAGGTAGAGAGAGAGAAAGAGAGAGAGAGAGATAGAGATGCAGGCAGGGAATTACAGAGCTCAGGGCCTAGGCAGCTGAAGTCAAGGCCACCAAAGGTGGCAGTACAGGAATTGGGGATGAGCAAGATGATCAGATTTGGAGGAGCAGAGTTTGCGGAGGCTTGTCAGCTGGAGGAGCTTCAAAAGATGGGGAGGGACAAAGCCATAGCCAAATAAGGATCAATTGTCAAGTAGTAGTAAAGAGATAATGAACATTTATTACTTTCTTTTTTAAGGAGTGACTCGATCCATAAGTGAGACACACACATCATTGCATACTTACAAACTGAAAATAAAACTCAGCTACAAACAAGGTGGTAAACAAATCAAATGTTCAAGGTATTTTTTGACATCCTTTCAACCGCCAGCCTGAGTTCCCCACTGAGGACTTACTATCGGAAATCAGGCTCACAACATAATAAAGACACAAAACAAGAAAATCTGTGCAAGGCCACTCCCAGTTTGTATCAGGACTTGCTGCTTGTGAGGAGTGCACTATTATCCACCGTGAATAGAAATGCTCACTATCACTTAATTATTCACCTGTCCATCTATTGTTCAATAAATTTTACATTAATATCAGAAACTAGGTCAGCTGTGATATTTTGGCACATTTCAGAAATGCGAGAACCATCCTGTGGAGGCACAGGATACAGTGACCGTAGACAACTTTAAAGCAAGGTTTTCTGTATGCTATCCTGGACACATCACCAAATTACAACAAGACATCAAGAGCTAGTGGCAATACTCTCGAGAGGCTGCAATGAGCTAAGAGCTCACCTCTGAGAATGAGCTAAAACAGTGAAGCCAAAATATCTGAAGAAAGAATGATAGCAGAGGCCCAAAATAATAACCTAGGTTTGTTTGTGCTCATTTACTTTGTGATCCGGGCTGAATAAGTGTTCTGACGAGAGGAATAGGTACCGAAGAAATTCAACATTACGGGGAGGCGGTGGTGTAGTGGTATTGTCACTGGGCTAGCACTCCAGTTACCCAGGGTAATGCTCTGGGGACCCGGGTTCAAATCCCACCATGGGATGGCAGATGAATTCAATTAAAAGTCTAATGATGACCATGAAGCTTTGTCGATTCACCATCTGGTTCACTAATGTCCTTTAGGAAAGGAAATCTGCCGCCCTTACCTGGCCTGGCCTACGTGTAACTCCAGACCCACAGCAATGCTTGCCACAGCCATTCAGTTCCCAAGGGCCATTAGGGCAATAAATGCTGGCCCAACCAGTGCCACCCACATCCCATGAACAAAGAAAAAAAAAATTGAGAAGGTATTGTTTCAGAAAGAACGACTGTGGGTGTAAAAGGAACACTGTGACTATTCCTCCCCACGAGGTCCAGCCCAGTTTGCATACAAAGAGCAGACAGTAAACGATGTACCATTTCCAATACGGCAACTTTATCCATGAGTGACACGTGCATTACATCACGCATTTCCAAACCGAAAACGCTGCAAATCGGATTGCGTGAAATAGCTCGAACTGCCTAAATTCTTCCCTGCTGCTACGCAGGGCTCTCTGTGAAGCCAAGAGCTTCAACCGCTGGAAATAAAGTTTGCAATAAAGTGCTGAGAAATTAAAACACTTAGAAGAAAATCTGTGCCTGAAGCCACTGATGATTGACAGCAGGGTGACCATTCACAGTGGGTGCCAGGACTTGCCGCTTTATAACCCCATCACTTCCTTTATGTCTTTGAAACCTCATTGTTTTCGACACACCCCCACGTTGGTGCAAGATTACTACAGGCAAAAACCTCTCAGAAACCCATCATCAGAGGGGATTAGTTGGTAGCAACTCTCACCACTAAGTCACAAGGTGCTGGGTTCAAGACCTACTCCAGGGTTTGAGTGCAAAAATCAAGGCTGATGCTCCAATGCAGTACTGAGGGAGTGCTGCACTGTCAGAGGTGCCGTCTTTCAGATGGGACGTTAAACAGCAACTCCCACCTGCCTGCCCGGGCGGATGTAAAAGGGTCCCATGTCACCATTTTCGAAGAAGAGCAGGAGAGTTATCCACGGCGTCCTGGCCAATACTTAACCCTCGATCAGCATCACAAAATTGTTGGTCATCGTCATTGTCATGTCATTGTCAGTTGGTCACTGGTCGTTGTCACATTGCTATTTGTGGGAGCTTGCTGTGCACAAATTGATTGCTGTGTTTCCTATATTAAAACAGTGACTATAATTCAAGAAGTACTTCAGTGGCTACAAAGCACCCCAAGATGTCTGCTGGTCATGAAAGGTGCTCTATAAATGCAAATCTTTTTCTTCCAATTAAAGTAATTCAATGCATCTTTTTTGAATAATCAGAAACAAGTGAAAAGCATGAATACTAATTTTATGAGAAAACTTGGAAATTAGAAACAGACCTTACAAAACGCTGACTGATTCCACACCAACTTTGTGGCGAGTGAGAGACACAGAAAGGGAGGCAAGTGCAGACGAAGGAGAGTCTTTAACCTGGTGCAAAGTGTATATCCCAAATGATTATAGAGCTGCTTATCCGTCTGAATTCTCTCGGAATGACAAGGTGGCCATTCAGCCCATCGTGCCTGTGCTTGTCAAAAATTCAACATTGCTGCAGAGGCAAAGTTGCAATTTCTGAAAGGGCTGTACTGTTATTCAAATTTGGAGGAAGGTTCTGAATAAAAAGCTTGAGCTAAATATATACGCATAAAATATATATTTATTTGAATGGAATATTTTGATGATATTAAGTGCTATCACAGAGATTTTTGCTAAAAGGAAAATGCAAATTAGATTAATTTTAACTTCAATTTATTTATTGACGCTTGATATCAAAACCCACGTCCTAAACATATGGACAGCGAGGGCAACTCGTCACTCCTACACACACTATAATTGATTTATTTACCTGCAGGGAATAAGAAAAGTATTTAATTCCTTACTTATTTTCCAGAAACTGATTATAAAAACATTTTATTTCAGGAGCGATCTCTCGCAAACTTCTTTCCAAAGTGTTGCTTTGGAGACGTGCCCACCCCTACTTCACCCGTTTCCACTTTTCCATGTTGCCCCTTTGCATTAACATAACCCCAAGTTCACCTGAGGAATATCATGGGGAGGAACATAAGAAATAGGAGTAGGCCATTCAGCCTGTCGAGCCTGCTCCGCCATTCAAAAAGATCATGGCTGATCATCTAGGTCCCTACGCCATTTTCCCCCACTATCCCCATATCTCTTGATGTCATTAGTCTCCAGAAAACTATCAATTTCTGTCTTGAACATGCTCAATGATTGAGCTTCCACAGCCCGCTGGGGTAGAGAATTCCAAAGATTCACCACCCTCTGAGTGAAGAAATTCCTCTTCAACTCAGTCTTAAGTGGCCTGCCCCTTATTCTGAGACTGTGCCCCCTGATTCTAGACTCACCAGCCAAGGGAAACATCCTATCTACATCCACCCTGTTGCACCCTGTAAGAATTTTGTAAGTTTCAATGAGATCACCTCTCATTCTTTGAAACTCGAAAGATTACAGGCCCAGTTTCCTCAATCTCACCTCAAGACAATCCTGCCATCCCAGGGATTAGTCTGGTGAACCTCCGTTGCACTCTCTCTATGGCAAGTATATCCTTCCTCAGATAAGGAGACCAAAACCGTACACAATACCCCAGGTGCGGTCTCACCAAGGCTCTATACAATTGCAGCAAGACATCTTAACTCCTGTCACTCAAATCCCCTTATGATGAAGGCCGACATATCACCTGCCTTCCTAGTTGCTTGCTGCACCTACATGCTAACTTTTCGTGACTCATGAACAAGGACACCCAGGTCCCTTTGGACATCAACACTTCCCAACCTCTCACCATTTAAGAAATACTCTGCCTTTGTTTTTTTCTACCAAAGTGGGTAAATTCACAATGATGAACATTATATTCCATCTGCCTTGTTCTTGCCCATTCATTTCATATGTCCAAATCCCCTTGAAGCCTCTTTGCATCTTCCTCACAACTCACACTCCCACCTAGTTTCGTGTCATCAGCAAACTTGGAAATATTACAATTGGTCCCCACATCCAAATCATTGATAGAGATTGTGGATAGCTGTAGCCCAAGCACTGATCCTTGTGATACTCCACGAGTAACACCTGCCATCCCGAGAATGACCCGTTTATTCCTACACTATTTTCTGTCTGTTAACCAAATCCTCAATCCATGCCAGTATATTGCTCCCAATTCCATGTGTTCTAATTTTGTTTACTCTAACCTCTTGTGTGGGACCTTATCGAAAGCCTCTCTGAAAATCCAAATCCATCTGTGCTACAAGCAACATCCTCAAAAAACTCCTACAGGTTTGTCAAACATGATTTCCCTTTCATAAATTCATGTTGACTCTGCCCAACCATATCATTACTTTCTAAATGTCCGGTTATCACATCTAAGAGAAAATACTTCCAAGATTACACATTTTGTCTGTCACAACTGTGTAAATGCTGACCCTCTGGGACAGGCCTGGGGTCTCCAGGAATTGAAGATTAACCTCCAGAACACTGCTACCAGCAAGCCAGGGAGAAAAATCATCAGAGGTTTAAAATTTGATTTCATTTTCTAATAACGCTTTTGCTTAGTTTTTTTTACTCTTTTACAGGATATGGGCATCGCTGGCTGGGTCAGTATTTGTTGCCCGTCCCTAATTGCCCATCCCTAATTGCCCATCCCTAATTGCTCTTGAGAAGGTGGTGGTGAGCTGCCTTCTTGAACCGCTGCAGTCCATGTGCTGTTGGGGAGGGCATTCAAGGATTTTGACCCAGCGACAATGAAGCAACGGCGATATATTTCCAAGTCAGGATGGTGAGTAGCTTGGAGGGGAACTTCCAAGTGGTGGTGTTCCCATCTATCTGCTGCCCTTGTCCTTCTAGATGGTAATGGTAGTGGAAGGTGCTGGTGAAGGAAGCTTGGTGAGTTGCTACAGTGCATCTTATGGATGGTACACACTGCTGCCACTGTGCGTCGATGGTGGAAGGAGTGAATGATTAAGATGGTGGATGAGGTGCCAATCCTGGATGGTGTCAGGCTTCTTGAATGTTGCTGGAGCTGCACTCATTCAGGCAAGTGGGGAGTATTCCATCACACTCCTGAATTGTGCCTTGTAGATGGTGGACATTCTTTAGGAAGTCGGGGGAGAGCTATTCACTGCAGAATTCCTAGCCTCTGACCTGCTCTTGCAGCCACAGTATTTATATGGCTAGTCCAGTTCAGTTTCTGGTCAATAATAACCCCCGGGACTGTCAATGTTAACCTCAACAGCGACAGACCGGAACAGTGTACTGCTATCGTTGCCTGGAAGCTCAGACGTTTCAACATTGACATCACCGCCCTAAGTAAGACGTGGCAGGCAGGGGAAGGCCAGCTCAAGGAACAAAGTGGAGGTTATAGCTTCTCCTGGAAAGGTAAACCAGTAGAAGATCGTCATCTCCACAGGGTTGACTTCACCATCAAAAATTAACTAGTTGACCGTCTCAAAGACACTCCTTGCGGGATAAACGAGTGCTTCCTGACCTGTCGGCTCACCCTAGCCCAGAACCAATGCGCTACCAGTCCTCAGCGCGTACACCCCAACACTGGATGCCACAGAGGAGTCCAAAGAGGAATTTTACTCCAGCCTCGAACCATCCCTGGCCTGAGTCCTAGCGGGCGATAAGCTGGTCCTCCTCGGCGACTTCAACACCAGAGTTGGGAAGGACACAGACCTCTGGGGAGATATAATTAGCAGAGAAGGGGTAAGGAAATCCAACACCAACGGTGCCCTACTCCTGGCAAAATGCCTAAACAAGGACGTGCATATCACCTGTGCCGCAACAGGGGGTGACGACAGCTGGACAGACCACCGTCTAATTCGCTCGGTCATCAACATAAGCATAGCCCCAAAGCAGCGATGGCAACAGAAACAATGCCGCAGGAAAATCAACACTGAGGCATCGAGGACCCTGATAAGAGAGCCCTATTCAGCCAGCGCCTCACTGCCAACCTGGTGACTCCCGGTGACCTAGAGACGCAGAGTGTCCACAGCACCTGGTCTGCCCTCAAGACCTCCATCATCAGCACCTGCGAAGAGATGCTTGGTCGCTCGACCAGGAAACACCAAGACTAGTTTGATGAGAATGACCAGGAGATCCACGAGCTGATAAGCCGCAAGCGAAGGCATTTCTGAACCTGAAACAGCAAACCCAACCCGAGAGCAAGAAAGCAGCTCTACTGACGGCTGAAGGATGAGGTCCAGCTAAAAACCCACTCCCTAAAGAACAGATGGTGGGTGGAGAAAGCGCAGGAGATCCAACAGTAAGACGACAACCATGACGTGCTAGGTTTCTTTAGCACAGTCAAGACCACCTATGGCCCAAGCACCCAAGGCCCCGCTCCACTGCTGGTCAAGAACAGAGAGGTGCTCATCAAGGACACAGAGGCAGTCAGCGCCCACTGGAAGGAACACTTCGAAGATCTTAACAGAGACTTTGTCTTCAACACGAGTGTCCTCGACTCCATCCTGCAGCATGGCACCTGCCACCATCTCAGCACAACCCCCAACCCAGCACAAGGTAGAAAAGGCCATTCGACAGCCAAAGAGCAGCAAGGCATCAGGAGTAGATGGAATCCCAGCCGAAGCACTAAAGAATGGTGGAGAAGCACTTTTGGCGCGAACACATGGCCTCATCACCCTTATCTGGAAGGAGGAGAGCATGCCAGGAGATCTCAAGAGACGCCGTAATCATGACCATCTTCAAGAAAGGTGACAAGTCCGGGAACTACAGAGGAATCTCCCTGCTGTCAGTCACATGGAAGGTCATCGCAAAAATCCTCCTCGATCGCCTTCTCCCTGTAGCTGAAGAGCTCCTCCCAGAGTTGCAATGTGGATTCTGCCCACTAAGGGGCACAACAGACATGATCTCCACTGCATGGCAGCTGCAAGAGAAATGCAGGGAACAGCACCAATCCTTATACACTGCCTTCTTTGACTTCAGAAAAGCCTTTGACACACAACCGTGAAGGATTATGGAGCATCCACCTCCATTTCGGCTGCCCCCAAAAGTTTGTCACCATCCTCTGCCTGCCCTACGATGACATGTAAGCCATGACCCTGACCAACGGATCCACCACAGACCCAAACCACGTTCGGATCAGGATCAAGCAAGGCTGTGTCATCGCACCAATGCTCTTCTCGATCTTCCTTGTCACAATGCTCCATCTCACCCACAGTAAGTTCCCCGCAGGAGTGGAGCTAAATTACAGAACAAGCAGGAACCTGTTCAACCTCCGCCACTTGCAGGCCAGATCCAAGGTCATCCCACCCTCTGTCATTGAACTCCAGTATGCAGACGATGTTTGCGTCTGCGCACAATCGGAGGCCGAGCTCCAAACCATCATCAACACCTTCACCGAGGCATATGAGAGCACGGGCTTTACATTAAACATCCATAAGACAAAGGTCCTCTACCAACCTGCCCTCTCCATGCCCCCCCCACCGCCACTCCAGTTATCAAAAGCCATGACAAGGCCTTGGACAACATGGACCATTTTCCATACCTTGGGAGCCTAGTGTCAACAAGGGAAGACATCGACGACAAGGTTCAAAACCACCTTCAGTGTGCCAGTGCAGCCTTCGGCCGCTTGAGAAAGAGAGTGTTTGAAGACCAGGACTTCAAACCCGACACCAAGCTCATGATCTACAGAGCTGTAGTGACACCCGCCCTCTTATATGGCTCAGAGACGTGGACAATGTACAGCAGGCACCTCAAAACTCTGGAGAAGTAACACCAGTGCTGCCTCTGCAAGATCCTGCAAATCCATTGGCAGGATAGGTGCACCAACGCCAGTGTTCTCGCTCAGGCCAAAATCCCCAGCATCGAAGCATTGACCATGCTCGATCAGCTCCGCTGGATGGGCCACATCGTCCACATGCCTGACACGAGACTCCCAAAGCAAGCGTTCTACCCAGTGCTTCGACATCACATGCAAGCGCCAGGAGGGAAGAGGAAACGCAAGGACACCCTCAAAGCCTCCTTGAAAAGGTGCAACATCCCCACCGATATCTGGGAATCCCTGGCCCAAGACCGCCCGAATTGGAGGGAAAGCATCCAGGAAGGAGCTAAACACCTCGAGTTTCATCGCCGAGGGCTAGCTGAAGCCAAGCATCGACAGTGAAAGGAGCACATGGCAACCCAGGCACCCCACCCACCCATTCCCCCTACCACTGTTTGCCCCACCTGTGACAGAGACTGTAGGTCGCACATTGGACTCTTCAGTTACCTGAGAACTCATTCTTAGTGTGGAAGCAAGTCATCCTCGACCCCGAGGGATAACCGAAGAAGATGATATTGACGGTTTCAATGATGGTAATGCCATTGAATGTCCCAAGGGGAGGTGACGAGATTCTCTCTTGCTGGGGATGGTCATTGTCTGGCACTTGGTATGTCACTTGCCACTTATGAGCCCAAGCCTGAATGTTGTCCAAATCATGCTGCATAGTTAAAAAAATACTGGAGATTGGGGAAAGTAGGCTGCTGGACAGTTAAGGACTATGGATATGGAACAGGAGAATGGGACTGATGGGGTTGTCCTTATAAAGAGCCAGGATGGACTCAACTGCTGTAATGACCATGATTATGACTTGAGTGCACCAAGATGGATGTGTGGGGATGGGGGTGGGGCAGGTGGAGGTGGAAGTCATGTGACCAAAGCTCCAGGAACATAGTGAACCACACATTTCTCCAAAATTTCATATTTAATAAATAGCAAAATAAAATCACACCTAAGCAGAGAGGGAGATGCAGAATACCAATTGGAAGCAGGAAAACTGGATACATAAAGTGCTTCTTAAAAAAAAATGAAAACAATTAACAATGAGCAGTCAGCAAAGAAAATCGATGGGTAACAAAAACAGAATTTCCATGGAAAAACTCAGCAGGTCTGGCAGCATCGGCGGAGAAGAAAAGAGTCGATGTTTCGAGTCCTCATGACCCTTCAACAGAATTCAAGTGACCAACAAAACTGCTTCCAATGTATATTTTTTAAAATCCTGTCTTCTGCTTTCAATCCTAAACTGATGTGTTATAAGGTTTCTAACGTCATGATAAAGAGACAAATGACTATATTCACAAGATGATTAAACGTGAAATGGCTCCCACTGGAGAGCTTGGTATGGACGCTGGGCTGAGTTTAGCTACGGTGCTCCGCATAACAACAACCTCCTTTTATACAGTGCCTTTAATGGAGTATAAAATGTCCCACAGGATGCTATCAAACAACGTTTAACACTGAATCACTAAGGGAAATTTAGGGAAAGTGATCAAAAACTGGGAGTTAACTGGCTAGGTTTCAAAAGGTGCCGTAAAAGAGGGGAGACAGGCAGAGAGGTTGAGAGGCGATTCCAGAACCTCAGCAGCTGAAGGCACGGCTGCAGTCATGCAGCGATGAAACTAAGGGATTGCCGAGAGGACAGAATTGCAGGCGGGCAGAGATATCGGAGGGTTGGAGGAGATTGGAGGCTGGAAGGGTCACGGGCATGGGCCACAGTTAAGGTGGGTTGTCACTTTATTGAACAAATCAAGGAGGTCTGTTCTACCCTTTAAAAGCATCTTGACTGTGGTTTGCTAAATGCTTTCAAGGACAGCATGACCCCCAAAATAGGCTGTCATCTCCCTTTTGCCTAGATAGTCCCAGCACTTCATTCACGAGGCCCTGCTTTTGTACTCCACAGACTAGCTAACTGCCTCAATTACCAGGCCCAGGAGGGATTGAGCGACGCAGGAAATAAAATGGGATAAAACTATAATAATGACTTATCCGTCAGTGCAAACGTCATTGAGCATCAATGGCACAAAGCTCTCAGACAGTCACTGCTAGTAGTGGCAGATACTAAAGGCGTGAAAACAGACTCCCAAACTTGAATTATAGGGGAAAAAAATACAGCTAACCCTAGAGGGATTTCGAGCCAATAATCTAATCTTGGAGTGCAAAGGCTGCTGTAAACCACTCGAGCTTCAGTTGCGCAGTTTAGAATGTCATCTGGACCCTCACACCAATGTGCGAGTTAACTCCCTGCAATTCACTGAAGATTGAATTCCAGCAATCTTGTAGCGATTACATCACAAATTGAATCCTTCAGTCATCGCACATCAATTGAATACAATGCCCTGTCAACACTCAACACCCGCCGGCTGAGAGTTGGGGAGGTGAAATTGCCTTTCAGCCAGCACTCGGTAACAAGAAGTCAGCCTTAATTGTTATAAATGACACTGGTGTGGATATATATCTATTATAAAAAAAATAATGGGCGGGCGAGAAAGATCACAATGAAAATAATCTCATCTGAGTGTTCGCAGGACAATAAACCGCTTGAGCTTTTCTTTCAGTCTAGACAGGAGAAGGATTACTGGGCAAAACACTTGACTTTCAGTGAGTTCTGCTTAGAGAAGTGGGGGAGTTTTATTGCATTCACCATGGCAACAGAGTATCCTGGTTTCCTGCCATTATGCCCCAGGGGAGGAGCTGTGAGTGCAACTTGTGAACAAAAGCAAGGCAGTGAATGGAACATTTTTCCCAAAATCAGTTCGGATTTAATGCCCGACCTTGGTACCACATCTCATTGACTCAGATTCAATTCATCTGCTCTCCTTTTGGAAACCTGGATGGTTGTCCTGCGCTAATGAGCCTCGGCCTGTACACGAGGGTTTCCAACCTAACCTTAAGGTTTCGGAGAAAGGCAAGAGATGGACAGAAGGTGAGAGAAAATGGAATGACTTGGAGATGCTGCGAAAATTTGTTTGCCTCTTGAAGTTTCAAGGTGAGGCAATAAGGTCAGATAGACCCAATATCTCTGATAAGCACAGGCACAATGGGCCAAATGGCCTTCTCCTGTGCTGTAACCATTCTACGGTTCTAAGCAGACCAGGATAAGTGATGATAAAAGCAAAAAAACTGCGGAAGCTGGAAATCCAAAACAAAGTAAAAATAGCTGGAAAAGCTCAGCAGGTCTGACAGCATCTGCGGAGAGGAATACAGTTAATGTTTCGAGTCCAAATGACTCTTCGTCAAAACTAAGGAAAAATAGAAAAGAGGTGAATGACCCTCTTTGATCGGAAACGTTGAGTGAAATGGGCCTATAATCACTGGATTTTTTGAGAATGAGAGGTGATCTAATTAAAAGGTTAGCTTTTATTTTAAAACAGGATAGATGTTGAGAGGCTGTATCACCTCCTTGGGGTCTAGAATTATGGGTTATAGTCTCCAGATAGGGAGGTGGCCATTTTGGACAGTGATGAGGAAAAATGAGTTCAGTCAGAAGGTTGTGGTTCTTTAGAATTTTCTAACCCAGAGTTCAGTGTATTCAAGACAGAAGTTGATAGGTTTTTGATCAGCAAGGGGATTGAGGGATCTGGGGAGAAGGTGGGAAAGTGGAGTGAGGTAAAAGATCAGCCATGGCCTTATTGAATGGTGGAGCAGGCTTGATGGGCTGAATGGCCTACTCCCACTCCTATTTCCCATGTTAGTGCAGAGGTTTTGACCTGGTATTATAACTACCCCAGCTCAGCCTGCATTGAGCTGGGGCAAGACCACAGGCAGCTGAAGTTAGAAATCCACTCAATGGAAACTTCAGAGCAAACTATTCAGCTTTAAACCAGAAACTTGAGTACAAAAATCTAGGCTGACACTCCCAGTGCGTTACTGAGGGAGTTCTGCACTGCCGGAGGTGCTGTCTTCCAAATGAGCTGTTAAACTGAGGTCCCTTCTGTCCTCTCAGGTGCAAAGTATCAGATCCCATGGCACCGTCTTGAAGAGGGGCAGGGAACTTTTCCCTAATGTCCTGGCCCAAATCTCCTGCTGCATGGATCGCCGGTGACCGGACATACCCTACCAGAGGTGCTTCAGAACCCTGTGGAAGTCCCGACTCACCGACTCTGAAGGAATTGCCCGGGAAGTCTGAACTGCCAACGGGCAATTACCTTGCTACCTGGGACCATACCAGCCATGAATTAGAGTCGGAGACTTGGGACAGTTCCGCGATACTTACCTGAATAGTTACCCAGGAAATGTTAGACTCAAAAATCCTGGATAACTATACAACTGACAACCCCAACTTCCCCTTGACCCCACACCCTCGACCCGACCTGACTAGCTCCCGCCACCCAACTGTCCCCACCCAATCCCATGGCTTGCCCCGATTAACCCTCCCCCTGAAAATCCCTCCCAACCTGACTACCTTCAGCCCATCCTACCCACTTACCCCACCCACCCTACCCACTTACCCCACCCACCCTACCCACTTATACGCCTCCACATTCACCAACACATTGAAAAGCTGTTTAAACGTCCCAAAGCTTTTCAGTGTGTTAGTGAACACTTAGCAGAATGAGTCAGCTCGTGCTGTAAACAGGGGGCATGGCTTGTCTTCCCCCAATGGTACAAAGGAAGCAGTGTGATGGAAGACCGCTCCGCATTTCTGAAGAAGCTGGGATCAGAAGACCTAGCCGGAAACGCAGATCAGAGACATGACGCAGGGAAGTAGGAGCAGAGCGGCAATCCAATGGTGATTGCTCGCCACTCTTCAGGAGATTCAGGCTAATATTTATCCCTCAACCAACATGACTGAAACTCAGGAGATCTGGTAAATTATCACATTGCTGCTTGCGGGAGCTTTCTATGCCTTAATTGGCTGCCATGTTTCCTACAAGCGTGACTGCACTTCAAAAAATGCTTCATTGGCGGCCGAGTGCTTTGGGGCTCTCCAAATTGTGAAAGACATGATACGAACGCAAGTCTTTCTTTCTTTTAACACACCAATAATTTTGCTGTGCTTCAGTGTTTTGAAATTCCTTGACATTGCAATGCGCAGACAAGGCACATTATCATTATTGCTATCCTGCCACCATCAGAAGAGCACATATTAAGCTACGGCCACAATAAAGCAACAAATCAAAGGTTAAAGACCCCAGGAGTCAGGGTGTTCCCCTAGAAAAAGGGGGGGCTTTTTTTATTTTATTCCTCCATGGGCCCCCCCCCACCCCCCAACCCCCCCAATAACCCTTCCACTGGCCTTCAGGTTCCTTTCTCAAGGCAGAAATTCAAAGCCTGCCCACACCGGAGACGTTTCTATGGCTACTGTCACTGCCTCTTGGCAGCTCCCAGCAGGGGGCCACAATTTCAGTGGAGCAGGATGTAGATCAGCATTTCTTCCTTATGATCAGTTAGGAATATCTGGCTTTCATCGTGGATGCTCCACTTAGCAGCCAAGATGAGAAGTGACAAAACCTATTGCTACTTAATGATGGAATCCCTCCTCCCCGCCCCCCCACCCTCTCCCACTCAAACCTCAACACACTGATTGGAACTCACCTCGTCATGTTTCCAGGCTGTTTAACTGGACTACAGATAGATGCACTTTCCAGGAATGATTAAAGGGCTCGTGGCAAACTACATTCTCAAGGTTATTTATGCATAATGGCTATTAATTGAACACTCCGTCAAGAGGTCATACAACAGTCTCAGGCACTCACCTGAAATACATCCAATTAAAAATAAATTTCAAGCAGCCCCTCTCTTAGTCGATTGCCCTCTCCCAAAACGGGGCCACTATCTCAGCGTTTTCAACAACCGAGGAAAGCAACAAGCAACAGGGGCCCCTGGCACTCTAAAAGCCCCAACGACAGTATACCCCATATCTCTAAACCTGGATCGCGCAATCGGGTTCTTCAAGTACTGCTGTGCAGTGGCATTAACTCACTCTTGTAAAATCCCTTTGCCCACTACTTTAATGAAAGATCTTAGCCAGCTTATTGTAAATAAGTTAAACTAATGGTCATACAAACACTTTGATTTTGTGAAATGCTATTAACCGAGGACTCTAGTTTCCCAGCACTGATCTCACTCGTCAAAATGGGAGAAATATGGCAAAGCCCTCGCTGAGAACATTCACTTATCGATTTTCCCAAAGGTTTATTTTCATTTAAAAACACGCACGAGTATTCTTCCCAGAGAGTTATAAAATAAAAATTAAGCTTCTGAAGATCATAGAACAGAACGGCACACAGGAGGTGGCCATTTGGCCCATCGAGTCGGCACTGCCTCTTTCGAAGAGCTATCCGGTGAGCCCCACTCACTCGCTCTTCCCCCAACCGCCCCACATCCCTGCAATTTATTTCTCCTTCAAGTATTTATTCTCTTCCATTTTGAAAGCCACTATCGAAAGCGCCACCACTATCGGGCAGTGCATTCCCAATCCTAACACACGAGTCATCGGAAAAAGAAAAAGACAATCACGTGTTGGCACCAGGTTTTCATTCACACCTTCCGTGGCTACACCTGCACCACTATGTCCCCTAAACAACACGCACTAGCTCTCAGAGCTACATCCCAACAGAGTACGATGCCTATAAGGAACTTGGAGGGTCTTATACTGTGGATCATCCCTGTAAAGCAATAAAGTCTGTTTCTAGGATATTTCTAATTAACAGCTGTGTATAAGAATATTGCACTAATTATGTTTTCTGCACCAATTTACCTTCAGGCCTCGGGGGAGTCAGTATATTAGTGGATGCAACTTGTTTGTTGCTACTTTTAATTTTCTTTTTAAACAAATTGTTTGCGCCGAGCTTCCACTGTTGTGAGGGATGGGAGTGCGGTGAGGCTGGGAGGGCCAACTGAACATTTCCGATCTGAGACTGACGAGGTTTTTTTTTAGTTCGGCAAAGGCTTTAAGGAATACAGAACTCCAAGTAGGTCGATGGAGTTAAGATCATGATCTAATTGAATAGGGAAACAGGCTCGAGGGGCTGAATGGCCTCCTCCTGAACCCTTAGCCTTGGAGGAAGTGTGAAGAAGGGTCACGCAATTGACTGCTTTAGGGCCAGAGAACAGAGACACAAGGGAAGGTGAGGTTACATTCAGAGCCCATCACCGTGAAAAGCTGCAACGGTGGAGGTCTAGGAAGCATTTAAAGATGGATTGAAAAATGTTAATCCCGGCTACCATTTTAAGTTAAAGGATAGTGACCAAACTAAGAGGCACACTGGTACAAGGGAAGCACTGGCTTATGCCCCCTTCAAGCATAGAATGATTTGCACATAAATACAAAGGACCAAGAGTCGACCATTTGGCCCCTTGAACCTGCTCCACCATTTGATAAAATCACAGCTGAACTTGCACTCAGTTCCACTTTGCTGCCCTTTCCCCATGCCCTCTTCATTCCTTTAGATCCCAAGAAGCTATCGATCTCCATCTTGAATATATTCATCAATTGAGCATCCACAGCTCTCTGAGGTAGGGAAATCCAAAGATTCACAACCCTCTGACAGAAGAAATTTCTCATCTCCGTCCTAATTGGCCGACTCTTTATTCTGAGATTGTGCCCCCGAGTTCTAGACTCTCCCAGCCAGGAAAAACAGCCTCTCAGCATCTACCCTGTCAAGCCCTCTGAGAATTCCATACGTTTCAATGAGGTCAACTCTCATTCTTCTATATGCTAGAGGCCCAATCTACTCAATCTCCCCTCACAGTACAATCCACTCATCCCAGAAATCAATCTAGTGAACCTACTCATACCTCGAATGGTCCATGAGTGGGACAGTAGATAGAATGTAGGCTGGAATCATTAAAGAGGGAGTAATTGGGGTTGGGAGGGGTCAGCAAGCAGGGGTAACTGCATTTTGATGGTTGCTCTGACCTGCCTTACCTTGTAAAGAATCTACAACAAGCCACAGGCCACTCAATCCAACAGGTCCATGCTAATTCTTACACTCCATCCAAACTTATTCCCGATCTAATTACCTTCTCCCAAGCTTTCCCGGTAGCCCTTATGCTTACTTCATGTGTGCCTTTACAGTTTATTTACTCGACTGTGAACATTTAAGGTTTACATATTTACAGTTGCGAAATAAATTGCAAAATTTTCTATACATTTCTCCAAATTTGTAAATATTCTCCATTAGCTATTTACCAGTCAAAATTGCTTGACCACTGCAGAACAATTGGAAAAAAGTGTTTTCCTGGTCGCACTTTAGTCTTTACTTCCTGCCCCCCACCACCATTGCCAATTCCTAGATTGTGCCAGCTGCTAAGGCCAATATTACTGCTCACTGAAAAGAGTGCCATGAGTAGGTTAACCTCCACTCTGAACCTCAAACTATCCCCATCTATAACAAGCTAAGACAGAAAAGACTTGCATTGATGTAGCGCCTTTTACAATCACCAGACATCCCAAAGTGCTTCACAACCAGAGAAGTACTTTTGAAGTGTAGTCACTGTTGTAATGTAGGAAAAGTGGCAGCCAATTTGCACACAGCAAGCTCCCTCAAACATCATTGTGATAATGACCTGTTTTGTGATGTTAATCAAGGGATAAATGATCTGTTTTTGTGATGTTGATCAAGGGATAAATATTGGTCAAGACACTGGGGCGAGCTCCCCTGCTCTTCTTCAAAATAGGGATCTTTTACATCCATCTGAGGGGGAAGGCAGGTTCTTGGTTTGTGGTTTCACCCGAAAGACAGCATCTCCGACAGTGCAGCCCTCCCTCAGTACAGCACTGGAGAGTTGGCTTTGAGTTTTTGTGCTCAGGTCTGGGAGTGGGACTCGAATGCGGAACCTCGCGACCCAGAAGCATCGGTGCTACTGACTGAGTCGCGACTGACACAGGGGAATGTTTAGAAACTGCAGCTGCAAAGGTTCATCTGCTGAGATAGAAGCCAAAGTGCCCACAAAATCACCTTGCTCCCAGTCGCCAAGGAAAACTGCTGTCTCCAGGACAGTCCCAGGCCAACCAACACTCACCCTAACTGTGATGTTAGCTGTTCTGCTTTTTCTACAAGTTTGTGCTAAACTGGTATAGAACCCTGGTTAGACCACACTGGTCAAACAGCTTTGGTTTCCAGGTTATAAAAACGAAATACAGGCAGCGGGGAAGGTGCAAAAAGAATTATTTGCATGAACTGAGGGGTTATAACCATCAAGAAAGATTGAAAAGGCTGGGGCTCTTTCCTCTGGAAAGGAGAATGCTGAGAGGTGATTTGGTAGAAGTTTTATGATGATGAAAGGATCTTTCAGGGCCGACGATGAAAACATGTTTCCACTTGCTGGCGAGACCAGGACTGGGGGCCATAAGTATAAAGTAGTCACTGATAAATCAAATAGGGAACTCAGGAGAAAATTCTTCACCCAGGGTGGTGAGAATGTGGAACTCACTACCACAGGGAGTGGTTGAGGTAAATAGTATAGGTGCAATTAAGGGTAAGCTAGGGAAACACATGAGGGAGAAAGGAATAGAGGGATGTGTTGATGAGGTGAGAGGAAGGAGGGTGGGATGAGGCTGGAGGTGGGGCTTAAACACCAGCATGGATCTGATGGGCTGAATGACCTATTTCTATGTTGTAAATTCTTTGTAATACAATGCAACTTGCATTTATATGGATGTTATTATGCCACTGATGCTGCCATTCATTTTAAGAGTAGCAGGATATAGTTGCTAGGGGATGACATCCAGGAACACAGCATCACATTTGATTGGCAGGTCGACTGCACAATCCCCAGGACAGGGGGAGAGTCATAGGTCAGCTGCTGATTTCCGGTCCATGTGAATAGGAATAACGATGGACAGGTCACTCTGGGCAGATGGGTTCCCTGTTCAAAAGCAAACCACCAGGTTTGGCAATAAGGCTTAGCTGAGTCTTCTACTAGGGAAACAGTGCGATGTATTTCTTATTATTGGCCTTGAGAGAACAGCATTGATTAACTAAAGATTCTCAGGCAAACCTGAAACTTGCGGCAAGTTCCTTATGAGATTCCTCATAAGCATCACACAAACTGCTTTTGGAGTGTGGTCACTATTGTTAACGGCTATTTTGTGTACAATAAGGTCCCATAAAGAAAAAAATGAGACGAGCAACTGAGTAGTCTATTTATTTTTGCGATGTTATCAAAGAAGGTATTAAAAGAAGGCTGCTTCAGAAAGCAAGGGGAAGTCTTTTAATCCACATGAACCACTGGAGAAGGCTGATGGAGCCTTGGTTTGACCTCTTATCAAGAAAACCAAGGAGCACTTACTCAATGTCAGCCAAGATTGTGCGCTCAAGTCCTGGAGTGGGTCTTGAACTGACAACCTCTGACTGGGAGACAATGCTACAAAGCAAGGGTAGCTGAATCATACTTTGAGTCGAAAGATCTGTTCTTTGGGGAGAGAGAGGAAACAAAATAGCTTACAATGGAAACCAATAAAAATCGCTTAACTTCTTGTAACCTGTCAAATTACAAGATAGAAATGACATTGCAATCCCCACAGGAATAATTGGGAGAATCATCCGCCTACAGTATCAGGTGTCAGCACTTAAAACCCTGGCAGTGCCAGATATTGTCAAATTATGACTTATATTCCATTAATGTCTTTATTTTAGATACAATCAACCTACAAATCAACATGTGCTTGAATTCTGCACTGTCGGAGGTGCCGTCTTTCAGACAAGACGTTAAACCGAGGCCCCATCTGCCCTCTCAGGTGGACGTTAACGGACCCCGTTTCTAGGAAGAGCTGAGGAGTTGTCCCCGGTGACCCCGGCCGACGTTTATCTCTCAACAATATGACAAAATGAGACCATCTGGTCGTTATCACATTGCTGTTTGTGGGATCTTGCTGTGCGCAAATTAGCTGCCACGTTACGACGTGACAACTATTTCCTATGGGCAAATTTCAAAAACGTTTAGGGCAAAAAAGTTTGTTTTCTTTCTCCCATTGGTTTGTGGTGTGAGAGGCAGTAATTCCGACTGGAGAAATTACCAAGACTTTTGTATGCTGGTGAAGGCCTTAACTCATTCCATCATAAACATCCTGTACCTTTGATCCTTCAGCTGATTTCTTCTGACCGGTCATTGGTCTTTCTTAAGATCACACAAAAAAAAAAGCAGATTCAGGAGGATCAGGCAGCTTCTTTGAATCCTGCTTTTTGAGATAGGGAACAAGCAGAGTGCAGCACTGTTGCTCTTTGATGACAAACGTTTCGCCCATCAACGACGGGCTTCTGCATAACCTCCACATTTGCAAAATCAATTTTCGTTCAAAAAAAATATCCAAGACCATCATCCTGTCTTTGTAGACAAGGGTACAGTGGCGTAGTGGTTATATTACCGCATTAGTAATCTAGAGAAGGTGAGTTCAAATCCCACCATTTTTTAATTCAGTTTATCGCAGGATATTTATAACATCCTAAATGTTTGTCCTTGTGCTTTTTATTTTATGCTCCAGGCACTGATGGACCCACATTTTTAGCCTTTGCTGTTTTGCCCTTTGACTTCCAGCATTCGCAGATTTTTCTCCAACTCAGAATGAGGAATAAGACCCTTTTCCTGAACCTTTAAAAACTCAGATGCAGATTGTCACAGTATAAATTAATAGAACAATATAGCACAGGTCCATTGTGCCAATGCCAGCTCCTTGATAAGAGCCATCTAATTATTCCCACTCCCCTGCTCTTTCCCAACAGTGCTGCAACTTTTTCCTCTTTTGAAATATGTATCCAATTCCCTTTTTGAAAATAGTTAAGAAAATTAAACCTTAGCTCATTAATTAACAAGTATATTAAAGATAGGAGAGACAGCATTTATTGGAGATCAAAAGGCACAGAGTGACACTATTTTTGCTGGTTCCTTTTCAATTAAGCGATACAACAGAATGCCTCTTCACCAGAACTTTCAAACAAGTACCAAGATGTAGTGGTGAGAAGTGCCCTCCTCATCAGATCCTTCCTACACGCCCTCTGCACGTTGCCCTTGGCTGTGGTGGGGAAGAGACCGTTGTTCACTTCCTTGTAGATTGTGCCTTTGCAAAGAAGGTCTGGAGAGAGATGCAGTGGTTTCTGTCGAGGTTCACCCCGAGCAGTTCTGTGACACAGGACTCTGTGCTCTAAGGGCTGTTCCCAGGGACACACACTGAGACAAACATCAACTGCAGCTGGAGGATCATCAACTCGGTGAAAGACGCGCTTTGGTCTGCCCGAAACTTGTTGGTCTTCCAGTGCAAAGATTTGTCTCTGAGTGTTGCAGACTGGCACATTCCAAGGTCCAGGACTACGTGCCGAGGGACGCACTAAAGCTCGGGGTAGTAGCCACAGAGGTGCAATGGGGAAAGGCCACTGTCTAACACCTGGAGGGGCTGGAAATTGGGTAAAACCTCTCAGGCTGTTAAGTTTGACATGAATTGAGTAGTAAATATTGAAAATTGAATGGTATTGCACTTTATGTAGTGTCAAATTTGAACTATGTAATGTACCTTTACAAACTTTATGAATAAAGTATAATTTTGGGGGGAAAAAAGACACAACAGGATATAGATGGTAACCACGAACAATGGGAAGTGAAATACAATGGCTTGAAAAGTTGCATTTAAGTTGGTACTTGCCTCAGAGTCAAAAGGTTTGAGCCTCAGTATTGATCTAAGCATAGAATCTAAGCTGACAGCCTGTTGCAGGAGCTGAGGGAGTGCCACACTATTGGAATGGTACATTGGTCTGGGGTCCTGTTTGTCCATAAAAGTGAACCCAAGGCATCATTCATGGACAAGTAGGAAGTTATCCTGGTTTCTGGCCAACATTCCTCCCTCCGCCAACAGCACCCAAAACATTTGGAGCTAGTCATTTACTTTGCTGCTGCTTGTGGAATCGCACTGTGCTGTCATGTCTGCCTGTTTAATAACAACACCGCACTTCATAAAAATTCACGGTACGAGAAAAGAACGTTAAAGCATGGAACCAAAAGAGTAAAACACCTGACGGGGGATTGGAATCAAAATGTACAATCCTCCAGCCAGACCATACCTTGCAGAGGTCCAGTGTGCTCATGGAGACACAGGGCAGACATTCAAGCTTTCAAAGGCAGATCAGAGAAGAGCCACAAGGCCGATTCCAAATCCGAAAGGGCTTGGTTATGATAAGAGATTGGACAAACGTTGGCTTTCAACCTAGTTAGACAGATAGGCTAGGTTAGGGTTGTTTTCCTTAGAACAGAGGAGGCTAAGGGGTGACCCATTTGAGTTGTACAAAATTATGAGGGTCCTATATAGGGTAGACAGGAAAGACTTGTTTCCCCTATCTGAGGGGTTAATAATCAGGGGGCATAGATTTAAGGTGAGTGGTAGAAGGATTGGAGGGGACATGAGCAAAAACCTTTTCACCCAGAGGGTGGCGGGCGCCTGGAATTCACTGCCTAAGTTGGTGGTTGAGGCTGACACATTCAACTCATTTAAAAAGGTACCTTGATATGCATCTGAAGTGCTGTAACCTGCAAGGCTATGGACCAGGTGCTAGAAAGTGGGATTAAAATGAGTGGCTAGTTTCTTTTTCCTCTTTTTCGGCCAGCACAGGCACGATGGGCTGAATGGCCTCTTTCTGCACCGTAACATTTCTACGGTTCTTGTGTCAGCCATGGCTCAGGGGAGAGCACTGAACCAGAAGGTTGTGGGTTCAAGTCCTGTACCAGAAACTGAAGCATAAAATCTACACTGACACTCCCAATGCAGTACTGAGGGAGTGCTGCAGTGTCAGAGGCACCATCTTTCAGATGAGATGTTAAACTGAGGTCCCTGCTTGCTCTCTTGGGTGGAAATAAAAGATCCCATAGCACTATTCTGAAGAAGAACAGGGGAGCTTCCCCAAGGGGCCCTGGACAATGTTTATTCTTCAAAGAACAGAAAAACAAGTCATTATCACATTGCTACCAATGGGAGTTTGTTATGCACAAACTGGCTGCTGTGTTTCCCAGATTACGACATTGACTGCACTTCAAAAAGACTCTGGGACCAGTCTCCTCCCATGTCCAAAGCTGCAGCAACTTGTCTGCACATCTCACCGGTACCTCAATCGCTTTTTACTTCAGCTGCTTCTCTTAAACAAAGGAGTTTGCTTGCGTTAACAGCAGAGTCATCAATTACTGCAAGACACGAGGTACGTTACTTTGCTGCATCAAGTCAAATTAACGAGAGGGTTACTGCAAAAGCAGAATACCACAGATGGAGATCTGAAGTGGGAACAGAGGAAGGCTGGAGATACTCAGCTGGTCAGGCTGCATCAGTGGAGAGCGAAACAGTTAACATTTTAGGCCGATTAGCTCTCGTCACAACTATGTCACAGTCTAGAATAAGTCAGGTGAGAAAACTGCACTGCCCGACTCTCAGAACACTTGGGTGTCTCTCGGCCATTCTTGCAATCCCAAAAACAGACCATCCGATTCCAATACCTCTGATAACTCTCTTTTCTAAAGTGGTCACAGCTTTAAGCACGCTCACTGCATTTTTTAAAATTCACTTGCGGGATGTGGGCTTCACTGGCTGGGCCAGCATTTATTGCCCATCCCTAGTTGCCCTTGAGAAGGTGGTGGTGAGCTGCCTTCTTGTACAGATGCAGTCCAACCGATGGTCACTGGGTTCCAACCGACGGTCACTGGGTTCCAACCAACGGTCCCAAACCATCTCCGATTCTGATGGCCTCCTTCCCAGGACCTCAAATCGTCGAAGGGGTGAACGGCCTAATCCTGCTCCTAATTCACATGCTTGTATCTGTAGGCTCCTTATGCACCCCACTCTTTCTTACAATCTAGAGGCATTCAGTGTCCAATTTTGATGGCATCCAACAATTATTTTGATTTATCTTTTAGCAATTGTAACAGGAGGCCATTCAGCCCCTCGAGCCTTTTCTGCAGTTCATGTTGATCATGTCTGGAACTGTAACCCTTAATACCCCTTGCCTAACAAAAATCTATTAATGCCAGTTTGGAAATTTTTAATTGACCCCCAAGCCTCAGCAAATTTTTTTGCGGGGGACGGGTAGAGAGTTTCAGATTTCCACTAGAGTTTGTGTGAAGAAATACTTCCTGACATCACCCCTGAACAGCCTCGGTCTAATTTTCAGATTATGGCTCCTTGTTCTGGTCTTCAACTTTACCTACCTTATCAAATATATTAATTATCTTAAACTCCTCAATTAGATCACCCTTTCATCTTCTATACTCAGAAGGTTGTGAGGCTGGTCAATGCAAACTGATCCTCCCAATGTAAATTTCAAAAAAGAGACCAGGTAGAAGTTATTGTGCTGATTAAGGGTTACAGAACCAAGGAAGGCAGATGGAATTAAGATGCAGGTCAGCCATGATTGAATTAAATGGTGGAACATGCTCAAGGGGCCGAATGGCCTCCTGTGTTGCATCCTACACTGTGTTAATGCCCTAGGTCACAGACCTGGAAACGTAGTAACCTATGGTATCGGGATGTCCTCCCACCCAAGCTCTTGTACGAGACAACACAATCTTCCACAGCTGAGAGGAAGCATTTTTCCTCCTCTTTGCATTCCACAGCGAAATCAGGAGTATTTTACCGTCCGCTATTCCAGAATGATCAAATGTTTCACGTTTCTCAGTTGCCCCCGCCTAAAATCTACAGACCTCTAAAACCCAAACTTATTGCCACCTAACAACTTCTTGCTTTATCGAGTAACTTCCCCTGCTCTTTTTCCACTAGGCTGGTTGTCCTGCACCATGAGCCTTGGTCTAGTCTTAGAATGATACAGCACAAATGAAAGTCAGTCATTCTGCCCAGCACATGTGCCAGCTCTTTGGCAGGGTTATCCAATTAATCCCATTCCCTTGCCCCATAGCCCTGCATATTTTTTACTCTTCGAGTATTTATCCAATTCCCTTTTGAAAGTTCCTCTTGAATCTCGTTCCATCATCCTTTCAGGCAGTGCATTCCAGATCACAACAACTCGCTGCGTAAAACTGTTTTCTTCTGAAATCGCCCCTGGTTCTTTTGCCAATTACCTTAAATCTGTGTTCTCTGGTTGACAAACGTTCTGCCACCAGAAACAAAACATCTCCATTTACTCGTGTCTGCGTTATTAAAGAAAGATCTGCTTTATAATAGGGGGGGCTGCCGTGTGACCCAATACTTCGCTCGTTTGCAGGGAAGAAGTTAAATGTATTTTTTAATGACAAGCGATTCAGGATTTTTCCCCATGTTTTTGCGGGATAACATTTCCATCATTCTTGTTTTTTCCCCGTGGGAATGGGCTGCGATATAATGCCTTTGTCGAGTATTCCACAAGTGGGCAGCTATTCCAAGCGAACTGCCGCTTTTTATTCGGGTGACTGCGGAGTCAAATTCAGGTTTCTCTCCGCTGTTTCAGCGGTAACATTCCGTAATTCTCGACATTGGACTTAAAGGCCCACCCTGCCCGTTCCCCATCCCACGCAGCCCAGCTCTAGCCTTCAAACAACATTGGAAAGTTCCCACATCAAGGAGAAGGACAACAACAGCAACAACAAAAGCAACATTAAACGGTAGTTCACCGTCTGCTACACGTTACAGTTAAGTGCCCTGTGAGTGAAGTGAAGGTAGCAGTTATGTCTCCAGGGTTCAGCTATGACAAATATAAACCACTCAAAGCTTCCCTCTCACAGTTTATGACACTGAACATGTAGGCCATTATCTTCTCTTTAATTCCTTCAGCTAATTAGGAACCAAATTGAGTCATTGACAAAGCTGTGAATTGTAACATCTTGACCCATTACTGCCCTGCGAATTTGATGGGAAAAAAAATAACCATCCAACCAAACACATCATCCTTAACAACACACAAACCCAAGCAACTGATGTCCTACATTCTCCACAAGTGCTGCGTCTACTCAGATCTCCCTTAATTACTTACAAGCCCAAACTGGCCCTGCGGATTTGGTGCTCAAAGCTGTTAATTTAATGAGTTGTTGTCCTACCTTTCAATGATATCAGCAATCACGCAGGCAAACATCAGGAGTCCTTCAGGCATCTGCAGAGCAACTGAGCAAGACATGGAAAACAGAATTTTAAAAAAAACAGTTGTTTTGGGTTTTTCCATTTGCGGTCTCAATGGGCGATCAGCGTCTGAAAGTGACCCTGCTGAAAATGATCGGTTCCTCCTCCCCACGTTCTCACTGTATTCAAATCATCTCTCACTCCTGCTGACTCCTTCCTAAGACTTCAAAACTGTAGACTCCTCGTGTATCTCATGGCTGCGGCTCCAACGCTTAAAGAAGCTTGACATTATCCAGGACAAAGCAGCCCGATTGATTGGCACCCCATCCACCACTTTAAACATTCATTCCCACTACCACCGATGCACAGTGGCAGCAGTGTGTACCATCTACAAGATGCACTGCAGCAACTCACCAAGGCTCCTTAAACAGCACCTTCCAAACCTGCAGCCTCTACCACCCGGAAGGACAAGGGCAGCAGATAGATGGGAACACCACCACCTGCAAGTTCCCCTCCAAGTCACTCACCATCCTGACTTGGAAATATATCGCCGTTCCTTCACCATCGCTGGGTCAAAATCCTGGAACTCCCTCCCTAACATCACTGAAGGTGTACCTACACCACATGGACTGAAGGGGTTCAAGAAGGCAGCTCACCACCACCTTCCCAAGGGCAACTAGGGATGGGCAATAAATGCTGGCTCAGCCAGCGACGCCCACATCTTATGAATGAATAAAGAGTTCTTCTTCCCTTGGACCCTCTCGCTGACAGGAGCTTCTGGGCCTGTTCACAAAAGCTGGTTACAAGTAACCCATGTCACCTGGGATGACGTGCTGCCATTACTGAGTGCAAAGAAAGAAAATGTGTCACTCACATTGAAATTTCAACCCAGTGAGATGACACTTAGATTATAGGGGAGGCAAAGATTCACAACCTTATATGCAATATTTACAAAGCAGTGACACAGGTAACAGGTTACAGTTATAAAAATACCATCCCTCATTTGCTTGTCAATCACCAACTCTTACCTGTATAAGCATAATTCTCTTTCCACCTCCTCCTATAATTTGCTCTAATGCAGTGAATTTAACATAGAATAACATCACATGCCTCTTGATTAGAAATGGCTATCAAGTCAAAGAAGGAGAGCTTAGATAGGGTGACTATAATATCAGAGGCAGGTTCAGAAGAGGGTCTAAAGGAGCAGAGGTAAAAGGGGTTGAGGAGGGAATTCCAAAGAGTGGGACCGAGGTTACAAATGTTGGAAAGTTATTTGACTATTGACAGCCACATTTGCATCAGGCTGACTAGTTAGTGACTGGCACGGAAACTGTGATTAATTCTTTCCTCCATCCCCATCCCTTGTGAGTCTAAAGCCATTCCTGCTAATTGCAGTGATCCAAATCCATTTGGCTGCGTACCACACTGTCACAATTTCCAAACTTCTTTGATCGACCAAATTGTCCCATAAAACAAAGAACTAAACTTGAAACTAAGATCCACTGAAATTCTATATTTTACAAATGGTGCACAAAGGTTTAGGTAGATAATTCCAGAGTGCAGAGACTGGGTGGCTGAAAATAAAGCCACCCAAAAACAACACTGTTCAGGTCATGATATCCTGTGACGTTGACTGAAGGTGCTGGCTCTTGGCGAAGCTTGGTACCAGTGGTCGTTCTCTGACATCTCACCAAATTGTTCAACCTCCAGTCCCCCTTGAGGCTCACCCTGGCTTCCATCGCCCCCACCACTTGACAGACGTGCCCTCAGCTGCCTGGGCCCTTTGCTCTGGAATTCCCTCCCAGAAACCTCTCCGATTCTCGCTCATACCATGGTTACATGGTTAAGGAGGCCATTCAGCCAGTCACGTCTATGCTACCTCAGCTAGTTCCACTCCCCAGCCTTTTCTCTGTAGCCCTATTTTTTTTCGCATCATTGAAGGCATCCGTTGAACCCTATCTCTTTGACCAAAAGGTCATCTGTTCTAATATACCCTTATGTGGCTCGGTGTCAAATTTTGTCTGATAATCACTTCTGTGAAGCACTTTGGGACATTTTATTACATTAAGTGCACCACATGGGACTGCAATGGTTCAAGGAGGCGGCCCACTAGCAACCCTTGCAAAATTATTTAGGGATGAGCAACAAATGCTGGCCCTGCCAGTGCACATCCTGTGAACATACAACCAATATTTAAAAATTCAGGTGGAGCACACGATATCCTTGAAGCAATATTGGTTCAGTCAGTATCAGCTTCACGGGGGTCACAGTGTGGTCACACATCTCTTGGGTAAATAGATCGAAACCGTGGTATTAACTCCGTTACTGGCATAAACTTATATATACAGCCTGAGCAAAATGTCCCTCGGGTACAGCGAACCTAAATATAGGCTTTTCACTCTTACTTCCCATCTCTGTGCAATCAGTGAGACTTCACATCCACACGCCCAGACTGGAATTTAATTCTTTTTTCAAAGGTGCCAATTGTGAGCCAATGGTCACAGCTGTGACTGGCAAGTGTTACATCCTGGCAGCGAGGGATTGGGAATACTGTGCAGCCTGCGAGGGACACGTACAGAAAGCTGCAATTGAATACTGGATTGCAGACAGTGGGCTTGTATAAAACCCTGCAGTAGGACAATGCATACAATACTCTACAATTCTACTATGAGAACATAGGCACGTAGAGTATACTGCGGTTTAACAAGGAATTGTACAGAGGGTATACAACACCTCCTGACATAATATGGGATTACAGGTACAGAGAGGGTATAGTATGGGAGTGCAGATACAGAGAGGGTATTTTAGGAGTGTGTAGATACAGAGAGGGTATATCGTGGGAGTGCAGATACAGGAACACAGGGTAAAAGTGCAACAGTCTGCAATATGACACCCTCCCTGGCCTGTCTGTGTTACTTTCTTGTGCATACAAAGACCTTGATCTAATCCAGGGCAGCAGTGGAGCTGCAAAAATGGCCTACACGTCCCCAGGGCATGAGAGGAGCAGGGTGTTCAGCTAGCATTTATTTTCACTATCACTGCCGAGATATGGGCTCAGTGACATTCATGGTCTGAGCTCTAATATCATCTTGCATTTAGATAACACATTTTTACGCAGTAAAACCTTCCAAGGCGTTTCACAGGAGCGATTATCAGACAAGGTTTGGCATCAAGCCACATAAGGAGGTGTAGGTTATCGAAAGCTTGGTCAAAGAGGCTGGTTTGAAGGATTGTTTTAAAGGAGAGAGAACTGGAGGGTTTTAGGGAGGAAATTCCAAAGTTTAGGGCCCAGGCAGTCGAAGGCATGGCCATCAATGGCACCGCAATAAAAATCTGTGATGTGGAAGAGGACAGAATTGGAGGAGCACATGATTGTAGGGTAAGAGTTCGGGTGAGGTCCCAGAGAATAGGCTCATGAAGCTGACTTCAGCAGGAGTCAGGACCTTCAGGCGAGGAGGAGCGAGAGGTCGGGGTGGGAAGGGTTTGAGTTAAAGGGGGCAGAGGTACGTGAAGTACCAGACTGAGGTCCCAAAACTTAGCAAATAAGTTCGATTTTATTTTGATGGAGGTCATTGGTGACCCAGTGGAGCACAGGTATTCATTTAGCCAACAGTTTCACGTATTTATCCTGTTGGCAGCTGTTTCCCTTTCGAAGCCGTCGTTCAGGTGGGTGGCCAGCCAGCTCTCTCCCTCACTCCCCTGAACTCTTAAGCGTCAACGCAAGAAAGCCAAAATGGCTGCCGATGGACCTCCCATAATCTTGCCCAGGCAACCTGTGGTAGTGTAATTCTTATCATTAAAAATATAAACAAAACTCCCCCTGATGGCCAAGTGGGAACATGCACCCAATGTGGTCCTGAACGAGACAGACTGAAGTCCTAAGGTTAAACCCAGGTGCACACCGGGTTAGCCGATCTCAGCCAGTGCAGCAGTAACTGTACCACGTAGGTGTCAGTGGTGGGTCCTGCAAGACAGGAAACCTTGAGCGCGTAATTCAGACTGAGGCTCCAGTGCAGGGGAGTTAACCCCAGTATCCGGGTCAATAGTTATCCCTCAGCCAACACTCTAAAACTCTATCTTGTTGCTGTTTGTGGAAGCCTGCTGTGCCCAAATTGGCTACTACGTTTCCTTCATTCCACCAGTGACTACGCTGGTTCATTGGTTTTGGTCCTGAGGTTGTGAAAGGCACCACATAAATGCAAGTCTTTTCTTTTCCATTCCTTTACTGTTCTTGATTATTGCAGACCACGGTTGATGCCTTCCGCCTGGCTGTGGTCTTTTGGCTTTGCCACAATGTCAATTACAAAGGTAGCTCTCGTTCCCATTTAAAAACTCCGGTTAGTTCCAACACAGGCAGGTCTTCCAGCAGCTTTGAAAAACTCTTCGCACCTCATTACAGTGCGATTACCATCATTAATTAATCCCCTGCATTCACCGTTTTAAAAGCTCTGCTTATTTCAGGAAAACTTAGCACCTGTTTAATCTGCTTTATGAACCTCACAAAAGATGTGATTATTTTAGCTACCTACTTGAGTCAGTTACTCACCACCCCTGCGCTCACTGACCTATACCGGCTCTCAGTAAATTCACATCCTCCAGTTCAAATCTCTTCCTGATATCACCCTTCCCCCTATCTCTGTAAACCTCTCCAGCTCCACAACCCTCCAAGATGTCCGTGCCTCTCCAATTCGGACCTCTTGAGCATCCCCAATTTTCATCCCCCTGACAGTGATGGCCATACCTTCAGATGCCTGGGCCCTAAGCTCTGGAATTCCCTCCCTAAACCTCTCCACGACGAATGACAGGTGCTGTTATTGTTGAAACACAGAGGACGGAGTTTTACCGTACTCCGTCTACGTTATAACTGGCCTGGGAATACTCCGGAATGACAAAAGGTTGACAACTGTTCTGTTACCCCAGCGTGGACAACACACCACCAACCCCCACCCCACCTCTCCCCCCTCCCAGCAAACAAATATTTGCATTACAAATAAAACAACTTCAAACAAAATTGAAAGTGCTGGAAGCGCTCAGCAGGCCTGGCGGCAGAGAGAGAAAAAGCGCTAACATTACAGGTCACTGACCTTCTCCCGCCCTAGCTGTAGCTCCATCATTTGCATTCTGGCCTCTGGAGTGAGAAGGTTGTGGGTTCAAGTTCAATTTGAGACCCAAGTAGAAAAATCAAGGTTGACACTCCAGTGCAGTACTGAGGCTGCACTGCACTGCCAGAGGTGCCATCTTTCAGCTGAGACGTCAAACAGGTGGGCGTAAAAGATCCCATGGTCACTATTTCAAACAAGAGCAGGGGAGTTCTCCCCCCCCCCCCCCCCCCCCCCCCCCCCCACCCCAGTGTCCTGGCCAATATTTACCCCTCAATCAACATCACACAAACTGATCATCTGCTCATTATCACGCCGCTGGCGGTGTGCGCAAAAGGGCTGCCGCTGTTTCCTACGTCATGACGGTGACCGCACTTCAAAAAGCGCTTCATCTGACGCGAAGCTTCCGCAGTCATGAAAGGCGCTAAATAAGTAAAAAGTTCCCCTTTCAAAGAAACGAACGACGCAACCAAAGGGTTAATTAAAAACCCATAAGATCATTTGTTCACTCAGAAAAAATCTAGTTAAACCAAGAGGAAGAATAAAGAGACTAATGGAACGCCAAAACGTTGCAATTATTGATCTTTTGGAGAAAAAAAAATGTGATTATCTCCTCTCCACCTCACCCCCCCGCCTCGCCAATCTAATCAAATAGAGAAATAAACACACACTTCAACCATCATCCCTGGAGCTTGTTGTTGTGCAAAAAGCACTTCAGCAAACATAACCCACCTGTGAACTGCAGACAATCAGAAGGCTCTCGGCAAATCCATTAAATTCGTCGGACAGTTGACACACAAGATGCAGATGGCAATCCAAACATACGTGTATTAGGAAAAACCAAAGAGACTTGCTGTGTCTAAGGACCAAAATCCCTCCACACACAAGCCAAAACCAAAAATA
This sequence comes from Cetorhinus maximus, assembly GCF_964194155.1. Lineage (NCBI taxonomy): Eukaryota > Metazoa > Chordata > Chondrichthyes > Lamniformes > Cetorhinidae > Cetorhinus > Cetorhinus maximus. The sequence goes on along the minus strand of NC_135887.1, from coordinate 18,763,885 downwards.
TAATTAATTTGCTTCTCGAGTGATGTGATGGCTCAGTGGGTTGTGCCCTCACCTCTGAGTCAGAAGATTGAGTTCAATTCCTCACTCCAGAGACGAGAGCACAAAAATCTAGGTTTACACTCCCACTGCAGTACTGGGGGAGTGCTGCGTTGCCAGTGGTTCTGCCTTTCGGGTCAGCCATTAAACCGAGGCCGCGTCAGCCCTCACAAGAGCCGTTCAGTCCCTCTCAGCACCTATCCTCTAAGTAAACAAACAGTTCTAGGACACAATACGAGCAGGAGGAGGCCACATTTTAAGTTAAAGAATGATGACCAAACAAGAGGCCAACCGGTAAAAGGCAATCACTGGATTAATGCCTTCTTCATACGGAGTGATTTGAACATTAAAAACATAAGAAATACAAGGAGAAGCCCATAGGGCCCCCAGGAGCCTGCTCCGTCTTTCAATAAGATCCTAGCCAATCTTCAACCTCAACTCCATTTTCCCCACTCGATCCCCATATCCCTTGAATCCCTTAGTGTCCAAAAATCTATCGATCTGAGTCTTGAATATACTCGATAAATGAGCACCCACAGTCCTTTTGGGGTAAAGAATTCCAAAGAAGCACAATTCTTTGAGCGACGGAATTCCTCCTCATCTCCGTCTAAATGGCCGATCCCTTATTCTGAGACTAGAATCTCAACTCTTCCGCCGGGGGAAGCAGCCTCTCAGCAGTTACCTTGTCAAGCCTGCAAAGAATTTTATACGCTTCACGGTGATCACCTGTGGTAATCTGAGGTGCAATACACCTTTAAGAGAATGTGAGCAGATTGACCACATGACTGCATTACCCAATTGCTGTGTAACACGGGCTACAATGTTAACCTGTAGTTTGGAACAGGGTCTGGTTGGAGAAGCACATGCATTAGTGCTCCGTTGCTCATGTTAATAAACAGCATGTGCTTCATCTTACATTGGTCTCTGCATCTGCAGTATATTGTTTACCAACTCACTTACCAGTAGATAGGTGTGCAATCATGTTCACTCAGCAAAGCGATCTGACAGAAGGAACATAACAACTGGCGATGAGGAAAAACACAACCAGTCGACGACACCAAAGAAAGCCGTGGAAATTCCACAGAAGTAAATCAGCCGTAGCTTGCAAGGTGATTGTAAGTACAGCCTTCATCATGGCCGTTGAAGTTACCTCCCTCCAGTGTGCCACAGTTTGGTTGCACTGAACTGTTTGATCAGACCACCGATGACTGGTCACATTATATTGAATGTGTTCTTCTTTTTGGCCAACGACATATCGGGGGAGAAGTGGCGAGCGATCCTCTTATCGACATGTGGCAGCAAAACATACAGCCTAATTCATAGTCTAACGGTACCCAACGCCCCAGATTCCAAGAGCTTTGAGGAGTTGGTAAATCTTGTGAAACGCCACTTTCAGCCGAAATCCTCGGTAACAATGCAGCGTTTTAAACTTAATTTGCGATGTCGCGCCCCTGGGGAGAGACCGTCGCTTGCTATGGAGCAGCCTTAAAACAACTGACTGAGCACTGAAAGTTCAGGATGTCAATTAATGACATGTTAAGAGACTGATTAGTAGGGGGGAATTAACGAAGACGCCATTCAAAAAAGTTGTTGTCAGAAACGAATTTAGACTTTACCAAGGCGGAGTTGGTGCTCGCAATGGAGAAAGCAGTCAGGGATTCAGAAGTAATCAAGGGAGCACAAAATGGCCCCGTCCATCGCGTCGGGAGGGAAGCACCGGTTAGAAATGGCGCGGAAGCACTGGGCTCAGTGGGAAACAGCCACCATTAACAGACCATCAAAAAGCAATGGTTTAACAGAAAAAACCTACAACAATAGCAGCAGAAATGGAACCATACAGTCTGCAAGTGAATGACAATTTAAAGGAATTGAGTGGTTCTACTGCCATCGTAATTGACACATTATACGTAGTGGTATTGTCACTGGACTGGTGATCTAGAGACCCAGGGTAATGCTCTGGGGACCAGGGTTCGAATCCCACCACGGCAGATGGTGAAATTTGAATTCGATAAAAAAAGAATCTGGAATTAAAAGTCTGATGACGACCATGAAACCATTGTCGATTGTTGTAAAAACCCATCTGGTTCGCTAATGTCCCTTTAGGGAAGGAAATCTGCCGCCCTTACCTGGTCTGGCCTACATGTGACTCCAGACCCACAGCAATGTGGTTGACTCTTAAATGCCCTCTGAACAAGGGCAATTTAGGGATGGGCAACAAATGCTGGCCTAGCCAGCGGCCCACATGCTATGAACAAATTTTGTAAAAATTATGCGATGTTGTAAAGGCAGATTAAGACAAACTTTAAGCAAAAAGGTAGAAGTTGTGAAATCCACATAATCTAGAGAAACCAGAAGAAACAGAGTCAGATATTTACTCACTACACAACTTAAAAATGGGTAAAACAGAGCCAATCTACATGACGGTGAAAGTCAGTGGGACACCCACCCAAATGGAGGTGGATACAGTGGCACCCACGACAGTCATAGGGGAAAATATCTTCAAATATCTGAATGAAGGAGACCACTCATTAAATCTGAAAAATTCAGATGCTAAACTAAAGACGTATGCTGGTGAAGACATGCGAGTAAGGGGTTTAATGCAAGGTTCCAGTACAGTATGGAAATCAGTCTCACTCCTGTTAATCAACCCCTAACAGTGATAGCAGGCAGAGGACCGAGTCTCCTCGGAAGGGACTGGTTAAGGGAGATTCATCTTCAGAGACTACCGAGATCTCAATCAGAAGCAGGAAACGTTGCTGTTTTGAAAAGGGAGTGTGGAAAGATTCAACAAAAGGGACTCATCGAGGCGATGCTTCAGCACAGGGTTCGAGTTGAAGTCAGTCGCCTCCAAAAAGAAATAGAAAACCTGCTGAAGAACGTTCACACATTGCAAGATTCCCTCAGATCCCAATTTGTACCACTAAAAAGGTATGACGAAGAACAGAAAGAATTCCGCATATCTCTGACCGAGATGAAGAATAAATTAGCCGAGAAAGCACAACAGTGCTTAATTCTCCAAGAAACAACTAACAAATATTAAAAAAAGAAATGGAAGAGCTGAAAGACCAGCTACGTGGAAGCCAAGAAGCTTTAAAAATAGAGACCCCCTGAGTTTTCAAAGGAGCTGACAGACTAGGAAATGCTGGAAGGCTCAACTTGAGCTTATATCTGAGCCCAGTCTGGCCAATAGGGAAATTGAAAAGGCGGCTGAGATTAAAGTCAGCACTGCCATGAAGAAAACCCATCAAAAGAAGACACGTAGGAAGAAAAATCGGAATTACTAACAAGGCTCACCCCCCCAATTTTTTTTTGTATAAACAGGAAGCTGATCATACCCTGTTGAATTTAGCCTTGCCCAACACCCTGATTTTGAGAACCTTCCTGACAGTTGACCTTCATACTGTTGGACTTGGAGGGGAGGGGCAGCAGGAGCGCATGCGATTGGGCCCGAAAGAGGGTCCAAGCATTCCCGTTGGAGCCTACCCCACATGTGGAAGGAACTCCACTTGCTTTGGAAGTACCTGTGGGATCCGTTGAGCCTGAGAGAATCGAAGAGACAAACTTACAGGTTCCTATTGGAGAGCCTAGTGGACAGACAACTCCTGAGAGGGAGGCCTCGGATTAACGATCCGAAGCTGTAGAACTACGACGTTCGACACGTTTGAAGAAGCCTCCAGAGAGACTGAATTCATAAATAGTTTATTTATGTAAACAGTTGATATATTGTAAAGATTGTAAACTGTACTTTCGAGTAAAGGGAAGGGATGTGGTCATCTGAGGCGCAATACACCTTTAAGAGAATGTGAGCAGATTGACCACATGACTGGATTACCCAATCGCTGTGTAGCGTGGGCTTCAATGTTAATCAGTAGTTTTAGAATAGGATCTGGTTGGAGGAGCACATGTGTTAGTGCTCTGTGACTTGTGTTAATAAACAGCATGTGCTTCATCTTACATTGGTCTCTGCGTCTGCAGTATCCTGTTTACCAACTCACTCACCGGTAGACAGGAGTGCAACCGTGTTCACTCAGCAAAGCGACCCGACACAAGGGACATAACATCACCTCTCATTCTACTAAATTCCAGAGGACATAGGTACATTCCACTCAATTTCTCCTCATAGGACAACTTTCTCATCCCAGGAATCAATCTAATTACATTTACCCACCCTGGTCACATAACCCTTCAATTCTTTTCCTTCATTCAACTATCCAATTTAATCTTTGAACATTGACATAGCTTCTGCCTCAGTCGCTAACCCTGGAAGTGATCCCCATTTACCAAATCAGGCAGAAGACATTCTGTGAATCACAGCTGTTTTATTGTTAAACTATAGTTCAGTACAAATACCGGTTTCCATTCTTCCCTGCTGGATCCTCTCCATGTCCAGAAGCAAAAACCCCCTTATTGGAGAAAAACCCAGCTCCTAATTACAGGCTTCAATGAGCATCACCAGCTCTCAATTCACACTGAAGCTTGGCCTGGTTTACTCTTAAAGGGACCTGCATTATGAACATCGTCAATCTCCACAACTATTTATGTAAAGAGATTTCTCCCGTGCTCTGTTCTATATCCCTGACATTTAATCTAGGATCTGTAGCCCCTGGTTCTTGACCCCTTAAGGACTGGAAACAGTTTGCTGCTATCTACCCTGTCCCATCCTTTCATAACTTTAAACAGCTGAAACAAAAATAGCCTTCTAATCTGTATTGTTCTAATGGAAATAGACTCAATTTTGTCCATGTATTTTCTTGGATTTGTATAAAGGTCCATTGCTTGGGTGGATCATGGGATGCTCAACTCCATTATAGCAGCGCTCTGGACTGGAGTTGGGTAACGTAAGGGGGAAAGCATTCCAGTTAAGCCGTAGCTTAGTGGATAGCACTTTCACCACTGAGTCACAAAGCTGTTGGTCAAGTCGCGCTCCAGGGACTTAAGCACTTGGCTAACACTCCAGTGCACTGCTGAAGGAGTGTTGTGCTGTCAGAAGTGCTGTCTTTCACATAAGACCTTGTCTGCCTTTTTGGTAGGACATAACAGGTCCCACAGCACCGTTCGAAGAAAAGCAGGGGTGTCCTGGCCAATATTTATCCCTCGCCTAACATCGCTAAACAGAGCACCTCGTCGTTATTTCATCGCTGTTTGTGGGACCTTGCTGTCTCCAAATTGGCTGCCAAGTTTCCCTACATTACACAGTGTCTGAACTTCAAAAGTAGGCTGCAGACACTTAGGGATGGCCTGAAGTCATGAAAGGTACTACATAAATGCAAGATGGTTTTATATTATATTCACTCATGAGATGCGAGTGTTGCTGGCTAGGCCAGCGTTTATTGCCCACCCCATGAGAAGGTGATCTTCTTGAACTGCTGCAGTCCGTGTGGTGTAGGTACACCGACAATGCTGTTAGGGAAGGAGTTCTGGGATTTTGACCCAGTGACAGTGAGGGAACGGCAATTAGTTCCAAGTCAGGATGGTGAGTGGCTTGGAGGGGGACTTGCAGGTGGTGGTGTTCCCATGAGTCTGCTGCCCTTGTCCTTCTAGGTGGTACAGGTCACAGGTTTGGAAGGTGCTGTCCAAAGAGGCTTGGCAAGTTGCTAAAGTGCCTCTTGTAGATGCTGCCACTACACACCACTAGTGGAGGTAGTGAATATTTAATTTGGTGGATGGGGTGGCAGTCAAGTGGGCTACTTTGTCCTGGATGGTGTCCAGCTTCTTCAATGATGTTGGAGCAGCACTCATTCAGACAAGTGAAAAGTGCTCCAACACACTCCTGACTTGTGACTTGTAGATGGCGGACAGGCTTTGAGGAGTCAGGAGGTGAGTTAATCGCTGCAGAATTCCCAGCCTCTGACCTGCTCTTGTAGACACAGTACTTATATGGCTAATCCAGTTCAGTTTCTGGTCAATGGTAACCGCCAGGATATTGATAGTGGGGGATTCAGTGATGGTAATGCTACTGAATATCCAAGTGAGATAGCTAGATTTTCTCTTGTTGGAGATGGTCATTGTTGCTGTTTTCCAATACTATCATGCCATGGCTTTTTATATGAACAAAAAGTAAATAAAGAGCACCGTATACAGGCCACCAGTTCCATATCTACCATTAGTTTGGCTGCGTGAAGCATGTGACAAGAGACCATTAACTGCACAGCTCACATTCCCGTTCTACCATTGAGTAGTGCAGCATGGAGGAGCAGCAATGGGCTTCTCTGCAGAACCCCAGCCCTCCAGTCACCTTTGTTGCTAATTTTATCCTCTTGGGGGCGTTGACCTCTCACTGGTCCCAGTTTAGGAGCTGTTTCACCCGAAAGCCAATCGCTCACCCGCCAACCTGACAGAAGATCATCAGACAGAGGGCAACCCGATCCAGGCTTCAGCCACACTTCCACCGGGATTCTCCTGACTGACAGTAGGGTCGGGAATCCTGGTTGGCTCTAACCCCAGGGCAGAGGCCCAAGTCTTGAGGCTTCTATTCTGGCTCTGGATAAGATCACACAACTCAGCACAGGCCAGGTAGCCAACTTAAAGCCTAAGTAACCCTCATCACAGTTACATAGGACCATAAGATCTCCACACACTTCCTGCCTTTATAGGGGAGGGAAAGAAACACCCATACCTCTCTTAGCTTCTGCTTGTTTTATTTTCCAGATAGTCTTGTGGATCTCAAAGTTGTAGTTACTGGGCAGCGCGTGCCCCGCCTCCTGAAGCTCTCTGTCATTTAGGATTTCTTCAGGAATCTGATTCGCCACCCGACGTCGAGGACCTAATCCCAAAGAGGGAGTGGGGAAAACAGATAGTTACTGCTGCGTCTATCAACCTTCCCTCATCAGCCCTATTGAATCAGCTCCAAGTGTTTTTAGTGAACAGCTTTGTTTTATGTTAACGAAAGCCCTATCTTGCTCAGTTAACCCATGATCTGCAGCCTTCCCACCAGCAAACCCACTGACTGATGTCGTCAGTGTTTAATGTGTATCCTTATATAGCACATGTCACGGGCACATCTCTTTCTATTGTCCTTTGCACACAAGTTACGTCTTCCACTGTACCTGACTGTGAGAGCAGGCAAACTACCTATTCTGAGGCCCCTGCGTTTTTAGCAATCTTTATATCACATACACCTCGTATCACAACACAGCCTTCTTCCCTGTTCCTCGCCAGTGCACCAGGGAGCACTGCTATCTCACTCTGTCTGTCCCCATGCCCCCAGGAATCACTGCTCCAATACAGCATGCCTGTGAATTGGTGACACTTTACTGAAAGATGATCCGACAGCAAAAAAAATAATTGTATGGCAGGATCATATACACCTGGGGCCTGAGGTGCGTCAGTGCAGCTAATGGAGCATTCCGGCCAGCGGGTAAATGCCAATAGCCCCCCCTCGTGGCCCCGCCGACAGGACTTTCTATCAATTGACATTCTTGTGCTCAGCAAGCTCCATTCCATGTGAGCAAACCATGTGCCAATGTGACTGACAGACACGCAATTATGTCACACTCCATTCTCCTCCGAAATCTCCCACAGTGCTTCACTTAGGTGTCAGTTGTGGCTCAGTAGGTAGCACTCTCGCCTCTGAGTCAGGAGGTTGGGTTCGAGTCCCACTCCAGAGACTTGAGCACGTAATCCAGGCAGACGCTCCCGGTGTCGTACCGAAGGAGCGCTACACCGTTGGAGGTCCTGTCTCTCCGATGAGACATTAAACCGAGGCTCTGTCTGTCCTCGCGAGTGGGTGTGAACAAAAACCCACGACACTGTTTCAAAGAGGAGCAGGAAAGTTCTCTGTGGTTTCCTGGCCAATATTTATTGTTCAGCCAACATCACTAAAAACAATGATCTGCTCATTATCCCATTGCTGTTTGTGGGAGCTCACTGTGCCTAGATTGGCTACCATGTTTCCGACATTACAACAGTGACTACACATCAAACGTGCTTCATTGAGTGTAAAGTGCTAGGGACAGCCTGAGGCCGTGAAAGGTGTTACAGGTCGAGTATCCTTTATCTGTGAATCCAAACACCAAACACATCCAAACACCGCACTTTTTTAGGGCCTCGTTGACCTTTAGCGCGGGAAGTCCAGTTGTTTGTCTGCCCTGTTTACCTGGCGATTTTTGCTGTGTCAAAAATGAAACTTATTACAGATACACTGTATTTGTTATCCAGTGATACATCTTACTTTTCTAGTCATTTTATTTACTTTAGGCTATAGCTAGCCTAGACTTAAGCTATTGTAATGCAAGTTTACATGCGGTATCCGAAAACCGAGATTATCTGAAATCCAAAATGCAAGCGGGTTACGGATAAAGGATACTCAACCTGTACTATTTATCTTTTTCTTTGAAGTGTAGCCACTACTCGATAGTGCAGTTGGTTAGGCAGGCAACAGTAAAAGGCAGCTTTGCATTTATATAGCGCCTTTCATGATCTCAGGATATCCCAAAGCACTTTACAGCCAATTAACACTTCTGGAGCGTAGTCACTGTTGTAACGTGGAAAGCGCAGCAGCCAATTGACACACAGCACGCTCCCACAACCAGGTGATCGGTTTTTGTGATGTGAATTGAGGGGTAAACACTGGCCGGGGCACTGTGAAGAACTCCCCTGCTCTTCTTCAAAATAGTCCCATAGTCCCTCTTACGTCCACCTTAGAGGACAGAGGGGTTCAACGTCTCATCCAAAAGATGGCACCTCCGAAAGTGCAGCACTCCCTCAGTATAGCCAGTATAGGAGTGACAGCCGCAATTTTTGCGCTCAAGTTTCTGGAGTGGGGCTTGAACCCACAACCTTCTGGCTTGGAGCGGAGAGTGCCACCCACTGAGCCGTGGGTGGCATTCAGATGAATGATCAGATCATCTGTGTTTGGTGGCGTCGGCGAGGGCTGGGGGAAGGTGTGGTGGGGGAAGAGGAACATTGGCCAGGACACCGGGAGAACTTGCTGTTCTTTTCTGACTAGTGCCACGGGATCTTTAACACTCACCCAGACTGCCAAAACATGAGCTAGATGGGGCATGAGTTGACTCGGAGGTAACTGCATTATAAGATCAGCCAAGCTGAGTTTCAACTCCGCAGCAGTACAAATGCAGCTTCCTACGCGCAATTCTTGATTGGTGCAGTTATAAAGCGCAATTATACACATAGGCCTCTGATTACTGATCAGAACAAGAGCAATGACCCAATTAAACCTTGGGAAAGCCTGCAGTCCGCTCTTTAATTGCCCTTCAAACATAAACTTGGATTATCCAATAATTTGAGTTAAGAAATGCAAGTAGTACAGCAAAACACTAAAGAGAGATTTGGAATATCAGATCATTTGAATTAAAATCAACTACTACAAGTTGACTCCTGTGTGCACAGCCTCAGTACACACTGCTTTCACTTCCTTTACATAGTTTTTGCACCTCGTGCACACAACAGACTTTCAACCATCCGATTTTTATCCCTTTCTCGCTGTGCACATTCACCGATGCAAATCCTGCCATTGTTTATCTCAACACATCAATTTAACACCTTAGCTGTCAAGAGACACCAAGATTCTGCAGAACCTCCAATCCAAAGTATCATAAATAAAACAGTGTTCTTTTAAAATAATTTCTTTTTCAAAGTTTTCTTCTTCTCTTTTGAAAGTTAAAGGAAGTGCAGCATTTTTTTTTCCCACCTCAGTGGATCACCCAGGTAAAGAGATTGGAGATTGGAGCAGGTGCAGTGCAGGGGCAGTGAAATGGGGCAGTGTTGATAGCTCTCCCAGAGCCAGCACAACTGAGTGGGGGTCAAGCTCCCTGAAGGTGCTGTATTCATGAGTGAAAACTACCATCTTTTTTCAAATGTTCAACCATGGCAGAGATAAAAAATCAAAACCAAAGGACTTCACAGCCAAAGAATTAGTAATAAACTCTTGGCATTATGTAGGAAGACAAAGCAACCAATTTGAGCACAGCAAGATTCCACAAGGAACGGGAAAGCTGAGAGAACTCCCCTACCATTTTTTTCAAGTTTGCTATGCGATCTTTCACACCCACCTGAACAGGCTCAAGAAATAGGAACAAGGATAGCCCACACAGCCTATCGAGCCTGCTCCGCCATTCAATATGATCATGGCTGATCTTGGGCTTCAATTCCACTTTCCCACCCCCTCCACATATCCCTTGATTCCCTGAGATACCAAAAATCTGTCTATCCCAACCTTAAACGCATTCAACGATGGAACACCCACAACCCTCTGGGGTAGAGAATTCCAAAGATTCACAACACTTTGAGTGAAGTAATTTCTCCTCACCTCAGTCCTAAGTGATCGACCCCTTATCCTGAGATTGTGCCCACACACACACACACACACCCCCACCCCCAGGGTTTATATTCTCCAACCAGCAGAAACAGTCTCTCAGCATCTACCCTATGAAGCAAGGCATGCCAAACATTGTTTGAAATTTAAACCAGGCAGCTCGACTCTGATTGGTCAGGGCATCGCCCTGAGGAATGAACCACCGAATGGCCGTCACTCAACACGATTGGTATTTGCCACTAACAGGATGCTGTCATCAAACCAAAAAGACGATCCACCTATCACACAATTGAGTAATGTGGAATATGATTTTCAGTGCCAGTGTGATGCTAGGTATGTAGGCCATATGTCCCAAAGACTGGCGGATTGTATCAAACAGCATGTCCAAGCCGCTGTTCACAACAGGCAAGGTACAGACTGCACCCAACCAGCCCGTGCCTGCAAAGCTCAAAACATGGTGTCCAACATTAGATGTGATTCCGCAATTGGACAATATTTGCTAAATAATCCTCAGGGTGCTACAAATTACGCTGACAACCGATTTAAGATTGCCAGTTGGGCTCGCAGTGTGGCGCATTTGTGTGTACTGGAAGCTCCATATATTAATACACAGAGCCCTGTCCTTTGCAGACAGAAAGAACATGTTCACACATTGTGCCTGTTTCAGCTAAACAAAATAAGTGACAGCCATTCGCTGGTTCATTCCTCAGGGCAATACCTTGACCAATCAGAGTCAAGCTTCCTAGTTTAAATTTCAAACAACGCTTGGCAATTAACTGTCAGTCACCATTAACTGGTTCAGTCTCCATGGCAATGCCCCTACTAACCAGTGTCCACTTGTCAACCAATCAGCACACACTTCTCATACAGTACAAAGTTGTTGCTTCCCCTGACATCGGTATTCTTGCGATTGTCCTGATGTGTGCAAGACAAAAAGCTTCAACAAAATGTTTTTTTCCAGCAATACTCAAGCTCTGTACTGCCAAATAACTATTAATGGAGGAGTGCTGGAAATGGCTGGAGAAGAGGAAATTAGTGTATTACACAAAAGAGAGAAAGATACAATCCCCCAGTCACATCATTAGGAGCAGACGGTAGACAGGGACAGTTACTGGAGGGAAGATCAACGGAAAAAGTTGGAGAGGGAAGCAGAGGAGAAAATGGATGACGGCTATAATGGGCTGGGTGCAGCTGACCTATGAGGAATGTGTAAGAGCAGCACAGGACTGAGAGGTGGAAATCCATGGCACTCAGCCCTCTGGGAAGAGGATGACACCAACAAATGAACAGGTAGTCAGGGCGGCCCTATTATCTCACCCACCTCTAGCAACATAGTACTCCCTCAGTACTGAAGCTGATATGCTTGTGTCGTGTAGTACGTGAACCAACAGCTTTCTGATTTCAGAGGTCAGTGTGTCAATAACGGAGCCAAACTGACAGTTTATTTGGGGTGGGGAGGAAACTGCAGGGATAGGTTAATAATGCATTAAAAAAACAGCAAACCCTGCACTGTGGCTCATTTCTAGAGGGATAGAATTTATCTGAAACTTGTACAGTACTGTGCATACTTCTGGTCTCCATATAAAATTCCATGAAGTGCTCTGGGAACTTTGAGAGATGTAATAAAGCACTAAGTAAATGCAAATTATTTTTTCAAAAAACATGTAGGTGCCTTATTCAGCACTGAGGAATGCGGAACTTTAGAAACATAGGAGCAGGGGTAGGCCATTCAGCCCATTGAGCCTGGTTCGCCAATCAACATGATCATGGCTAATCATCCACTTCAATGCCTTTTTCCCCCACACCATCCCCACATCCCTTTACATCATTGGTATTTAGAAATCTGTCAATCTCTGCTTTAAACATGCTCAATGACTGAGCTTCCAAAGCCCCTCTGGGCGGAGAATTCCAAAGATTCACAACCCTCTGAGCATAAAGAAAATTCTCCTCATCTCGGTCCTAAGTGGCTTCCCCCTTATTTTGAAATAGTGTCCCCTTACTGCACTGCTGGAGATACCATCTTTCTACTGAGACATTAAACCAAGCATCCTGTCTGCCTTCTCAAGTAGGCATAGGGCCCTAGTCCAAAAGGAGCAGGGGAGTTCTCCCCAGTGTCTTGGCCAACAGTTATCCCTCAATGTTGCAGATTACAACAACAACTTATATTTATATAGTACCTCTACCTTACAACATTTCAAAAGTACTTTATTTGCTATAACACACTTTGAGAGGTCCAGTGGTCATGAAAAGTGCTAAATAAATGCAAGGCTTTCTTTCCTTTTTTTTTTAAACCTCTAACATAGTAAAACATCCCAAGGCACTTCACAGGAACATGACCAAAAATCTGACATCAAACCAGATACGGTGATATTAGGGCAGATGACCAAAAGCTTGGCCAAAGAGGTAGGTGTAAACGAGTATCTTAAGTGAAGAGAGAGGGAGGTAGAAAGGCAGAAACATTTAGGGAGGGAACTGCACAGCTTAGGGCCTAGGCAGCTGAAGGTACGGCTACCCACGGTGGAACGATTAAAACTGGGGGCTGCTTAAGAGAGCAGAATGGGAGGAATACTGCTATCAGGGTCCTAGGGCTGAAGGAGGTTACGGAGATAGGGCAAGGCTACGATTTGAAAACGAAGATGAAGATTTTCAAATTTAACCAGGAGTTGATTTAGGTCAGGGAACACAAAGATGGTGGATGAATGAGACTAGGTGCGAGTAAGTGCATTGGAGTTCAGTGGAATAGTCACATCTAGAGATCACAAAGACATGGAGGGGATTTTAGCAACAGATAATTTAAAGCAGGGGCGGAGTCAGGCCTTATTACAAAGCTGGAAATCGGTGGGCTCCGTGATATAGTGGATATGTGGCTAGAAGTTAATCTCAGGGAAAATTACAACAACAAGCTGGTAAACAGTCTTGCTCAGCCTCCGACAGCTGCCAGAGAGAGGAGATTATCAGGTCATTGCTGATTCTGGGAGCTTGCTGTGTGCAAACTCACAGCTGCTATTCCGACAACAGTGACTACACTTCAAAAAGGGAAAACACTTTGGGATATCCAGATGATGTGAAAAATGCTATATAAGTACAATACAATTTGTTTTATTCTTCTACAGAAGTTTAAACGACCTTGAATATCTCCTCAATACCAGCAGCTCAGCCTTTCTGCCCACTTGTATCAAGTCAGGGTTGTAACAATTCACAGGTAACACTGCACCCCCTGGCTATCATCCTGACTGAGGAGGACAAAGGGTAACATTGTACCCCCATCCATCCCTCTGACTAATGGGGACATGGGGGAAGATGTTATCCCCTGTCTATCTCACTAGCTGAGGTGAACACAGAGTAACAGTATACCCCCATCCGTCCCTCTAACTGAGGGGGACACAGGGTAACATTGTAACACCTGTCTATCTCACTGACTGAGGGGAACACGGTAACATTGTATCCCCTGTCTATCCCTCTGACTGAGAGGGAAACAGGGTAACACTGTACCCCCTGTCTATCTCACTGACTGACAGGGACACAGGGTAACACTGTATCCCCTGTCTATCCCTCTGACTGAGGGGGACACAGGGGAAGATGTTATCCCCTGTCTAACCCTCTGACTGAGGGGGACACAGGGTAACACTGTATCCCCTGTCTATCCCTCTGACTGAGGGAGACAGGGGAAGATGTTATCCCCTGTCTATCCCTCTGACTGAGAGGGACACAGGGTAACACAGTATCCCCTGTCTATCCCTCTGACTGAGGGAGACACAGGGGGAGATGTTATCCCCTGTCTATCCCCCTGACTGAGGGGGACACAGGGTAACACTGTATCCCCTGTCTATCCCTCTGACTGAGGGGGACGCAGGGTAACACTGTATCCCCTGTCTATCCCTCTGACTGAGGGGGACACAGGGTAACACTGTATCCCCTGTCTATCCCCCTGACTGAGGGGGACACAGGGTAACACTGTATCCCCTGTCTAACCCTCTGACTGAGGGGGACACAGGGTAACACTGTATCCCCTGTCTATCCCTCTGACTGAGGGGGACACAGGGTAACACTGTATCCCCTGTCTAACCCTCTGACTGAGGGGGACACAGGGTAACACTGTATCCCCTGTCTATCTCACTGACTAACAGGGACACAGGATAACACTGTATGCCCTGTGAGGGGGACACAGGGGGAGATGTTATCCCCTGTGAGAGGGACACAGGGGGAGATGTTATCCCCTGTGAGGGGGACACAGGGGAAGATGTTATCCCCTGTGAGAGGGACACAGGGGGAGATGTTATCCCCTGTGAGAGGGACACAGGGGGAGATGTTATCCCCTGTGAGGGGGACACAGGGGAAGATGTTATCCCCTGTGAGAGGGACACAGGGGGAGATGTTATCCCCTGTGAGAGGGACACAGGGGGAGATGTTATCCCCTGTGAGGGGGACACAGGGGGAGATGTTATCCCCTGTGAGGGGGACACAGGGGAAGATGTTATCCCCTGTGAGAGGGACACAGGGGGAGATGTTATCCCCTGTGAGGGGGACACAGGGGAAGATGTTATCCCCTGTGAGAGGGACACAGGGGGAGATGTTATCCCCTGTGAGAGGGACACAGGGGAAGATGTTATCCCCTGTGAGAGGGACACAGGGGGAGATGTTATCCCCTGTGAGGGGGACACAGGGGAAGATGTTATCCCCTGTGAGGGGGACACAGGGGGAGATGTTATCCCCTGTGAGAGGGACACAGGGGGAGATGTTATCCCCTGTGAGGGGGACACAGGGGGAGATGTTATCCCCTGTGAGAGGGACACAGGGGGAGATGTTATCCCCTGTGAGGGGGACACAGGGGAAGATGTTATCCAGGCCCAGCTCTCTCTCAATGGGTTGAATCCTCCCCCAGTTCCTCCATACGCACCTGCGGCTTTGCCTCTGTTTTTGCCGCCAGTCGGGACTATCTCCAGGGCCGGGGCCCCGCCGGGACTCCCGGTCTCAGTCCGGCTACGGATCCGCTCCGGCTCCGCCATCCGCAAAACAAAACCCACGTGGGCCGCAAAAAGACAAGAGCAATCGCACAGCAGCGGCTCGATACAGGCAGAGCAATCGCACCGGAGCTAATGGATGGGGAGACACTGAATAAGAGATAGGGAGGGAGATAGGGAATGAGGGAGGGAGATAGGGAATGAGGGAGATTGTGATGCAGAGGTTAATGAGAGGTGGGTTAATGAGGGAAGGGAATATTGAGGAAGGGAATATTGAGGGAAGGGGATATTGAGGGAGGGGAATATTGAGGGAGGGGGATAACGAAGGAGGGAATATTGAGGAAGGGAGATGATGAGTGAGGGAGAACACAAGATCATAAGAAATAATAGCAGGAGTAGGCCATTCAGCCCTTCGAGTCCACTCTGCCATTCAATGAGATCATGGCTGATCTTTTACCTCAACACCATTTTCCTGCAATATCCCCATATCTCAGTCTTTAACATGCGCAACAACTGAGCCTCCACCGCCCCCTGGGGAAGAGAATTCCAAAGATTCACCACCCTCTGACTGAAGAAATTCCTCCTCATCTCGGTCCTAAATGGCCTACCCCTGGTTCTAGACCACCCCGCCCCACACACACACAAACAGGGGAAACATCCTGCATCTACCCTGTTGAGCCCTGTAAGAACTTTGTGTGTTTGAATGAGATCACCTCTTATTCTTCTAAACTCCACAGAGTAAAGGTCCAGTCTATTTAATCGACCCTCATAGGACAATCCCTCCATCCAAGGAATTAGTTTAGTGGACTTTTGTTGCACTCTCTCTATGGCAAGTATATCTTTCCTTAGGTAAGGAGACCAAAACTGCACACAGTACTCCAGTTGTGGTCTCACTGAGGCTCTATACAATTGCAGTAAGACATCTTTACTCATATACTCAAGTCCTCTTATAATAAAAACCAACATACTATTTGCCTTCTTAATTGCTTGTTGTACCTGCATGTTAGCTTTCAGTGACTCATGAACAAGGACACCCAGGTCCCTTTGTAGTTCAACACTTCCCAACCTCTCACCATTTAAGAAATACTCTGTATTTCTGTTTTCCTACCAAGGTGGATAACCTCACATATCTCCAAATTGTATTCCATCTGCCAAATTTTTGCCCACACACTAAGCCTCTCCAAACTCCCTTGAAGCTTCTTTGCATCCTCCTCACAACTCACACTTCCACCTAGTTTTGTGTCAACTGCAAGCTTGGAAATATTACATCTAATCCCCACATCCAAATCATTCCTATAGATTGTGGATAGCTGGGGCTCAAGCACTGACCCTTGCGGTACCTCACTAGTTGCTGCCTGCCAACCTGAAAATAACCCATTTATTCGTACTCTCTGTTTTCTGTCCGTTAGCCAGTTCTCAATCTATGCCAGTATATTACCCCCAATCCTATGTGCCCTAATTTTGCATACTAACCTCTTGTGTAGGACCTTATCAAGATCTAAATACACCACATCCATTCTGCTAATTATGTCCTCAAAAAACTCCAACAGGTTTGTTAAACATGATTTCCCTTGCATAAATCCATATTTGGCTCTGCCCAATCCTACCACCAATTTCTAAGTGTCCTGTTATTACATCTTTTATTATAGATTCGAGCATTTTCCCTACTACTGATGTCAGGCTAATAGGCCTGTAGTTCCCTGTTTTCCCTCTCCTTCCATTCTTAAAGAGTGGAGTTACATTTGCTACCCTCCAATCTGCAGAAACCATTCCAGAATCTATAGAATTTTGAAAGATGATCACCAATGCATCCACTATCTCCACAGCTATCTCATTCAACACTTTGAGATGTAGATCATCAGGTCCAGGGGATTTACCTACTTTAAGTCCCATTAATTTCTCTAGTACTTTTTTTTACTAATATTAATATCTTGCCGTTCCTCGCTTACACCAGTCCCTTGATTCTCCATTAATTCTGGGAGATTATTATTTTCATCTGTGAAGACAGACACAAAGTATTTATTTAGTTTCTCTGACGTTTTCTTATTCCCCATTATAAACTCTCCTGGCCCTGCTTGTAATGGACCCACATTTGTTTTTGCTAATCTTTCTTTTTTTACATACCTATAGAAGATTTTACAGTCCATTAGTTTACTCTCATATTCTATTTTCTCTTTCGTTAATCTTTTTCTTGATCCTCCTTTGCAGAATTCTAAAATACTCCCAATTCTCAAGCTTACCATTTTTTTGGCAACTTTATATTCCTCTTCCTTTAATTTAATGCAATCTTTGATTTCTTTCATTAGCCATGGTTGAAACACTTTCCTTGATGGGTTTTTGTGCATTAAAGGAAGGTATTTTTTGTTGTAAACTATGTATTAGTTCTTTAAATGTTATCCATTTCCTGTCTACCATCATACCTGTTAACATAGCTTCCCAAGCTACTATAGCCAATTTGCCCCTCATACCTTCATAGTTTCCTTTGTTTAGATTTAAGACTCTAGTCTCTGATTGAATGACATCACTTTCAAACTTAAATGTAAAATTCTATCATATTATGGTCACTCTTTCCTAAAGGCTCCTTTACAACAAGATTATTAATTAGTCCTTTTTCATTGCACAATACTAGATCTAAAGTAATCCATTCCCTAGTTGGTTCCCCAATGTAATGCTCTGGAATGCCATCTTGCATACATTCCAAGAATTCATCCTCCACAACATTAGTACTAATTAGGTTTCCCCAGTTGAGATGTAGATTGAAACCCCCATGATCACTCTACTACCCTGGTTACCTCTAATTTCCTGATTTATACTGTGATTTACATTACCACTGCTGTTTGATGGCCTATAAACAATTCCCACCAATGGTTTTTGCCCTTCTCTTTCTTAGCTCCACCCAAACTGACTCTACATCTTTGACCTTTAGAACTAAGATCATCTCTCACTACAGTACTAATGCCCTTTTTAATTAACAGAGCTACCCCACCACCTTTTCCCAGCTTTTTGTCCTTCCCAAAAGTCACAGACCCTTGGATATTCAGGTCCAAGCTTTGGTTTCCTTGTAGCCACGTCTTTGTAATGTCTATCATGTCTTACATATGAATTTCTATTTAAACTGACAATTCATCTGTTTTATTGTGAATGCTGCGGGCATTCAGATACAGAGCCCTTTATTAAGTTTTTTATTAGTGTTTTTGTAAATTCTGGCCCTACCTGCTGGCACACTCCTAAGTTTGCAATCACTGTCCCTTCTTGCTATACTCTGATTATCATTACCTTTATTGCTACCTTGATCTATTTCCTTGTCATTTCCTTTAATTTACTCAATCTTCCACTACATGATCCCTTAGCTCCTCTAGTTAGTTTAAAACCCTCTCTACTTCCTTAGTTATATGACTAATGAGAACACTGGCCCCAGCACAGTTCAAATGTAGACCATCCCAAAAGTACAGCTCTCATATTCCCCAGTACTGGGG
>NC_135887.1:18493553-18744939 GCF_964194155.1 Cetorhinus maximus | reverse complement strand
CTTGAGAAGTTCAACACCATCCAGGACAAAGCAGCCCAATTGTTTGGCACCACATCCATCACCTTAAACATTCAGACTCTCCACTACTGGTGTACAGTGGCAGCAGTGTGTACCATCTACAAGATGCACAGCAGCAACTCACCAAGGCCCCTTCAACAACACCTTCCAAACCCAGAACACCTACCACCTAGAAGGATAAGGGATGCAAAATTGGCTGAGTGACAAGGAAACAGAGAGTAATGGTTAATTAATGTTTTTCAGGCTGGGGGAAGGTTGGTGGTGGAGTTCCCCAGGGGTCAGTATTGTGACCCTTGCTTTTCCTGATATATATTAATAATCTAGACCTTGGAGTGCAGGGAACAATTTCAAAATTTACGCCATACAAAACTTGGAATCATTGTGAACTGTGAGGAGGACAGTGTAGAACATCAAAGGGACATAGACAATTTGGTGGAGTGAGTGGATAGGTGGCAGATGAGGTTCAATGAGGAGAAATGTGGGGCGATACATTTCAGTAGGAAGAACGTGGAGAGAGAATATAAGATAAAGGGTACAATTTTAAAGGGGGTGCAGGAGCAGAGGGACCTGGGTGTATATGCACATAAGTCTTAAAGGTGGCAGGACAGGTTGAGAGAGCAGTTAATGAAGCATACAGTATCCTAGGCTTTATTAATAAGGGCATAGAGTACAAGAGCAAGGAGGTTATGTTGAACTTGTATAAGACACTAGCTAGACCTCAGCTGGAGTAGTAGGTAAAGTTCTGGGTGCCACATTATAGGAAGGATGTGAAAGCATTGGAAGGAATGCAGAAGAGGTTTACAAGAATGGATCCAAGGATAAGAAACTTTGGTTATTAAGATAGATTGGAGAAGTTGAAACTGTTTTCCTTGGAGAAGAGAAGACTAAGAGGAGATTTGATAGAGGTATTTCGAAATTATGAGGGGTCTAGACAGAGCAGATATGGAGAAACTGTTCCCACTCATGAAAGGATCAAGGACAAGAGGGCACAGATTTAAAGTAATTGGCAAAAGAAGCAAAACTGATATGAGAAAAATCTTTTTCACACGGTGAATGGTTAGGATCTGGAATGCACTGCCTGAGAGTGAGGTGGAGGCAGATTCAATCGAGGCATTCGAGAGGTAATTAGATGATTATTTGAAAAGAAACAACCTGCAGGGTTACAGGGAGAAGGAAGGAGAATGGCATTCGGTGAAATGCTCATTTGCAGAGCTGGTGCAGACACAATGGGCCAAATGGCCTCCTTCTGCACTATAACAATTCTGTGATTCTGCCAAGGGCAGCTGACACCATGGGAACACCACCACCCTGCAAGTTCCCCTCCTAGCCACTCACCATCCTGACTTGGAACTATATCACCTTTCCTTCACTGTCGCTGGGTCAAAATCCTGGAACTCCCCCCCGACCCTAACGACACTGTGGGTGTGCCTACACCACGTGGACTGCAGCGGATCGAGAAGGCAGCTCACCACCACCTTCTCAAGGGCAATTAGGGATGGGCAATAAATGCTGGTCTTGCCAGTGACGTACCCATGTTGTGAATTAATAAAGAAATGATGCTGGATATAGCCTCCACTTGCTGATGCTCATGGCACTCTGTCAGTAAATAGCTGGGCTACCTCATCATTGTCCTTAGCACTCGCTCTTAAAGCTACACCAGTGTTGGGCGAACAGCCTCTGGAGACCTTTAGCTGACTAAAATCTGAGTAACCATGAAACGTGTAATGGCAAAAATACTAAAGGAAAGGTTTTTATTAAACTTTATGAAGAAAAATTGCAAAAAAAATTTTAAATAATTTTAAAATAAAACAATTTAAAATAATACTGTAACTCTGGTCTCACTGGTGATGTGGTTTGGAGGTTTGCCAACCCTCCAGAATTGTCCAGGAGTCTCTGGAAATGATTAATCTCCATAACACTGCTGTGTGACCCAGGAGAAAAATCATAAACACATTAAAATAATTGTGTGGATTTTTTCCCCATTTGTTTGAACGCTTTTGTTCACAACATAGGAACCTAGGAACAGGAGTAGGCCATTCAGCCCATCGAGCCTGCTCCGCCATTCAATATGATCATGGGTGATCGAACACTTCAGTGTCCTTTACCCACATTATCCCCATAACCTTTTATGTTACTGTTAATCAGAAATCTATCAATCTCTACCTTAAACATATTCAATGACTGAGCTTCCACAGCCCCCTGGGGTAAAGAATTCCAAAGATTCACAACCCTCTGAGTAAAGAAATTTCTCCTCATCTCGGTCCTAAGTGGCTTCCCCCCTTATTTTGAAATTGTGCCCCCTGGTTCTATACTCCCCAACCAGGGGAAACATCTTACCTGCATCTACCCTGTCTATTGTAGGTTTCAATGTGATCACCTTTCATTCTTCGAAACTCTAGAAAATACAGGCCCAGTTTCCCCAATCTCTCTTCATAAGACAGCCCTGCCATCCCCGGAACAAGTCTGGTGAACCTTCACTGCACTCCCTCTATGACAATAATATACTTTGAGGTAAGGGGACCAAAACTGCAGACAGTACTCCAGGTGCAGTCTAACCAAGCTTCTGTACAATTGAAGCACCACTTCACTACTCTTGTACTCAGATCCTCTTGTGATAAAGGCTAACATTCCAGTAGCCTTCCTAATTGCTTTCTGTACCTGCATATTAGCTTTCGGTGACTTATGGACAAGGACACCCAGGTCCCTTTGTACATCTACACTTTCCAATCTCTTACCATTTAGGAAATACTCTGCATATCTGTCCCTTCTACCAAAGTGGATAACCTCACATTTTTCCATCTGCCATGTTCTTGCCCACTCATTAAATCTGTCCAAATCCTCCTGTAGCCACTTTACATCTTCCTCACAACACACATTCCCACCTAGCTTTGTATCATCCGCAATCTTGGAAATATTACATTTGGTGCCCACATCCAAATCATTGATATATATTGTGAACAGCTGGGGCCCAAGTACTGATCCTTGCGGTCACTAGTCACAGCCTGTCAATGCGAGAATGACCCATTTATTCCAATTCTCTGTTTTCTGCCTGTTAGCCAATCCTTAATCTATGCCAGTATATTGCCTTGTATCCCATGTGCCTTTATTTTGCTAATCAACCTCCTGCGCGGTACTTTATCAAAAGCCTTCTGAAAATCCAAGCAGACTATGCCCATCCACTCTCCTTTATCAATTTTGTTAGTAACATCCTCAAAAAACTCCAGCAAGTTTGTCAAACATGATTTCCCATTCACAAATCCACGCTGACAATGCCCAATTGGATCATGATTATGTAAGTATCCATTTATAATTGATTCTAGCATTTTCCCTACTACTGACGTAAGGCTAACAGGTCTGTAGTTCCCTGTTTTCTCTCTCCTTTCCTTCTTAAACAGTGGGGTGACATTTGCTACTTTCCAATCTTCAAGAACCATTCCAGAACCTGTAGAATTTTGGAAAATGATCACCAATGCATCCACTATCTCCATAGTTATGCAACATTCTGGGATGTAGAATATCAGGTTCTGGGGACTTATCAACTTTCAGTCCCATTAATTTCTCCAATACAACCTTCTGACTTGTACTAATTTCCTTCAACTCCTCATTCTCCCTAGTCCTTTGGGTCTCTAAATCTGGCAGATTTCCTGTATCTTCCTCAGTGAAAACAGACACAAAGTAATCATTTAGTTTCTCTACCATTTCTCTATTCCCCATTACGAATTCTCCTGAATCTGTTTGTAATGGACCCCATTTGTCTTAGTCAAATGCTTCCTTTTTACATACTTACAGAAGCTTTGACAGTCCGTTTTTATGTTTCTGGCTAGTTAAATTCATATTCTATTCTCCCTTTCTTTACCAATTTCTCGGCCTTCCTTTACTGTACTCTAAAAACCTCCAAAAACTCAGGTTTATTACTACTCCTGGCAACTTTATAAGCTTTTTCTTTTAATCTTATACAATCCTTAACTTCCTTTGTCAGCCATGGTTGACTGACATTTTTGGGTTTTTGCACCTTGAAGGAATGTAATGGTGCTGTAAGCTATGTAATAGTTCTTTGAAGACTATCCATTGCCTATGTACAGTCATACCTTTTAATGTATTTTCCCTATCCACCTCAGCCAATTTGGCCCTTATGCCTTCATAATTTCCTTCATTCAACTTTAACACCCTTGCTTCAGAGTGAACTACCTCACTTTCAAACATAAAGTAAAATTCTATCATATTGTCGTCACACATCCCTGAAGGTTCTTTTACAACAATATTATTAATTAGCCCTTTTTCATTACATAATACTAGATCTAAAATTGCCTGTCGCCCGGCTCTTCAACATACTGCTCTAGAAAACCATCCCTAACACACTCCAAAAACTCATCTTCCACAGCATTAGTGCTCAATTGGTTTACCCAGTCTATATGCAGATTGAAGTCACCCTTGATTACTGTATTGCCCACGCTACATGCTTCTCTCATCTCCTGATTAATACCATGCCCCACATTACCACTACTGTTTGGTGGCCTAAAAACAACTCCAGTCAATGTCTGCTGCCCTTTGCTGTTTCATAGCTCCACCCAAACAGATTCCACACATTGTTCTTCCGATCTGAGCTCCTCCCCACTTCTGACCTTATGATGGAAGGAAGGTCATTGATGAAGCAGCTGAAGATGGTTGGGCCAAAGACACTAACCTGAGGAACCCCTACAGCGATTTCCCGGGACTGGAATGACTGACCTCCAACAACCACAACCATCTTCCTTTGTGCTAGGTATGACTCCAATCAGGGGAGAGTTTTTCCATGATTCCCATTGACTCTAGTTTTGCTAGGGCTCCGTAATGCCACACTCTGTTAAATGCTGCCTTGATGTCAAGGGCAGTCACTCTCCCCTCACCTTCTAGCAAGCATAAATGAGCCTCTGCCCACAATTTTTTAGATAGCAGCTGTTGGCAATCATTCTACTATTCCCATTTACCTCTAGACCCATCTCTTATTTGTCGCATTAGAATCTCCTTTTGCTGTGCACCATCATCCCTTTTGTCATCTAATCTCTCCTGACTCTGTTTTATATCAGAGAACTTCCTGTTTATTCTTTCCTCTGTTCCCCCCTTTACCAGCTGCAGTTCTTGCTTAAAATCTGTTACATCTCTAACTTTATTCCAGTTCTGACAAACTGACCTGAAACATTGGGTGAAATTTAATTCAGCCTGTCACGAAGGGGTGGAGGGTTGGGGGTGGGGGGGGCGCGCGGAAAATAGGGTGGGAATACCCACATCGGATTCCTGGTGTCGGGAAACTGTCCTCAATCAGGTTGGGGATGGGAAGGGCATGATGTGGGAATCCCGCCCACTCACAGTTGGATGTCAACTGAGCTAATTAGTGAGCTACTTGATACCAATTATCCCTGAGCCCACTGGGGTTTAGTGGTGGCTCAGGGATTTAACATGACTCTCACTCACCTGAGTCCAGGGATCAGACGAAGATCTCTGGTGAAGCTCCAGAAGCATTGCCAGCGGCAGTCACTGCTCCCGGTAGCGCTGCCAGGAATGGAGAGCTGTGGGCCTCTGACTGGCTCTCAGGCAGGTGGGATTTCGGCTGCCAAGATCCTAAATCCCGGGGAAGGCCTGCGTGACACTGGCCAGCCAAGTGCCAGGCAGACGTCTCAATTCTGTTGGGCCTCTCCCACGGAAGTGACACAGGGTTCCTACCAGTTGGGGAACCGATGGGTGAGACCCCTGTTTCCTGCATTAAATCAAGCCCATTAAATCTGTTTCACATAGTCATTTGGTAGTACAGAACTTGAGCATTGCTGAAAAAGACACATGCTGTCGAAGATTTTCACCTTGCACTCATCAGGGCAATTCACAAGAATGCCAATTGTAAAGAGAACAACAATTTATACTTCATGAGAAGAGAGTGCTGAATGGTTGGCAAGTGGACTCTGATTGGTCAAAGTGTTGTCATGGAGAATGCACCAGTTAACTGATAACTGACAATTAACTGCCATGCTTTGTTTAAATTCAAACTAGGCAGGTTGACTGTGTTTGGTCAAGGCATTGCCCAAGGGAATGGACCAAAGGATAGCTGTCGCCTATTTTGTTTAGTTGAAACAGTCACAATGGCTGGAATTTTCTAGCCTCCTCGACGGCGGGGCCGGCAAGCCATTGAAATCTCCATTCACATTAGCGGGACTGGAAGATCCCACTGGCATGAGGTGCTGGAAAATTCTGGCCAATGTGTGTACATGTTCTTTCCGTCTGTAAAGAACGGGGCCCTCTGTATTAATACATGTAGACTCTAGCACACGTTAGTGCACCACACTGCGAGCCTGAGTGACTATCTTAAATTGGTTTTCAGTGTAATTCTTAGCACACTCAGGATTGTTTAGCAAGCGCTGTCCAATCACAGACTCACATCTAATGTTGAACACTATGTTTTGAGTTTTGCAAGCATTGGCTGGTGGGGTACGATCAGTAACTTGCCCGTTGCAAACAGCGGCTGGGACATGCTGTTTGGTATGATCCGCTGGTCTTTGAGATGTACGGTCTATGGCCATCACACCGGCACTGAAATTCGTATACTACGTTACTCATTTGTGTGATAGGCAGAATGTCTACTTGGCTTGACGGCAGCATCCTGTTAGTGACGAATACCACCCGAGTTGCTACTGCATAGTAGCAGCGTTAAAAAAAGCTAGCTTCACCTGTTGCTCAAATTTTTGAGACACCTTACTCTAATCTGAGGTAGACTGGGCACTTTTTAGGACCGAAAGTGGCAGCCTTAGGCCCATTCAGGAGTTTGTGCAATATACAACAATCTGATCAGGGCAGCCATTATCTCATGGGATGGCTTTGATGCGCCCTATTTCAGCATCAAGCTTGCTCGGTGAGCAAATGGCTCGGGCCCCATTTATGAGTTTGCCGATCAGGCCAACCTTATAGCTCATTTCGGTTCTCTATCTCCACAAATGCTGCCTGACCTGCTGAGTATTTGCAGCATTTTTTCTTCTTATTTCTGCTTATTTCTCATATTTTCCCTTTTCAGCGTTTCCAAGCACACCATTAAAAAAGACAATTCAAAATAAGAAAGGTGACACTACTGAGTACCACAGCTGAGAATGTCAGCATCATGGTCATACCAGGCCATTTCTCAAACACACACATGCTTGCGCACACGCATACGCACACACAGACAGCCATGAACATCTCTATGTAATATATGAAGGCTCACACAGAAGTAGCACCGTCACCTCTGAACCAGAAGGTCATGGGTTCAAATCCCATTCCAGAAACTAGAGCACAAAATCTAGGCTGAGGTTCCAGTGCGGTACTGAAGGAGTGTGCGCTGTTGGAGCTGGTGACTTTCAAATGAGATGTGTAACCAAGTGTCCATCTTCCCTCCTGGGTGGATGTAAATGATCTCAAGGCACTGTTTTCAAGAAGAGCAAGGGAGTTACTCTGGTATTCTGGCCATTATTGTTGTAATATGCTTTTAGGAGACAGCATGTGATCCAGATTTAGTTTCACAGTTGCTTTTCAGCAGAGCACATGCAGACAGCTTCATCGTCATCGTCCACTAGTTTACCAAATACCCCATTATTTGACAATTGCAAAATACTTCAAGCGTAACTGTCACACACACTCTAAGTGTTATTTTCAGTTTATTTGGTGGGCCTAGAGAGATCATTGCAGAGAACGGTCCACAATTTATTGGTAAGCCAGGGCATGTGTGAGAAGTGGAATACTGATCACACTACCTCTTCTCCTTATTACCCTAGATCTAACAGCCTGGCTGAACAAATGGTTCACATAGTAAAATCGAGACCAAGCAAGATCTTCAGATTGCAATGTTACATCTGAGAGTGACAACTTTTAAGTGTAACTATTCTATCACCAGCAGAGCTCATGTTCAGCAGACCAGTGTGTATCAATTTATCTACTCTTACCCATTCTACTCCCTTAGAAACTAGAGAGCAACTTTTAAAACTGCAAGAGAAGATGACCAATGTGCATGATAAAAATGTGGGTACGGAATTGCCAGGTTTACAGTTGGGACAACAGGTTTGCAGCCAGGATCCTACACAAGGTACATGGCAATCAACCGAGGTGGCAGGGATTTGTTCAGAGCCAAGTTCTATGAAGTCATTCCACACAAAGGCGCAATGGTGAAGCATAAACAGAGGACAAATCAGATCAATTCCAGTTCCTCAAGTGCTGTTCAATCATGTAATGTAAATAGTTACACTTTTTTTGGAAGGGGGAAAGTATCTCTAAAAAGAAAAGGGAATGTTGTAATATGGCTGTAAGGGATCGCAGCATGACATCACTAGAAGGACGTGTGTCATGCGATCCAGATTTAGTTTCACTTTTGCTTTTCAGCAGAGCACTACAGACAGCTCTGCTGCTGGTGCCTTCAAGCTTTATGCCTCTATATAAATGTTCTCAATAAATGAACCCACAACATGTTTATACAATCCCTTATGAGCGATTGATGCCTTTTATACCAATATAGAAGCACAACAGTTACTTGTGCCTCAACCAACATCATTAAATTGGATTGTCAGGTCATTATCACATTGCTGTTTCTGGGAACTTGCTGTGTACAGCCTTTCCCACATTACAACAGTGACACCACAGTTCAAAATAACTCAATTGGCTGTAAAGCACTTTGGGATGTCCTGGGGTCATGAAAGGTGTTATATAAATGCTAGGACTTCTTTCCCAGTTTGTATTTAACTGAGAGCTCGTTTTTGAAATTGAGTGATAAGCCTTTCAAAATTCAGGAAGTCCCAGTACCTCATTTCTAGAGTATGAGGAGTTTTTGTGCTCAAAGAAAAGCTGGTAGTTGGAAAATCCCCTGGGAAGAACAGTTTTGAAATCTTGGAGAAGCGATGTGGTTGTTTGAAAACCTCAAAATAAACATATTGATATTCCTGATAGACAGGAGGAACACAGTGTGTACTCAGAAAGGAAGCTTATTGAACGCCATCTGAAAATCCATATACACAATATTTACAGCTTTCTCTATATCTACCTAATTAGTAAACTATTCAAAACACTATTATATTTGTCAAAAGCAACTTGTCTTTAACGAATTATTGTCAGCTATCTTTGATGAATCCATGCATTTCTGATTGCTCACTTTTTTCCCCCTGAAATTATGGATCCTAAGACTTTGTACAGAACTGATATTAGACTAACAGTTCATTAGAATCCCTAAAACAGGTGATCTGGTTATTTCTTCATGACCGTTTACGGGATCTTGCTGTGTACAAATTGCCTGCCACACTTCCTGCATTACAACAGTGACTACACTTCATTGGCTGTAGAGCACTTGGAGGTGTCCTAAGGTCATGAATGGCACTGTATAAATACAAATCTTTCTTTCTTCCTTTCTAGAATGGTGCCAGGACTCATGGGTTTCAGTTACATGAAGAGGTGAGAGAAGCTGGGATCACTCGCCTCGCTGTACAGAAGCTTAAAGGGAGATTTTATAGAGATGCTCAAAATCTTGAAGGGTTTTGATAGAGTAAATAGGATAAACCATTAGTAAATAATAGTAAATGAACTGTTTTCACTGCCAGGAGCGTCAGTAACCGGAGAACACAGATTTATGATAATTGGCAAAAACGCCCGACCAGGGTTGAGGAGAATTTTTTTTAGTCAGCAAGTTGTTATGACCTGGGCTGCACAAACTGAAAGGCTGTTGGAAGAAGATTCAATAGCAACTTTCAAAAGGGAATTAAATCTGTATTTAAGAAGGATAAATTTGCAGGACTGTGTATAATGGGGAAATGGGACTAATGAGCTAGCTCTTTCAGAGAGCTGAAACAGGTATGATGGGCTGAATGGTCTCCTGCTGCATTATATGATACTAATACTAGATATTAGAAGTTTATTCTTCAGCCTCTTCTTGAATAAAGGACACATTGTCTGCGCTCCAATTCTACAACACAATTGGCATATTTAAGGCCAATTGATATATTGTAGCTGCTTTTATCTCCACTTTGATTTCTTTCAACAGCCTTGAGATCTGTTTTTTTTAGAACCAATATCTTCTTTTACAGTTCATCTCTAACCATTTTTCCAAATCCTCCTCCAGTACACCTACATTCTAATTTCACCATTATTTGTAAAGATATTTTCTAAGTGTTTATTTATTATCTCCACCGTGCCTTCACATTCTGCCATTAGACTCAATCCTTCCTCCCACAAAGGTGCAACCATCTCCAGAACTATCCTTTCACTTTTTCACAAGCCTGTTTAGTTGCTTACAGTACTGCAGTGGTTGTATTACTGGACTTGTAATCCAAAGGCCTGAACAAGTTATCCAGAGAATTTGAGTTCATAATCTCACCATTGACAATCTGCGAATTTGAATTCAGTTAAGATAAAAATCTGGAAAAGTTGCTTTCAGCAAAAGTGACCACGATTACCGTGAAACCCTAGCTGGTGCTGGATTCCTCTACAGAGTGCCAGCATGGATGCATTCTGTGCCATAATAACCCTATGACTCTATGATTCACAAATGTCTTTCAGCGAAACAAATCTGCCATCTTTAACCGGCCAGGTCTACATGTGACCCCCCAACTCAGTTGGCTCTTAACCACCAAATACCAGTTGTATCAAACCGCTTACCAGCAATTCGAGAAAATGGTGTGCCACTGCCTTCTCAAGACAGCTAGGGATGGGCAATTAATGTCGCCCTTGCCAGCGATGCCCACTTCTGGAGAATGAATTTTTTTTTTAAATTAAACCTACCATTTTTTTCATTTTCCCCTTTGCCCCTCATCATTTTCTTTAGGATTGTGAGCTGTTGCCTTGCAGGTTACAAGCTCTGGGTCTGCCTGTCAGCCAGTGGTTATACACTGCGATATACTAATTCATTGAAGGAAATGGTGGCATAGTAATGATATCATTGGACGAGTATTCCGGAGGTCCAGACTAATGCGCTAGGGACATAGGGTCAAATCCCACCACGGCAGCTGGTGGAATTTAAATTCAATTAATAAATCCGGAATTATAAAGCTAGTCTCACTGATGGTGACCGTGAAACTATCGTGGATTGTCATAAAAGCCCATTCGGTTCATGAATGCCCTTTAGGGAAGGAAATCAACCACCCCCATTCTGGCCTACATGTGGCCCCAGACCCAGAGCAATGTGGTTAGCTCTTAACTGCTCCCCCCCCACCAGCCCCCCAACCGAAATGGCCAAGCAGGGCACTTAGGGATGGGTAACAAATGCTGGTCTTGCCAGTGACATCCCTTGAAGGAATAAGGAAAAATGCTGTGATATTGAAAAGGACGTTTGTAGCTTTTCCTACTTAGTCGTATAAAAGGACAACCCCAGACCTTCACCATGCTGTGGCCATGGTGAAAAACCAGGCTAGGAAGGCAGTCAGTTAAACACAGTGTGTGTTTGGTTCATCAGTAATTGGGCCCAACTCTGATTCCCTCTCTCTTAACTGCTGCGTCTGTGGTCATCACATGACTCTGTCTGTATATCACCTCTCTGCTGCAGCACTGCCAATTTCAGTGCAAAAATAATCATTACAAAAATCATTAAAAATTCATAAATGGTGGAAAAGTTATGAGATTTTATGGTTGCCAAGTAACAGATTCCATGCCGCTTTTTCCAACTACCACATCC
This sequence comes from Cetorhinus maximus, assembly GCF_964194155.1. Taxonomy (NCBI): domain Eukaryota; kingdom Metazoa; phylum Chordata; class Chondrichthyes; order Lamniformes; family Cetorhinidae; genus Cetorhinus; species Cetorhinus maximus. Next base: position 18,733,280 of record NC_135887.1, on the reverse strand, counting down.
TTCTTCATTTTTAAGTGTTTCTCCCAGGACAGTGTTGACTTACAGCTGGGTATTTTATGCAGTGTTCATTTATTTTTCCAAATAATTTCCACAGTTTTGCAATAGAGTTTTGGGTGACTAGCATTTTTCAATTGGTTGGAGTCATATCTAGCACAAAGGAAGATGGTTGTGATTGTTGGAGGTCAGTCATCTCAGTTCCAGGACATCACTGCAGGAGTTCCTCAGGGTAGTGTCCTTGACCCAACCATCTTCAGCTGCTTCATCAATAACCTTCCCTCCATCATAAGATCAGAAGTGGGGATGTTCGCTGATGATTGCACAATGTTCAGGACCATTTGCAACTCCTCAGATACTGAAGCAGTCCATGTCCAAATGCAGCAAGACCTGGACAATACCCAGGCTTGGGCTGACAAGTGGCAAGTAACATTTGCACTACACAAATGCCAGGCAATGACCATCTCCAAACAAAGAGAATCAAACCATCGCCTCTTGAAACTCAGTTGCATTACTATTGCTGAATCCCCCACTATCAACATCCTGGGGGTTACCATTGACCAGAAACTGAACTGGACTAGCCATATAAATACTGTGTCTACAAGAGCAGGTCAGAGGCTAGGAATCCTGCGGCGAGTAACTCACCTCCTGACTCCCCAAAGCCTGTCCAACATCTACGTGGCACAAGTCAGGAGTGTGATGGAATACTCTCCACTTGCCTGGATGAGTGCGGCTCCAACAACACTCAAGAAGCTTGACACCATCCAGGACAAAGCAGTCTTCTTGATTGGCACCCCATCCACAAACATTCACTCCCTCCACCACTACCGCACAGTGGCAGCAAAGTGTACCATCTACAAGATGCACTGTAGGAACTCACCAAGGCTCCTTAGATAGCATCTTCCAAACCCACAACCACTACCATCTAGAAGAGCAGCAGACACATGGGAATACCAACACCTGGAAGACCTCCTCCAAGCCACACACCATCCTGACTTGGGAATATATCGCTGTTCCTTCACTGTGACTGGGTTAAAATCCTGGAACTCCCTCCCTAACAGCACTGTGGGGTGTACCTACACCACATGGACTGCAGTGGTTCAAGAAGGCAGCTCACCACCAAATGAATTAAATGAATTTTTTAAAAATTGCAGGATGGGGGTATTGCTGGTATGGTCACTATTTATTGTCCTTGAGAAGGCGATGGTGAGCCACATTCCTTAAATACAAATGAATGGCTTGCTAGATCCTTTCAGGGACCAATTGAGTCACAACCATGTCACTGCAGATCGGGAGTCACATATATGCCAGACTGGGTAAGCAGAGCAGATTTCATTCCCTAAACAACATTAATTTTCTTTAATAATAAAAACAAAAAGCTAAAAGCTTAATTAATTTTCTTTATTCTTTCAGGGGATGTGGATGTTGTTGGCTGGGCCAGCATTTGTTGCCCATCCCTAATTGCCCTTGAGAAGGTGGTATTGAGCCACCTTCTTGAACCGCTGCAGTCCATATGGTGTAGGTACACCCACAGTGCTGCTGGGGAGGGAGTTCCAGGATTTGACCCAGCGACAGTGAAGAAACGGCAATATATTTCCAAGTCAGGATGGTGAGTGGTTTGGAGGGGAACTTTCAGGTGGTGTTCCCATGTGTCTGCTGCCCTTGTCCTTCTAGATGGTAGAGGTCATGGGTTTGGAAGGTGCTATCAAAATAGCCTTGGTGTGGTGCTGCAGTGTGGGCCAGTGCATCGGTGGTAGAAGGAGTGGACGTTTACATTGGTGGATGTGGTGCCGAGTGCTTTGTCCTGGATGGTGTGAAGCTTCTTGAGTGTTGCTGGAGCTGCACTCTCATCCAGGCAAGTGGGGAGTATTCCATCACACTCCTGACTTGTGCCTGGTAGATAGTGGACAGGCTTTGGGGAGTCAGGAGGTGAGTTGCTTATTCTGGAATTAGTGAACCAGGTGGGTTTTTACAATAATCTGGTGGCTCCCTGGTCACCTTTACTGATGCTCGCTTTTTATTCCCACCTCTTAATTAATTTAATTAATTGAATACAAATTCCCCTGCTAATATGGTGGGTGGGATCTGAGCTCATGCTTCAGGATGATTCGTCCAGGGTTCTGGATTACTGGACCAGTAGCATAACCATCATGCTTCCATAACCCAAGGAGTGGGATGTGGAAGAGAGAAGTAAAGAAATACAGCCGGATAGAAAAGTACAAGGCTGTGAGGAAATTGCACAGTAAATGTTGTAGATGGTAGCAGCAAAATACAAAGGGACATTGGCTTAGAGTTCAATGTGCCGGAGTGCAAGGTCATCCACTTTGAATCTGAGAAAGACAAATCGGAATATTTTCTTAATGGTGAGAGACTCGGAGCTGTGGAGGAGCAAAAGGAATTATGTGCCCTGGTACATAAATCACTAAAAGCTAGTGTACAGGTACAAAAAGTAATCACAAAGGCTAATGGAATGTTGGCCTTTATATCAAATGGATTGAAATACAGAAGTGAGGAAGTGATGCTTCAGTTATACAGAGCTTTAGTCAGAGCCTATCTGGAGCACTGCACCGAACCACAGGAAAAATATAAAAAATACCTGGAAAAACTCAGCAGGTCTGGCAGCATCGGCGGAGAAGAGCACAGTTGACGTTTCGAGTCCTCATGACCCTTCAACAGAACTCAATAAAGAACAGGAAAAATATATTGGCCTCAATGGGGGAGCCTCATATTCGTATCATCTCTAAGGCCACCTTCCTAACATCGTTCCACTTCGCCCCTCCCTCAGCTTATCTTTCATGCCTTCATTTCCTCAAGACTCAACTCTTCCAACATACTTCTTGCTGGTTTCTCACATTCTACCCTCCGTAAACCTTAGGTCATCCAAAACTCTCCTGCCTGTGTCTTAACTCGCACCAAGTCCAGTTCCCCTTTTACCCCTGTGCACGCTGACCTATATTGGCTCCTGGGCAAGCAACATTCTGATTTTAAAATTCTCATCCTCCTTTTCAAATCCCTTCATGCTCTCGCCCCTCTCTTTCTCTGTAATCTCCTCCAACCCCACAACACTCTGGGATACCCACATCCTCTAATTCTGGCCAATTATATTTTCTCCATCATTGGCAGCTGTGCCTTCAGCTGCCTAGGCCACAAACTCCGAAATTCCCTCCCTACACCTCTCCATCTCTCCAGCTCACCTTCCTCCTTTAAGACACTTCTTAAAACCTATCTCTTTGATCAAGCTTTTGGCTGTCTGACCTAATATCTCGTTAAGTAGCTCAGTGTCTTACTTTGTTTTATAATGCTCCTGTGAACATAGAGACGTAGGAGCAGGAGATGGCCATTTGGTCCTTCGAGCTCGCTCCGCCATTCTATAAGATCATGGCTGCTCTGGCTGTGGTCTCAACTCCACTTTCCTGTCTGGTCCCCATAGCCCTTGGCTCCCTTGTCTATCAAAAATCTGTCTAACTCTGCCTTGAATAAATTCAGTGACCCAGCCCCCACTGCTCTCTGGTGAAGAGAGTTCCACGCACAATGTCCCTTTGGGAGAAAAAATTTCTCCTCATCTCTGTCTTAAAAGAAAGACATCTTATTTTTAAGAGCCTTGGGACCTTCCGTTATGCTGAAGGTGCTACAGAGATATAAGTTGTTGTTGTACCGTGCAGACGTGCCAGAATTACATTGAGGATTAAAGGTTATCATAATTAAAGGTTAACTCAGGAAGATAGTTTGCATAAACTTGGCTTTGCATTTCCTCAGGAGTGATCTAATCGAGGCCTTTAAAATGAAAAATTGATTCCATTAGGTATATGCAGAGAAATTATTTCCTCTACTGGGGGCACAATCTTAAAATTAGATGTATGGTCGTGAAATCAGGAAGAAGTTCTTCAGCCAAAGGAGTTGAGGAAATATTCTTCCTGAGAAGGCTATGGATGCTGGGTCAGCTGAAACTTTTAATACTAAAATCAATAGGTTATCAAGAAATAGGAGTAACAACAGAGAAATGGATTTGAGGTTATCTACTGGCATGGTACTGAGGTCTTGTGGTGCAGTAGATAGCATCACTGCCCCTGAACTGGAAACTCTGCGTTCGAGTCCAAACTCAAGACTTGATGGCCAAGGAAGATGTGTCATAACGTTGCCAAACAAGCTGATTATCAACCTGTAAATCCTTCCATCATACACCGATGGCAGGCAATAAGAGTGGGGGAGATTCCTGGTCAGCCATCTGATGGAAAGAATGTTGGAGCCTCTACCATCACTCTCTATAGCCCTGGACTATGACACGCGTGTAAAAGTGTATGTTGCCGCAGCAACTCGGACTCCCTGAGTGACCTGTAGTGCAGGGCTTGCTTGAGAGCTGAGTGGTTTACCCATGTTCCTGGGAAGCAAGCTGACCTGTTTCCTATGACTTTGCTCGTGGGTAGACCTAGGCTTCAAGTTTTTAATTTTACAGAAGCGAAATACTGCAGATGCTGCAAATCCAAAATAAAATAGAAAATGCTGGAAATACTCAGCGGGTCAGGCAACACCTGTGGAGAGAGAAACAGAGTTAATGTTTGAAACGTTAACACTGTTTCTCTCTCTCCACAGATGCTGCTTGACCTGCTAAGAATTTCCAACATTTTCTGTTTTTATTCAAGTATTTTATTTGTTCATGGGATGTGTGTGTCACTGCCAAGGCCAGCATTTGTTGCCCACCCCTAGCTGTCTTTGAGAAGATGTTGATGAGCTACCTTCTTGTGCCATAAGAACATAAGAATTAGGAGCAGGAGTAGGCCATTCAGCCCCTCGAGCCTATTCTGTCATTCAATATGACCATGGCTGATCTGATTGTGGCCTCAACTGTACTTTTCTGCCTGCCCTCCATGACTTCCCTAAAGATCAAAAATTTATCTAGCTCAGCCCTAGATATATTCAATGACCCGTTGGAGTCTGTGTCGTGTAGGCAGTGCTATTAAGGAGGGAGTTCCAGGGTTTTGGCCCAGTAGCAATGAAGAAATGGAAATATATTTCCAAGTTAGGATGGTGCATCACTTGGGGGGACTTGCAAGTGATGGTCTTCCCATACCCCAGATAGGGAGGGGACCCAATCAGTAAGGAATTCCTGCTTCTGAAACTTGATAGGTGTACATCAGAATTGAGGATAGAATCTAGGTTCTACATCTGCAGGTGAATACCCTGCCTCCTGGACTTACACATGAAAAACAATGACTCAAACAAGGTTTCAGAAGACTGCAAGGGCAGCACCGTCAGGAGAGAATAGGGGCAAGAATTTGTTGAAAGACACACATTGTATATGAGAGAGAAGATCTAAGAAGTACAGAGCTAGGCATAGTCCAAGGAAAGGCCACATCAGCCCCAAATCCCCAATCTTTTCACAACCGATCTACAGTCCCCCTTGTCATGGACTCCACCCATGATCTAGGCTGACATGCGCGTTGCCAACTGTGACGAAATGTATTCCTGGAGGTTTCATCACATGACTTGCCCCCACGCTCCAGCCATTAGCCAGCCAACACATCCATCCTTGTGATGTACTGCCTTCCTACGCCAACTGAGAAGCAAGAAGACTCATTACCCAATTGGATGATGCTTGGCTGCCAGCCAAACAGCCTTATATTTGGGCCCCATTTTCAAAATTTCTCTCCCTGCTAAAGAGAAATGTTCAAAGAAAATGTTTTAAAACTATTTTTTTTAACGTCCTAATGATTTTTCTTGAAGGTTGTACACAGCGCCGTCCTGGAGATTGACCTTCAATTCTTGGAAACTCCAGGCCAATCCTGGAGGGTTGGAAACTCTACAGGCCAGCGTAGTATTGTGGGAGTGCTGATACGAACATGCAAACGTACGAATTAGGAGCAGGAGTAGGCCATTTAGCCTGTTGAGTCTGCTCCGCCATTTGATAAAATTATGGCTGATCTGACTGTGGCCTCAACTCTACTTTCCTGTCTACTTCCGATAACCTTTCACTCCCTTGTCAATCAAGAATCTATCTAACTCAGCCTTAAAAATATTCAATGACCCTGCCTCCATTGTTCTCTGGGGAAGAAAATTCCTCAGAAAAGAATTTCTCCTTATCTGCGTCTTAAATGGGAGCTTAAGAAAGGATATGCTTGCATTAGAAGTAGTACAGCAAATATTAACCAAATTGGTCCCTGGGATGAGGGGGTTGTCCGACGATGAGAGGCTGAGTAAATTGGGCTTATATTCCCTGGAGTTTTGAAAAATGAGAGGCAATCGAATTGAAACCTACAAAATTCTGAGGGGGTTTGATAGGGTGGGCACAGAGATTGTTTCCGCTGGTTGGGGAATCTAAAACACAGGGGCACAGTCTCAGGATAAGGGGCTGGATCATTTAGGACTGAGATGGGGAGAAATTTCTTCACTCAAAGGGTTGGGAATCTTTGTAATTATCTACCCCAGAGGGTTGTAAATGCTCCATTGTTGAATACGTTTAATGCTGGGATAGACAGATTTTTGGTCTCTCAGGGAATTAAGGGATATGGGGAGCAGGTGGGAAAATAGAGTTGAAGGCCAAGATCAGCCATGATCGTATTGAAAAGCGGAGCAGGCTCGACGAACTGTGTGCTCTACTCCTGCTCCCATTTCTTGTTTTCTTGAGGCCTGTTATTCTTAAACTGTGTTCCCTAGTTCTAGTCTCTCATGTAAAGGGAAATATCCTCTCAGCATCCACCTTGTCACAACCCCTCAGGATCTTATATGTTTCAATAAGATCGCCCTTTATTCTTCTAAACTCCAATAGATAAAGAGCCAAATGGTCCAACCCTTCCTCATAAGATAACCCCTTCATCCCATGAATCAGTCACGTGAACCTTCTACAGCCGATGCTGTACTTAGGAATTTCACAGGCCGGAATCTCTGGCTTGTCTGGCCCACACCATTTTGACCAGAGCATCATGACTAAACACTTCATTCCCTGGCCCCCCAACTATCCCATACCCATCACCATGCAATCTCCAGAGAGGGAGAAAAAAAATCAAAGGAAATTCCTAGGATCAATAATGGAAATAATAGCCTGGAAAATTCCTTTCGGGCCTCCTCCGGTGATCAAAATCAGTCCAAGAGATCACGTGGAGTAATTGTTCAATGGACATCACTTGCTGTCTATATAGTGCAGTCTCTGCCCCAGTCAAGAACCTGTCCAGCTCCCTCTTGAAGACAATACAGAGAGTTGACAACTGTAATCAGGCAGCAATGTATTCCAGGGGCTATATTGGACAAGGCATTAAACCAAGGGCCCAGCTGTCAGTTCTAACTGTTCCATGACACTGTTTTATCAGGGACTTATGTCAGTATCCCCATTTCTCCCCAGTCAACACCACTAAAACGACATTCATTCATCTCATTGTTGTTTATGGGACCTTGATATCCATTTGCTGACAAAACATGGCAACTAGATGATGTAAATGTTCATTCTTTCACAACACAACAATACAAGAACACAAGAAATTGGAGCAGGAGTAGACTATCAGGCCCATCGAGCCTGCTCCAATATTTAATACGATTTTGGCTGACCTTGGGCTCCAACTCCAATTTCCTGCCCACTTCCCATATCCTTTAATTCCCTGAAAAACCAAAAATCTGTCCATCTCAGCATTAAACATATTCAACGATGGAGCATCCACAACCCTCTGGGGTAGAGAATTCCAAAGATTCCAAGCCCTTTGAGTGAAATAATTTCTCCTCATCTCAGTCCTAAATGTTCGGCCCCTTGTCCTGAGACTGTTTTAGATTCCAGAAACAATCTCTCAGCGTCTACCTTACCGAGCCCCTTCAGAATTTTGTACGTTTCATTGAGTAATTTTCTCTTTAGGTTGGGTGTAAACTGGCGCTTGGAGATCAGCTGGCCATTACATCCCCTGCACTCTGTTGCTTCCCATTGATTACCATTGCGCCAATACTGAAAATTGGCCCCTCCCACAACTGATGTCTAATAGCCAGGCTACCTCTTAAAAAAAAAAGTGCCTTTAAAATGGTAAAACACCCCAAAGCACTTCACACCGGAGAGTAATCAGACGGAAAAAAAATGACAGTGAGAAGGAGGCATTGGGACAATTGACCAAAAACTCAGTCCAAGAGGTATGTTTAAGGACCGTATTAAAGGAGTGGCATGTGGTAGAGAGGTGGAGAGGGGCAGGGAGGAAATTTCAGAGCTTAAAGGCTAAGCCAGTTTTGTGGCTCTGAAGAGAAAGCAACAAAGGCCAACAAGAACCAAAGGGCAATTCGAGAAAAATGTGGGTTTCAAATGTTATTGTGATAAGTTATGAGCCAAAGATCATTAAATAGTTGGGAGTAGTGGGTGGGGAAAGTTACTGTGCCAACTGGTGTAGGAGTTAGCTGATTTAAAGAAATAACTTATATTTATGTAGGGTCTTTGATGCCCCAAGATGCCTCACAACCGATGAATTACTTTTAAAATGTATTCACTGTTATATAAGCAAATATTGCAGCCAATTTAAACACAGCAAGGTCCCATGAATAACAAATGAGTGCATAACCAGTTAATCTATTTTTGTTGCTGCTGGTTACAGGAGGCTGGCTCCCTTGCTCATCTTTGAATGATGTGACGGGATCTTTTACATCCACCTGAGCAGGCAGGACCCCCCTCCACCCTGCCCCAGCCGCTTCCCCTGCACACCCACCTCCCCACCCCAGCAAATTTTGTTGTCTCAGTGGAAAGGCAGCACCTTCGTCAGTGCTTAATTGACATGTCAGCCAAGATTACACACACAATTACGATAGTCTGTGGGCCTTGAGCAGAGAAGCTTCTGACTCAGAGAAAAGACTGCCAACAACTGAATAAGTTGGCACTGTTAAATGTAGAGGCACTCTTAATATTAATTAAAGAACGTAAGTTATAATTGAATATTGATGAGATGGTTGGGAGGAATGAACCTACAGAGTCATATTAACATACACAAATAATACACTCTCCTTTTAATGTCTTAATTCCTTGAACTGTTGCGTTAAGTTCCCCTAATCCAGTAACCTGAGCCAAGTCAACCTCACTCACTGATTGAGCAGAATTATTCGAGAAATAGATAGAAACAGATGAAACAAAAGGGTGTTATAATGAATCAGGATTCATCTATTTGATTTATGGAAAGAGCTTTCAATGAAGAGACCTCGTCGTCAAATTGAAAGGATTTAAAAATGAAAGTCAAAACATCTACAGAGACATGAAAGGAGTATTTTTAGAACACAGTTCCTTGTTTTAAAGATAAAGATTAGATCATGTTGGGTAAAGAAAGTCTGTCAGCCATTTGATTTTGTCCATGCAGTATATCAGCCCTTTCCCAAAGCTGATCCTAATCTACCCAACAGAACAGCTGGACAGGACCTTGGCGTAACCTCTCATCTGAAGGATAGGACCTTTGACCACATATCACAGCTAATGTATTGAGCTACTTGCATCCTGAACACCGAAAGCATCAGTCTATAAACAGAGGTATTGCAACTCTTCAGACACAGGAGCAATCCATATCCATGTGCGGCAAGACCTGGACAACATTCAGGCTTTGGATTGACAGGTGGCAAGTAACATTCACGCCACACAAATATCAGGCAATTACCATCTCCAACATGAGAAAACCTAACCAAATCCCCATGACATTCAATGGCAATATCATCGCTGAATCCCCCACTATCAACATCCTGGCAGTTACCATTGGCCAGAAACTGAGCTGGACTAGCCACATAGATACTGTGGCTACAAGAGCAGGTTAGAGGCTAGGAATTCTGCAGCAAGTAACTCACATCCTGACTCCCTAAAGCCTGTCCACCATCTACAAGGCACAAGCCAGGTGTGTGATGGAATACTCTCCACTTGTCTGGATGAGTGTAGCTCTAACAACACTCAAGAAGCTCAGCACCAACCAGGACAAAGCAGCCCACTTAATTGACATCATATCCACCACCTTAAACATTCATTCCCTTTGCCACCGGCCCACAGTGGCAGCAATGCTTACTTTTTACAAGATGCACTGCAGCAACTCATCAAGGCTCTTTCAACAGCACCTTCCAAATCCGTGACCTCTACCACCTAGAAGGACAAGGGCAGCGGATGCCTGGGGATGCCACCACCTGCAAGTTCCCCTCCAAGCCACACACCATCCTGACTTAGAACTGTATCGCCGTTCTTCACTGTCACTGGGTCAAAATCCTGGAACACCATGTCTAACAACACTGTAGGTGCACCCAAAGCACATGGACTGCAGCTGTTCAAGAAGGTGGTTCGCCACCTGCTTCTCAAGGGCAATTAGGAATGGGCGATAAATTCTGGTCTAGCCAGCGATGCCCACGTCCTGCAAAAAAAATAAACAAATAATTGTTCCACAACCAATGGATCAGAGTGATATCCAACAAGAATGGTGGTGAACTGGGGCTCGAGGCTTCATGAACATCTCCATCCTCAGTCATAGTGAAGGCCGGCACATTGGCACTAGAGACAAGGCTTTAAGTTTTTGTAGTATCTTCAGCTGTAAGGACAGAGTGTACAATCTTGCTGAAACTCCCCCTGAGGTCCCTGCCACATACGAGCCAACATTAGGAAATGGCTAACTGCATTGGACATGAAAAAATATCGATGGGTCCTGACAACATGCCAAGGGTGCTGAAAACCTTGAGCACCACCGCAATCCACACCTCCCCCCACCACCCCCCCCCACCGCCCCAACCCCCAAACCTCCCCCACCCCCCCCTCACCTCCCCCCCACCTCCCCCCCCCTGCCCCCCACCTCCCCTCCCCTCTCCCCCCCCACCTCCCCCCTCTCCCCTGTCCCCCACCACCCCCCACCTCCCCCCAGTTTGCTATTGTGGGACCCTCAGTGTCACTTTAGCAAAAGGGGTGAAAAAGATGCTAAATGGGTACAGTGCTAACAAGACACCCCTGCTTTAAAGTCTGGGTTTAGCACATAACTTAGGTCCTAACTCCTGATTACCACAGCCTGAAGATGCATTGAAGTGTTAAAACAGACCCCTGCAGTTTTACTATTCAAATGCTGATTAGAAGCAATTTTCGTGTAGCTGTATATGTGGGCTCCTCACACCCACTTCCACGAAAGGTGTGCAGTGCGCTTGCACCACAGCTCAGAGGCTGAGGAGTAAGGTGCATAGATTCTCGGGTGTGGCACTGGAAGTCCTGGTGGAAGAAGCCACCTCACCCTCATATCCCTCTTGTCCCTCTCTGCTGGAGCAGCTGGTGCTGCTTCTGCCTGGCCTCATGTCCTCCTCCCATTCCTCGTCCAGATCAAGCGTGACCCCCTAGCAAGATGGCCATGAGCAAGCACTCTCTCCTGGTGGCTCCTATAAGATGTCCAATAAGGTGGATAGCACACACACTTTTTAAGTGAATTCCTCAGAGGATTTTTGGAATAAATGCTTTTGTTGAAGGGTTGAGAAAGTGCCCCAGAAAGCCATTTCATGTAATTCAAAAATCCTCTTCCAACCTTCATCAGCAAGAGAACTGTCAAAGATGATATACCTTTAAGTAGCGCTTGAAATCCTCACCAATGACGAGTTTACTCTTTATCTGCTAGTTGTTAGAAGAGGGCGTTAGGCCAAGTGTCATCCAGCAAAATACTGTGCTGCCTTATTCAGGAGTATGAGTTGACAATTTAAGTGACAATCAGCCCTTAACGATCCACCAGGCAGCCATTCCTAGCGCAAGATTCAGCTCTTTTACCAAATAGCATCTTGAGCTATGCGCTACCATCATTTCAACTCAGAACTCCCATCTTGGCCTCCTTGAAGGCTTTTCAGTTCCTGAAGGAGCTGTCAGAAATCCCTGCCTCGATGCCTGGAAAGTGAAAGTGATGACTCACAAAGCCACTCTCCACTCTCTCCCAGGTTCTCACAATCTGCATCCCCAAGGCCATTATTGTCCATTTGAAGCCAATCACTATGCAACAGACTGCTGCTGACCTGGTCATTTTTGAGGCAGTTACATGCAGAGCTTTCAATCCAGAGAACTCTTTACTCATGGGATAATGGACATTTGATGTAGAGAAGAAAGGTTGGCAGTAAGTTATGGAACAGATGATAGCAGACAGTGCATGAAATGCATGAGGTTTGAAAGGCATTGATGTGTGAAGGATGTTCAAGGATGTCTCTAAGTAGCCTTAACAGAAAGGATTGCCTCATAATTTCACACCCCCGCCTCTAATTTTACCTCAGTTTTCCTTTCTTATTTTCCTCTCTCTCTAAGCAACCATACTGGCAACTTGACACAACGACATACACAACCCTCCTATACCCTCCTCAAGTGGCCATTCTTGGACAGCGAGTGCCAGCAGTGTATCCGACCTGTTCTCACCTGGCACCAGTGGTGTCAGCAGGAGTCAGCTCAGACCCTGGCACTGAGGTCAATGGTAGGTTCCCATCTCCTCTCTCTCAAATTGCAGCCTTGGCTGAGACCAGCTTCTCTGGTGGAAGTTGAACCTAGAACAACAACTCTACACCTTGTATCGCCCTGTGCCTTGACCCACTGAGCTGTTGTGTGGGGGAGGAGCAGTTGCATTTATTGAAAAATATAAGGGGTGAAATTAATGGAAAAGTAAATTGTTCAGAGTGTAAAGTGGACTCCTGGTCTGGTATCACCTGTTTCATACTAGTGCTGAATGCTAATTTCATCCTCGTAGTCCATTGCTCAATGCTAAATTCCAGATAATTTTGTGCTTTGGATTGGTACATGGTTAGAACAGGTCTCAGGCTCCCCAAACTTGTTGGTCTAAAAATTTGTGGGTGCTATGCTTGTTTCACTGGCGCTAAACAGGTGCCTGGCATCCAATGTTGCGTGCAGTATGCGCACCCACATGCTGAACCAAGAGCGTGCCACCTGCCATATGGCTGAAGTATAGGGATCCAAATCTGGGCCTGGAACAAGCTCTAGACTCTTTGTGTACAAAACTAATGTAACTAAGCAGGGGGCATCATGCCTGTTTCAGGGCCTCTTCTCGAAATTGGGCTGCTGTGAACACAAGGGCTCCTTGAAAGCTGCCACCAAAACACGAAGTTTTGAAAAAAAAAATCTAACCCGAATGTGAAACCAGGAGGAGCAAGGAGCGTGACTGCTTCCAACATCCCCTATCCCCCTCAAAACCTAACTGAGGTCTGCGGCCAGAAATGCAGGGACCTGAGGTTTAAATCCACTTCATCAGCGGACCACCTGGGATCATGGCGCAGGGGTCCACAGATTGGCGGTCTCTTTAACTGAGGCCCCAGCCCAATATTGAGTGGGCCTCGGGCCTACCAATTCTGGCACCAGGATCATCCCCTGCACCCAATTCGCGCTGACAGGCCAGTGCAATCCAGTTTCTACCCTATGATATGCACAACCTTTACTGTTGACATAGGGAGGAGATTGTCAGCGGCCTTTGTCAGACTGACATCCTTCGCTGTGCATCCATCTGCCTAGGCGCTAAGCTCTGAAATTCCCTTGCTAAACCTCTCCATCTCTCTCCTTCTTCATCTCCTCCTTTAAGATGCTCTTTGAAACCTACCTCTTTGACCGAGCATTCGGTCACCTGTTCTAAAATATCCTTTGTGACTCTGTGTCAAATTTTGTCTGATTACACTCCTGTGAAGCCCCATGGGGCATTTTACTCCATTAATGGCACTATATAAATGCAAGGTGCTGTTGTTGGCAGAGGAGTTCATCAGCATCGTGAATTCAATTTGAGTCTAGAGGTGAACTGGAGGATTGTGTCCAGTTCTGGGCACCACACTTTAGAACCATAGGAAGTTTGTGGCACAGAAAGAGGCCACTTGGCCCATCGTGCCTGTGCCAGCCAAAAACGAGCCACCCAGCCTTAACCCATTTTCCAGCATTTGGTCCATAGCCCTACAGGTTATGACACTTGAGGTGCATATCCAGGCACCTTTTAAATGAGCTGAGGGTTTTTGCCTCTACTACGCTTTCAGGCAGTGAGTTCTGGATCCCTACCACCCTCTGAGTGAAAAGGTTTTTCTTCCTCATCTCCCCTCTAATCTTTCTACCAATCACTCTAAATCTATGCCCCCTAGTCTCTGACCTCTCTGCTGAGGTAAATAGGCCTTTCCCGTCCACTCTATCCAGGCCCCTCACAATTTTGTACATCTCAATCAATGCCTCCCTTTAGGAAGGATGTGACGACATTAGAGAGTGTGCAGAAAAGATTCATGAGAATGGGGGCACAGATGAGGGACTTGGGGATTTGAATAGATGGGAGAAGCTGGGGCTGTTCTCCAGACAGCCGAGAAGCTTGAAAGGAGATTTGACAGGGGTGTTCAAAACTATGTGGGGTCTGGACAGAGTTAGGCAGGGAGAAACTGTTCCCATTGGTGGTAGGGTCAAGAACCAGGATTTAAGGTGAATGGCAAAAGAGGCAACATGAAGGAAAATGTTTTTATGCAGTGAGCGATTTGGATCTGGAATGCACTGCTTGAGATTGTGGTAGAGGTAGGTTGAATTTCAGCTTTTAAAAGAGAATTGGATATAAAATTGGATATTAAAATTGGATAATTAAACATTTGCAGGGCCAGAAGAAAAAAGATGGGGACTGGGGCTAGCTGGGTTCCTCTCACAGAGGGCCAGCACGGGCATGACAGGCTGAATGGCCTCCTTCTGTGCTGTAACCATCCTCTGGTTCCATGAAAAGACCCACAGCACCACCAAATTCAAAAACGCATCTCATCGCTAAAGACTAATTTTAAGAATTTGTGGAAAAAAAAATGCCCCAGGACATGGAACAGAGAAGCTCTTATTTAATTTCATTCATTCAGATCAAACTGGTTTATTTTGGGATTTCTATCTGACAGATCTTGTAGGAAAGTTTTGTAATATCACTAGTGATAACAAGACCAGGGCCTAGGATGGTTCCCCAGACACTGCAGATACGATTTGACAAGAATGGAATGGAGTTTCTCCTTGCTGTAATAGAATCTTTTAATGGAGGCAGGAGTCCTACAGAGTAGTTTGGCAACTTCCGTATAGATATGTCTGCACCAATAGAGTGTTTTCTGATAATTGTATTCCACGGTCGTTACCAGAGATCTCCATTGATTCCCTTGCTATTTTGTTTAGTTATCAAAATTCTGTCAGAGATAATTTGGAGGTTGAGTGTTTCACCACTTCTTTAGAATGTAACATGAACTATCTGACACAGTTTGGGGCTTTTTCCAACAGCTTTTGCTTTTATCGCAGAAACGCCGTGGCAGTATTTAGGACCAGGGATCTCATCACCTCCCAGCGGAAACCTGCACTTTTTACTCTCTGTCCAATTCATGTCTAGCAGCCTGGGCTAGCAATTAACCAAAGTCACAGTAACGACTTGCTAGAGTGTGTGTTGAAAGCCCACTACAGTTCCTGTCAATCAGGAAGACAGAGAATTCAGGACACGAGAGCCACTTTGGACAACTTTTCAACAAATTATTTATGAATTAATTCAGAGCATTGGAACTATGGATAAAGTATTATGTAACACACCTGGTGCTTCACAATTTATCCAACTGTTTGGACTCCATTGTACTTGCAGTTTCTCTTGGACTATGGCAGTCTCTAGTTATAATACTTAAGCACTTGTTGGAAGAATTCAAAGCACTTCAATGCTCCAGAAAACTAGAATAATGAAGATTAAGGGGTGATCTAATTGAAATATTTAAGATGTTAAGGTGGACGGAGAGGGGCCATTTCCTCTGCTGGCGGGAGTCCACAAACAGGCGGCATGAGCTTAAACAAAAACAGAAAATGCTGCAATAACTCAGCAGGCCTAACAGCATCTGTGGAGAGAGAAAAAAACAGTTAACGTTTCGAGCAGTCATACGGACTCAAAACGTTAACAGATGCTGTTAGACCTGCTGAGTTTTCCCGGCATTTTCTGTTTTTATTTCAGATTTCCAGCATCGGCAGTATTTTGCTTTTAGCCTAAGCTTAAAGTTAGAGTTAAGCTGTTCAGGGGTGATGTCACTTCTTCACACAAAGGGTCGCGACAATCTGTAACTCCCTCCCTTAAAAAGCTATTGAGACTTGGGGTCCAATGAAAAATTCAAAACTAAGATTGATAGATTTTTGTTGGGTAAGAGTAGTAAGGGATAAGGGGCAAATGTAATAAATGGAGTTGAAGAATAGATTAACAATGATCTAACTGAAGTTGCAGGATGGAAGTATAAAGAGAGAGAGTTCCAGAGAGAAGGGCTGAGAAGCCTTGAGGACCCATCACCGATAGTGGAACAGAGGGAACAGAGGATTTGTAAGAGGTCAGAGTCAGAGGGTCATAGGTCAGGGGTTAGGGTGTAGGGCTGGAGGAGGTAGCAGAGAAAGACTGTGGAACAATTTGTAAGTGAGGGTAAGGTTGAGAATTCAATATATTAAGGGATGGGGAGGCAAACCAAGTCATTGAGGAGGTGAGTACTGGGGGAGTGGCACTCAGAATTCTACAGGATCAAGGTGGTACAGTCTTGGATGAGTTGTAGGGCGGAATGCAGGAGATAATTGGGAAGCTCAAGTCTGAGGGCATTGAAACCTCTGCTTCAAAGAGCAGGTGCACAGGTATGGGGAGATGGTGGTCTTGTAGTAATGTCACTGGACTAATAATCCAGAGGCCCAAGCTAAATGCTTTGTTGGAGGTGGAATCATATCCCGGCAGTCAGGAAACAAATGAAGGAGAAGCGTTGTGGGGAGGAAAGGATTATACACTCATTATTTTGTTGCAAAAAAACACATTGCGATTCCCCTGGGAAGTATTCTGCACTCATTATATCTTCACAGGAAACCTGTGGATGGAATATTTAGTTTCTCTGGATTTGATCTTGGTGTGACTGAAAATAGTTTAATAATGAATTAACACAGGCATGGTGCCGCTTCATCACAGCTTTCTGAATGTGTAAAAATGTCCTACTCACTTATCCTCTTCACTGTTTTGAAATCCAAACTCAATGTATCATCTCCTGCTCATGCTTTCCCAGGACCCTGAAAGCATCAGGGTCCCCACATTCCACCACACCTAATCCCACCCTCAACCCCCACACTCTCACCTGGGTGCCATACTTGTAGAGCACGGGCAAAATGGGCAATGACTTGAACCTACCTGTATTTGCAGATAGCAGAGACCCAGCAAACTTTTGCAATGTAATTAATATCTTCATTGCAACAGTACTTCTTTAAATACTCCTTCTTCCCATCCTTCCCATACCATCCCTCTGATGTCATCCCCATCCCATTTTTTTAATCCTTCTTATAACATCCACCATCCCATCCTCCTATCTCACCCCTTGTCCCTATGTCATCCCCATCCCCCATTCCATCCTTCTATCCCACCCCTTGTCCCTATATCATCCCCATCCCCCATTCCATCCTCCTATCCCACCCCTTGCTCCTATGTCATCCCCATCGCCCATTCCATCCTCCTATCCCACCCCTTGTTCCTATGTCATCCCCATCCCCCATTCTATCCATCCCCTTATTTCTTAAGATGCCATGAGCAGTTATAAAAAACAATAAAAAGGCTGAAAGAATGTTGGCCTTTACATCTAGAGGAATGGATTACAAGGGGTTAGAAACTATACGACAGCTATACAAAGCCCTGGTTAGACCATAGCTGGAGTGCTGTGAGCAGTTCTGGGCTCCAAACCCTTGGGGAGGATGTATTGACCTTGGAGGGAGTGAGGTGGATTTTTTTTTGTCCCTCCATTCTTTCATGGGATGTGGTCGTCACTGGCAATGCCAGGATTTGTTGCCCATCCCTAATTGCCCTTGAGTGGCTTGCTAGGCCATTTCAGAGGGCAGTTAAAAGTAAACCACATCGCTGTGGGCCTGGAGTCACATGTAGGCTAGACCAGATAAGGATGGCAAATCCCCTTCCTTTCCTAAAGCACATTGATGAATTGGATGGGCTTTTACAACAATCGACAATAGTTGTCATGGTCACCATCACTGAGACTAGCTTTATATTCCAGATTTATGAATTGAATTTAAATTACACCAGCCCCTGTGGTGGGATGTGAACCAGTGGAGCATTAGCCTGGGCCTCTGGATTACTAGCCTAGTGACATGGCCACTATGCCGCCATCTCCCCATTTACCAGAATGGCACCTTAGCGCCAAGAGTTAAACTGCCAGGAATGATTACACAAACAAAGTTTTTGTTTCCTGGAATTTAGAAGGTTAAGGTGTGACTTGATAGAATTTTCAAGATATTAATGGGAACAGAAAGGGTAGATCGGGAGAAACTATTTCTGCTGGTTGGGGTGCCCAGGATTAGCGGGCATAGTCAAAAAATTAGAGCCAAGCCTTTCAGGAGTGAAATCAGGAAACACTTCTTCATGAAAAGGGGTGGTCAAAGTTTGGGAACTCTTTTCCGCAAATGGCAACTGATGCTAGTTTAGTTGTTAAGCTTAAACCTGAGATTGACAGCTTTTGTTAGATATGGGTATGGGCAATGGCAGGTAAATGGAGCTGGCTCGAAGCGCTAAATGAGCTCCTCCTGCTCCTGTGCTCCTCCCTCATGGAGGTTGGTAAATCAGAATTTTCTCAAATGGTTGTTGAGTGATTTTCCGGAAGACCGTGTCATGTAGGGTTTGATAAACGTCCCGTTAGTTGTTGCATTAACCCGTCGTTATTATACGTGCATTGTGATAGCTTCCATTTAACATCACAACATTTCTTTCTCAGAAAACATATGGTACAATGCCACAGATTATTAAGTTAAGATGAAAGCTAGCTTTGTTTCCATAGTAATGAAAGTCTAGCCTTAAATTGGTGTTCCCACTCGGAGAGAAGAATGGAAAAGTTCACGCTGCTGCATTAGGAAGTTGTTCTTCTGACCAGCCTGCATTAGAGGGAGGTGAGCTTCATCTTGGAGTGCTTGATTCCGACAATGGGTGACGAGAATGCAAAAAAAAATAACTTCTATTCTCCAGCACTGGCATCTGACACCTTGACAACAACTTACGTGTACATAAACGGAATACTGCAAATGTTGGAAATATCAGCAAAAACAGAAAATGCTGGAAATACTCAGCAGGTCTGGCAGCATCTGTGGAGAGAGAAACAGAGTTAGCGTTTCAGGTCAATGACCTTCCGCCAGAGGAAGGAAAGAAGAACTTACATTTATATGGCACCTTTCAAACCATCTAACACCTCAAAGCGCTTTACAGCCAATGAAGTACTTTTGAAGTGCAGCCATAGCAGCAGCCAATTTGCTCACAGCAAGCTCCTACAAACAGCAATGCGGTGATGACCAGATAATCTGCTTTTGTGATGTTGATTGAGAGATAAATATTGGCCAGGACACTGGGGGGATCTCACCTGCTCTTTATCACAAAAGTGCCATGGGATCTTTTACATCCATCCAAACAGGCAGATGGGCCCTTGGTTTAATGTCTCATCTGAAAGACAGCATCTCCGCTAGTGCGGTGCTCCTTCAGTACTGCACTGGAGCGTCAGGTGTGATTTGTGTACTCAAGCCCAGGAGTAGGACTTGAACCTGGAAGCTTGGGACTCAGAGGTAAGAGTCCCATGGCTCATGACACAGTAGAGAGCAGTGGACAGACGGTAAGGTTTAGGGAGGGCATTTTAGAGCTTTGGGAGGATGGTTTATTTCCAGTGACAGAGAGGTACTAATCAGAGGGTACAGTTTTGAGGTAATTGGCAAAACCAGAGGCAAGTAGAGGAAGAAGAATTTTACACAGTGATTTGTTGTGATCTGGTACTGCCTGAAAGGTTGATGGAAGCAGATTCAATAATAGCTTTGAAGGGAACCAGATAAATGCTGGAAGAGTCAAATTTGACAGCTCTATGGGGAAGGGGGAGAGGAATTAAACTAATCGGATAGCTCCACTGAAGAGCCAGCACAGTACGATGGGTCAAATGTGACCTCCTTTTGTGAGGTATCATTCTTAGGGTTTAGGTAACTAAAGGTACGGCTGCCAGTGATGGGTTGATGAAAGTGGGGGATATGCGGAAGGCCAGAATTGGAGGAGGGTAGGGTTGTAGAGTTACAGTAGGTTACAGAGAAGGGTGAGGTCATGGACGGGCAAACATAAAGTTCACCAAAAATAGCCTTATAAGTACGTCAACTTGTGAAGGGACTTGTGAATACTCTGACCCGTGTGACCTCTCATCTGTGGAAGTTATTCATGGGCCAAGACCAACCTTGTCATAGGCACACACAAACACACACACATATATACATATATATGTATATATATATATAAAATATATAAATATAAAACTATCCAAGAATGAATTTCAAGTGAATTCTCAAAACATAAACATTCTAGACACATAACTACTTAATGAGGCCTTGACCTTCCACTAGGTTCATTGGAACCAGGACCACATAGGAATACAGAACACCAGGAGTCTTGTCTTTCTTTTACCTTTTTACCTAATTAATGTTACCTAATTCTTAACCTAATTAATTTTTAACGTATGGTAGAAACAGAATAGATAATGAAGACCTGTGGGATATCACTTTGATTGCTACTCCCAGCAATGGCCATTACTTTGGCTATTGGGTCAGTCCACTTATGGGATATGAATCAAGCTGGTGAGAATTTTCTATTTATTACCTTGTGCAACCCACATCTCAATTAGAGTTAATTTTCGTACTGTTTACTATAAAAATATATATATTGGCCAATGCTTGGAGATTTACGCTGAGATCAACTGAATGATGACTGACGTACATAAATGTCTACTGGGCACAATTAGGTATGAAACAAGAAACATTAAGAGAATTGTGATACAAAATGAAAGAATTTGCACTTATAAGGGAGCTTTCATGACCTTAGAATGTCCCAAAGTGCTTTTCAGCCAATCAAGTACTTTTTGAAGTTCAGCCACTTTCAAGTGCAGAAAATGAGGTGGCCAATTTGTGCAGAGCAAACTCCCACAAACAGCAGTGTTGTAAACAATGAGATAATCGTTTTTTTTAAAACTAATGTCATATGAAGGATAAATACTTGCCAGGGCTCCGGGGTTAACTCCTTTGTTCTTCTCCAAGATAGTTCCTGTGGGATCTTTTACATTAACCTGGCAAATGGGGCCTCTGGTGAACATCTTATCCAAAGCACAGCACCTCAGACAGTGCAGCACTCCCTCAGTCATGGCAGCTCGGATTGTATGCTCAAGTAAAGTTCATCATTCATTGAAATGACAGGGTCACCAGGACAGAATCATAGAGAATGCTAAACTTCAAGTTCTGGAAAAGAAATTGCTTCTTCAAACAGAGTTCCCAGTGTGGGGATCAAAAGCACTTCCGAGACTAGCAAATACAGCCTTAATTGAAGCACTGAGGAACAAAAGTTATGGCCTTTATTGCAAAGGGGTTGGAGTGACTTAGGAAGTGTTACTGCAATTGTACAGGTGGTGGTGTCCTTCTAGATGGTTGTGGTCGTAGGTTTGGAAGGTGCTGTCTATGGAGGCTTTGTGAGTGGCTACAGTGCATCTTGTAGATGGTACACACTGCTGCTACTGTGCGTCGGTGGTGCAGGGAGTGAATGTTTGTGGATGGGATGCCAATCAAACAGGCTGCTTTGTCATGGATAGTGTTGAGCTCCTTGAGTGTTGTTGGAGCTGCACACCTTCAGGCAAGTGGACGGTATTCCATCACACTCCTAACTTGTGCCTTGTAGATGGTGGACAGGCTTTGGGGAATCAGGAGGTGAGTTACTCACTGCAGGATTTCTAGTGTCTGACCTGCTCTTGTAGCCACAGTATTTATATGGCTAGTCCAGTTCAGTTTATGGTCAATGGTAACCCCCAGGTTGTTGCTTACCTCAGGGTAAACACATGGTATTCAGGACACACTGCACCTAGCTCTCTTGGAGCTTCTCAGTCGTCTGACTAGTGATGTCAGAGTTACATTATTAATATCATCATGATCTCATTAACATATCCATTGCTCTACATCTCCCCCAAGTATAATCTAAAACTATTAGATTATTTTGTTAAACTATTTACATTTCATTTTCCAACATCTGTAAACATCCTGTACTGCTTACAGTTTCTATCCAACTCCTACCCTTCCCCCCAACCCTCCAAATCACTGTCACCCATGTCTTCAATCTTCAGCAGGTTCTTGATTCTCTTAGAGGACATTGTGGACACATGCTGTCACTTGCCTTTTCTTGTGGAAGACAAACACATTGGCGGAGTGGGCTAGCAACTTCTGACGACCACTGGTATCTGGGCTGTGATCTCTACGATGACTTCAGAGGACAGTTAAGAGTCAACCACATTGCTGGGCGTCTGGAGTCACATGTAGGTCAAACAGGGTAAGGATGGCAGATTTCCTTCCCTAAAGGACATCAGTGAACCAGATGGGTTTTTATGACAATCGATGGTAGTTTCATGGTCACCATTACTAAGACTCGCTTTATATTCCAGATTTGTTTTCTTCCTTTCTTGTGTTTGCCTTATCCCTTCCCTCCTGAAGTAGCTGAAGTATTAAATGAATACTTTGCATCTGTCTTTACCAAAGAGGAAGGCACTACCCAGGTGAAAGAGGAGGTCATTCAGACACTAGAAGGGTTTAAAATTGCTAAGATGGAGGTATGGTGTAGTATAAGGGTCAGGCGTGTATAGGGTTAATGTGGGATTGATGTGGGACTGAGCGCAGTACCTGCACCTAGGGGTCAGTGTGGTGTTGGATAGAGCCGCATGCAGACCCAAGCATGGAGACATCTCCCAGCTTGTACTCTTTACTGTACATTTGCAAATAGTTCTAGTAGTTAATAAAGGCTTACAGTTGACCTACTTCAGGCCACAAAGACTTGGTTAAAATCTACCAGGATGTAACCAACGCCCAACAACATATTGGATAGGCTATTTGTACTTGTTGATAAAACACCAGGGCCGGGGTTTTCCGGCTCTAACACCAGTAGCATCGTCACAGGCAGGAACGGAAAATTTTCAACGGCTCTCCAAAATTTCCCATCCCACCCGTGACAACCTCCACCAGTGTCGGGACTGAAAAACCCCACCCCAGGACCAGATAAGATGTATCCAAGGTTCTTGAGGGAAAGAGAGAGCAGAAATTGCAGAGGCCTCTTTTTTTCAGTCTTCTTTAGACTCAGGGGTGGTGCCAAAGGACTAGAGAATTGCACAAGTTACATCCTTGTTCAAAATAGGGTGTAAAGATAAGCCAGCAATTACAGGCCAGTCGGTTTAACTTCAGTGGTGGGGAAACTTCTAGCAACAATAATTAAGGACAAAATTAAGGACAAATGCAGATTAATCAAAGTCAACATGGATTTCTTAAAGGAAAATCATGTTTAACTAACTTGCTGGAGCCTTTTGAAGAGGTAACAGGGAGGGTTGATGAGGATAATGCTGTTGATGTGGTGTACATGGACTTCCAGAAGGCATTTGCTACAGTGCCACACAACAGACTTGTGAGCAATGTTATAGCTCATGGGATAAGAGGGAAAGTAGCAACATGGATACAAAATTTTGCTGATTGACAGGAAACAGCAAGCAGCGGTTAATGGATGTTTTTGAAGCTGGAGGAAGGTTTGTGGTGGAGTTCCCCAGGGGTCAGTGTTGGGACCCTTGCTCTTCCTGATATATATATTAATGGCCTAGACCTTTGTGTACAGGGCACAATTTCAAAATTTTGCAGATGATATGAAACTTGGAGGCACTGTGAACTGAAAGTGGAGAACTTCAAAAGGACATAGACAAGTTGGTGGAATGGGTGGGCAGGTGGCAGATGAAGTTCAATGCGGAGAAACGTGAAGAGATTCATTTTGGTAGGAAGAACACGGAGAGACAATATAAAATAAAGCATACTACTCTAAAGGGAGTGCAGGAGCAGAGGGACCTGGGTGCATAAATCATTGAAGGTAGCAGCATAGGGTGAGAGAGCGGTTAATAAAACATACGGTATCCTAGGGTTTATAAATAGGGGCACGGGTTACAAGAGCAAGGAGGTTATGTTGAACTTATATAAGACACTTGATCGGCCTCAGCTGGAGTATTGCGTCGAATTCCGGGTGCCGCACTTTAGAAAGGTATGAAGGCATTAGAGAGAGCGCAGAAAAGATTTATGAGAATGGTTCCAGGGATGAGGAACTTCAGCTATGAAGTTATGGAGAAGTTGGGACTGTTTTCTGTGGAGGTGAAAAGGCTGAGAGGAGATTTGATAGAGATATTCAAAATCATGAGGTCCCTGGACAGAGCAGATAGGGAGAAACTGTCCCCCCACGTGAAAGGATTGAGGGTGAGAGGGCATGGACTTTGTTAATTTGTTAAAAAAGCAACATGAGGAAAAGCATTTTCATGCAGTGAATGGTTAAGGTTGGAACGCTCTGCCTGAGAGTGTGGTGGAGACAGATTCAATTGAGGCATTCAAAACAGAATTCGACTATTATCTGAAAAGGAAGAATGTGCACGGTTATTGATGGAAAGTGGGAGAATAGCACTAGGTGAATTGCTCATTTGGACAGCTGGTGCAGACATGATGGGCCAAATGGCCTCCTACTGCACTGAAACAATTCTGTGGTCCTGTGATTCCTCCTCCTCCTCCCCTGTTGGAGTTGGCTCCATGTTCAGCACAATTCCATGAGCACTAGCCACCTTTTACACTCCTCATCTCACTCAAATGGCCATTGAATGTTTATAGCACATGAGGCTCAGCAGCAGGACTAATCATAAGGGAATTAAGCATCAATGCACATTGTTAGATCAATTACCAAATCATCTTCCCAACTGACATTCTTCCAAACCAGTTGATCTTCTGCCTTCCACACAGAGAGTCAAAGCCAGAAATAGTATCAGGTGACGCTGAATTAAAGGGTGTGTGAGTGTAATTGAATCTTCGTTCGCATGTGTAATTCAGTCGCCATTTTTGAAAACGTACATTCTGTCTGTATTTTTACATAACACTTCGAATTGATATCAATATCTACAATTGAAAGGCAAAATGGACAGCAACTTGGAAAGTAGCATTTCTCTGCTGTGCAGCCTGAGGAACTATGGGGTGCTAAACTCAGGCTGTATAACACCACTACTGGCAGGAAGCTGTAACTACAGCGTGACAAGTTTACATAGGCGGCTGCTATTACAAATGTAGACATAGGGGTTTATAATGAAGATTTTTTATTATAAATAGATGCCTTGGGTAAAGTACACTGTGTCACAACAGAAACATTGACAGAACATTGTAGCTGAGGTCACTCAAGATTACAATGCATTAGTTATACACGAGGAAATCAGATGTGAGGGATAGAGGGTGGGTGAGGAGTGGAGTGTTGGTATTTGTCACTAAGGCAAAATCTCCAGATTTAGGTCACACCCTTTGCCCGTGTAGTTTCAGACGACGGTCATGAGTAATTTGTAGATTAGACGTTTCTGGGACTCAAAAGATGGATTGACAAGTGAAATCCCACTTGGCTATGATGTATGGCACACAGTTTGATGTACAGCACACGCTCTGAACATTTCTCTTAGTAAATTCAAAGTGAGATGATGTTACATAAATGGGTCCAAGGGCATTTTTATTTGGATAGTTTGAGTCCGTGGCTGCCGCTGAACAAGCTGGGCTTTCTCGGGAGAAGTAAATGTAGGGTTGGGCAGTGGAGGGTGGGGGGAGGGGGCTGTGGAAGGGGGAGGGAGGGGTGGTGGAGGGAGATTCAAAGAGACATGTCTGCACTGTGCTCTGTGATACAATGGAGCCTCTGGGCGTTCAGGAGCAAATTCAGTCCCCACAAGGTGACATTCCGATCTCATATATTGTGAAGCTAAAAGGTGGTGCAGGTACAGAGGGCCAATCAGAGGATGAGTAATCCCTGGTCTTCTTGAGAAGGAAGGACTTGCATCTATACAGCACCTTTCATGACCTCAGGATGCCCCAAAGTGCTTTATAGCCAATGAAGCATATTTGAAGTGTAGTCACTGTTGTAATACTGGATACGCTGCAGCCAGATTGTGCACAGCAAGATAAATGACAAAATCATCTGTTTGCAGTCCTGTTGGATAAGGAATAAATATCGGCCAGTACACAGGGAAGAATTCCCCGGCTGTTCTTCAAAATGGTGCCGTGGAATCTCCTACATCCATCTGAGAGTGAAAACAGGGTCTCGCTTTAATGTCACACCCAAAATACACTACCTCAGACAGTGCAGCACTCCCCCCAGTACTGCTTTGGAGCGTCACCTTATGCACTTCAAGTGTCTAGACTAGGGCTTGAACCCATGACCGTCAAATAGCAGAGTTGAGAGAGCAACCCACTGAGACACCACTAAGCCTTCCTGCTTAATGCCTACCTAATGGGTTTGCAGAGCAGTGGATTCAGAGGATGCCTTGCTCAATAGACAAGTGACTGACAGCAGAGAGCTGAATAAAAAAAGCAGATTACAGAGAATTGCTTTACAAAAATAATAAAACTGTGGTGCTCAAATTTACACTTCTGAACTTTTAGCAGAAAACAAGAGGGAGGTCATAATGACAAGATGAATTGTTTGACTCTCAGGATGGACTCATAAACATCCTGGCAGTGGGAATTACAGCAATCTAATAAAACACTTTGACATTTTATATCTTGGAGACTGGCCTGGACCTCTCGGACATTGAATAGAGGCCTGCAGTAATATCTAGATTATAGGAAAGATTGAAAATCGGTGAGAGAGGCAGCCTCGTGTGGTTCTGAGTTTATGAATGATGCCTGGAGCAAAATCAGGTACGATCATGTTCAATATGACACGTGCAGGTGCTCTGGAGATGCAGCATCCGTCATATTGGTCCAGGCATCAGAAAAGTTGCCCAAGGCTCACACCTGTAAAGATTGTTTCCCCATTCCCAGTCCCCCATCCTCCCGATCACCCCAACTCTCGGAGGCCACTTACAAACTAACACACTTCCAGGGACCCCTGTGAGTGATAGCACACATCTGGAACCCACTGATAAATATTGAAATACTCCTGGGATCTCCTGAAAATATTAATACACTCTTTGGACCTCCTGCAAATATTAGTAAATTCCTGGGACCCCCCTGTAAATATTAATACATCCCTGAGACCCCCTGTAAATATTAATACATCCCTGGGACCCCCTGTAAATATTAACAAATTCCTGGGATCCCCCCTGTAAATATTACAAATTCCTGGGACCCCCTGTAAATATTAATACATCCCTGGGACCCCCCTGTAAATATTAATACATCCCTGGAACCCCCTGTAAATATTAATAAATTCCTGGGACCCCCTGTAAATATTAATACATCCCTGGAACCCCCTGTAAATATTAATAAATTCCTGGGACCCCCTGTAAATATTAATACATCCCTGGAACCCCCTGTAAATATTAATAAATTCCTGGGACCCCCTGTAAATATTAATACATCCCTGGAAACCCCTGTAAATATTAACAAATTCCTGGGACCCCCTGTAACTATTAAAAAATTCCTGGGACCTCCTGTAAATATTAATACACATCTGGGACCCCCAAAAATATTAAGAGACCTCAAGGGATGTGTTAACAGACTTCTGGGATACAAATATTAACGCACTGCTGGGATTAGTGGTAACTGTTAACATACTTCTGGGACCTCTTGCATGTACTATGACACACCTGGGATTCCTCCTGCATGTGTTAACAGACTTCTGGGACCCTCTACAAATATCAACGCTCCTACAAATATTGATGCCCATCCTGGGCAGCTAAGGGAAATGTGAACATTGCAAAAAAAAAAATGATTTAATTAAACAAACATAGCAAATTCCTGAAGTCAGCTGCAGACGCTCTGTGCAGAGGTCTGATGACCCTAAAGGACTCGAGCAATCCCCTGAGAGACCAGTGAGAATCCAGTCCTCTCAGTTCAAAATTTATGAGCTAAACTATTGGCCTGCAACAACCAGACTGATGCCTAGGAAGTTTTTAATGCCTAAGTTAAGCATGTTAAAAAAAAAAGTGATGAATAATATATCCACCTGAACCAGCTACTACGACCAAACTAGACAACAAGCACTGATTTAAACGTAATAAATATTTTATTTAAAAAAGCTCCATTCAGCAGTTTTTATTCCACGGAACTTAAATTCTGACTCCTTTAATTTCCATAAAGAAAGAACTTGCATTTATATAGCACCTTTTACGACTTCAGGACAGCCCAATGTGCTTTACAGCCAATGAAATACTTTTTGAAGTGCACTCACTGTTGTAATACAGAAAAATGTGGCAGTCAATTTGCACACAGCAAGCTCCCACAATTAGCGACGTGATAATGGCAGGTGATCTGTGTTTTTTTCTGAGATGGTGGTTGAGGAATTAATATTGGTCAGGCCACCTAGGAGAACTCATGTGCTTTCTTCACAATAAACATTCGTCAATTAAAAGTGGTTCTTGGTCACAGTTAGCCAACTGACTCAAGAATCAGATTAAATGTCCAATGACTGCCAGGAATCATTTTTGATCAAATTAGTACGAGCTTAATAATTTTACATGTGTCTATGACTCCAGTAAAATTAAATATTGGCCACCTAATGATTTTATTTTTGTTGAATTTAGGAGTTCAAAAGAACACTTCAGCTTAAACTGTTGATTTGAACCTAAAAATAAAACTTCTGTAAGTGAAAGCACTCTCAGTAGATTTAACCATAACTTCTGTCTGTCAGGCATGTATGAGGCAGTAAGTGACTGGCGGGCTGATTAAACGCTGAAACTGCTGGCTTGGGGCCACAGTAGAGAATGAGATGGTCCATCAAAGGTACCAGGAGCAGCAACAAAGACAATTGGTTGCTGCACTGTCAGTCCCTGTCCGAGTCACAGAATTGACCCTCGACGTGCAAGATGAGGGATTGTGACTATGGGTAGGGTAAAAAAAAAATAAAGAATTGCATTTAAGGTGCCTTTAAGCCTGCTGCCTGGTCCTGATTGCTGAACAGTTCTGATTGGTCCAGGGGGAGGTGCGCCCGGCTCTGGCTGATTGTAAAGAAAATAAGACTTGTGTTTATATAGTGCCTTTGACAACCACAGGAAGTCCCAAAGTCCTTTACAGCCAGTCAAGTTTTTTTTTTAAGTCTAATCACTGTTGTAATGTAGGAAACATGGCAGCCAATTTGCACACAGCAAGCTCCCAAAACAGCAATTTTATTTTTATCCTTTCACAAGATGTGAGTATTGATGGCCAGGCCAGCATTTATTGCCCATCCCTAGTTGCCCTTGAGAAGGTGGTGGTAAGTTGCCTCCTTGAACCGCTGCAGTCCATGTGGTGTAGGTACACCCACAGTGCTGTTAGGGAGGGAGTTCCAGGATTTTGACACAGCGACAGTGAAGGAACGGCGATATATTTCCAAGTCAGGATGGTGAGTGACTTGGAGGGGAACTTGCAGGTGGTGGTGTTCCCATCTATCTGCTGCCCTTGGCCTTCTAGATGGTAGAGGTCGTGTGTTTGGAAGGTGCTGTCGACCAAGCTTTGGTGAGTTCCTGCTGTGCGTCTTGTAGATGGTACACACTGCTGCCACTGTGCTTTGGTGGTGGAGGGAGTGAATGCCAAACAAGCAGGATGCTTTATTCTGGATGGTGTTGAGCTTTTTGAGTGTTGTTGGAGCTGCACTCATCCAGGCAAGTGGAGAATATTCCATCACACTCCTGACTTGTGCCTTGTAGATGGTGGACAGGCTTTGTGGAGTCAGGAGGTGAGTTACTCGCCACAGGATTCCTAGCCTCTGACCTACTTTTGTAACCACAGTATTCATATGGCTGATCCAGTTCAGTTTCTGGTCAATGGTAACCCCGAGGATGTTGATAGTGGAGGATTCGGTGATGGTAATGCCACTGAATGTCAAGTGGTGATGGTTAGATTTTCTCTTATTGGACATTGTCATTGCCTGGCTCTTATGTGGTGTGAATGTTACTTGCCACTTATCAGACCAAGTCTGAATATTGCTAAGGTCTTGCTGCATTTGGACATGGACTGCTTCAGTATCTGAGGAGTCACAAATGGTGCTGAACATTGTGCAATCATCAGTGGACATCCCCACTTCTGACCTTGTGATGGAAGGAAGGTCATTAATGAAGCAGCTGAAGATTGTTGGGCCGAGGACACTACCCTGAGGAACTCCTGCAGTGATATCCTGGAGCTGAGATGACTGACTTCCAACAGCCACACCATCTTCCTTTGAGCTAGGTATGACTCTAACCAGTGGAGAGTTTTCCGCCTGATTCCCATTGACTCCAGTTTTGCTAAGACTCCTCGATGCTATACTTAGTCAAATTCTGCCTTGATACCAAGCCAATCACTCACCTCACCTCTTGAGTTCAGCTCTTTTGTCCATGTTTAGACAAAGGCAGTAATGGAGTCAGGAGCTGAGTGGCCCTGTTGGAACCCAAACTGAGCATCATTGAGCAGGCTATTGCTGTGTAAGTGCCACTTGATAACACTGTCAACAACTCCTTCTATCACTTTCTGATGATTGAGAGGAGACTGATGGGGCGGTAATTGGCCAGGTTGGATTTGTCCTGCTTTGTGTGTACAGGACATACCTGGCAATTTTCCACATAGCCGGGTAGCTACCAGTGTTGTAGCTGCACTGGAACAGCTTGGCTAAGGGTGCGGTAAATTCTGGAGCACAAGTCTTCAGTACTATTATGGGAATATTGTCAGGGCCCATAGCCTTTGCAGTACCCAGTGCCTTCAGCCATTTTTTGATATCACGTGGAGTGAATCGAATTGGCTGAAGACTGGCATCTGTGATGCTGGGGACCTCCGGAGGAGGCCAAGATGGATCATCCACTGGGCACTTCTGGCTGAAGATTGTAGCAAATGGTTCAGCCTAATCTTTTGCACTGTTGTGCTGGGCTCCCCTATCATTGAGGATGGGAATATTTGTGGAGCCACCTCCTCCAGTTAGTTGTTTAATTGCCCACCACCATTCACGATTGAATGTGGCAGGACTGCAAAGCTTAGATCTGATCCATTGGTTGTGGGATTGCTTGGCTATGCTTATTGCATGCTGCTTATGCTGTTTGGTATGCAAGTAGTCCTGTGTTATATCTTCACCAGGTGAATACTTTTTAGGTATGCCTGGTGCTCCTAGCATGCCCTCCTGCACTCTTCACTGAACCAGGTTTGATTCCCCCGCTTGATGATGATGCTAGAGTGGGGTATACGCCGGGCCATGAGGTTACAGATTGTGTTCGAGTACAATTCTGCTGCTGCTGATGGCCTACAACGCCTCATGGATGCCCAGTCTTGAGTTGCTAGATCTGTTCGAAATCTATGCCATTTAGCACAGTGGTAGTACCACACAACACGATGGAGGGTATTCTCAATGTGAAGGTGGGACTTCGTCTCCGCAATGACTGTGCAGTGGTCACTCCTACCAAAACTGTTATGGACAGATGCATCTGCGGCAGGCAGGTTGATGAGGATGAGGTCAAGTGGTTTTCTCTCTTGTTGGTTCCCTCACCACCTGTCGCAGACCCAGCCTAGCAGCTATGTCCTTTACAACTCAGCCAGCCAGTAATGGTGCTGCTGAGCCTCTCTTGGTGATGGACATTGAAGTCCCCCACCCAGAATATATTCTGTGCCCTTGCCATCCTCAGTGCTTCCTCCAAGTGGTGTTCAACACCGTGGAGTACTGGTTCATCAGCCAAGAGGGGACGGTTGTTGATAATTAGCAGAAGGTTTCCTTGCCCGTGTTTGATCTGATGCCATGAGACTTCTTGGAGTCCAGAGTCAATGCTGAGAACTCCCAGGGCAACCCCCTCCTGACTGTATACGGCCTTGCTGCCACCTCTGCTGGGTCTGTCCTGTTGGTGGGACAGGACATACCCAGGGATGGTGATGGTGGTGTCTGGGACATCGTCTGTAACGTATGATTCCATGAGGATGACTATGTCAGGCTGTTGCCTGTAACTGTGAGACAGCTCTCCCAATGTTGGCCCTAGAGCCCAGGCTTTTCAGGGTTGATAGGGCTGGGTGTGCTGTTGTCATTTCCGGTGCCTAGGTCGATGCCGGGTGGTCCATCCGGTTTCATTGCTTTTAGACTTTGTAGCGATTTGATGCAACTGAGTGGCTGCTAGGCCATTTCAGAGGACATTTAAGAGTCAACTATAATACTGTGTGCCTGGAGTCACATGTAGGCCATGATGGCAGATTTCCTTCCCTGAAAGACATTAGTGGACCAGATGGCTTTTTTTATGACAATCAACAATGGTTTCTTGGTCACCATTCGACTAGTTTTTAAGTCCAGATTTATTAATTGAATTTAAATTCCACCAGCTGTTGTGGTGGGATTCAGACCCATGTCCCCAGAACATTGGCCTGGGCCTCTGGATTACTAGTCCATTGACATTACCAGTACACCACCGCCCAACCCTAAATGATCAGGTAAATCTTTTTAGTGCGATTGATTGAAGGATAATTAATCTTCAAAATAGAGCTCATCCACCTGGATGAGGGCAGACAGGGGCCTTGGTTTGACCTATTATCCGGAAGATGGTGCCTCTAGCACTGCAGCAGCCCCCTGGTAACTGCACTGAGAGGGTCAGCCTGGACATTGTGCTCATGTCTCTGGGGTTGGACTGAAACCCATAGCCTTAGGAGAGAGTGCTAAACACTGGGTCACAGCTGACACTAAAAAAGGCCAGGCATGCACTGAAGGTTGACGAGCACTGTAGCAACATTGATACTAACGTCCCTTCCATTAACCCCCATGTATTTTGTGCTATTATGCCTTTCAATTTACGCTACCTGTCAACCAAGTTGAGGTGGACAAAACTCGACTAATTTTATGACTACTTAACTTCCAGTGTAGTGCAGACTGTTATTGTAATTAATGAGTGTATATATGTATCACACACATTACGTAATGCATTGCCTTGAATAATACATCGTGTAATAGCGAGCGATGAGCCTCTAATGCCTATTAAATTATTTTTTTCCAAATAAACCTTCTTAGTAATCCTTTGTGGAAGTGTCAAAGCTAACTGCCTGCATAAGACTGCACTTTCTTTTCTGTTTCTTGTTTGTTAAAATAATGAGCTCCTGGGGAAAAAAAATAGAATAAAAGTCAAGTTGAATAATACCCTGAGCTGTGTCTACATAGATTAGGAAGATTTCATCTCTGGTCTGTACTATTTACTGAATTGAGTTTGTGGAAGGATGAGCGATGCATTTGGCCATGGTGTGTATTCCCAGACTCAACAGAACAAATAACCGGCCAAAGTTTCAACAACTTGGCATTTATATGGCACCTTTAACATATTCAAACATCCCAAGGCACCTGGACAACATTTTACACCAAGTCACATAAGGAGACATTAGGACAAGTGACTGAACGCTAGGTCAAAGTGGTATGTTTTAAGGAGTGTTCACTGATATGCATTGGCTCCTGGTTAAGCAGCCTTTTTAAGATCTTAAAATTCTCATCCTTGTTTTCAAATCCCTCAATGGCCTCGCCCCGTCCCCATTTCTGTAAACTCCTCCAGCTCCACAGCCCCTCCAAAGATACCTGTGCTCCTCCAATTCTGGCCTTAATTTTATTCATCCCAGTTTGTAACCGCTCCACTATTGGTGACCATGCCTTCAGCTGCCTGGAGTCTCTGCTCTGGAATCCTCTTCCTAAACCTCTCTTCCTCTCTACTCACTTTCCTTCCTTTAGGACAATCCTTAAAACATATCTCTTTTGCTCCCTTGTTCTACACTCACCCGCCACCCCGCCCCCCACCAAAGGAAATAGTTACTCTCTATCTACCCAACCAACTCCTTTAATCCTTTTAAACACCTCAATTAGATCAGCCCTTAATCTTTTATACACAGCAAATACAGGCCTAGCCTTCGCAACCTGTCCTCGTTATGTAATTCCTTTAGCAACAGGAAGGGATACTCTGAGAGGGAATCACATTATGCTACTCTCCAGCCACCACCAGGGATGATGGTACATTACATGCGACCCTGCATTGTAGTGCAGACTGGTTATCTGAATATTAGTTTCATTGTGCAGTGAACCAAACTGCAAGGTGGTTCTGAAGCAGCTATTTCATGAGTAACATGCTCTGTGTACTAGGGTAGACAAAAAGATGCATTGTTCAGTTAGGGAGAAGAGTAGAGGTTGGGTGTAGGGTTAGTTGGACAACTCTTTCAAAGAGTTAGCATGGGCAGGATGGACTGAATGGACTCCTACTGCGCCATATCATTCTATGATTCTAACTCTTGGCAGATTATCGGAGCATTGAAAAGAGGGACGGCTTGGTCAACAGAACAACGGGACAAAGGAGGACACAGAGAGACAAGATGGAGGAAAAGATTGAGGCAGCAGACAGCCAATCGACAGCACTGCCCCCTGAACCTCCCGCTCCTCAGAAGAGCGAATCAATGGAGGTGGAAGCAGTGGAAAAGCATCACGGGGAGTGGCAGATGGTGAAGAGAACCAAAAGGAAGAACGGGCTAAGAAGGGACCAAGCCATTTCCCAGACAAGTGGCAAGAGGCATCTCCCATCCGACACGGATGACAAAGGCAGCAGCTCTTCGGACGAAGAAGGGAAAGGGCGGCACCTACAGAAGAAGCGGCAAAGCTCTAGGGAGTTGAAGGATGAGACACCCGAGCTCCAGAACATTGGAGACATTGAGGAGACCAGCGCACCCCAACTTTGCCTACAACCCGAAGAGGCCAGCGCACCCCAGCCCCAGGAATCTGGGAGCAGTGAAGCGCTCAGTGCACCCCAGCTCCAGGAAGCCGGGAGCAGCAACGCCCCAGAGGTGGAGAGGATCGGAGACACTTCTTCAACAGAGAACAATTCAAATCTTGTTCCTGGCACGAACCCCCAGATGCCACCTGAGCGGAACATCTCCAATGGGGTTGTTCAGGACAGTTTCCTCAGCCCATCCAAAGTGAGGCAATTTGTGAATACTCTGGGTATGCAGGAGCAGACCAAAGGTCTGGAACTCTCAAAGACAACAGGTTTGGTAGGAGAATAAATGCTTTAAAATGGATGTAAAGATTGTATCCATAAATGTGCGTAGCATTAAATCTACTACGCGATGTGTTGCGACCTTGGACTACCTTGCCAAGGTCAAAGCTGACCTGTTGTTTCTGCAGGAGTGTGCGATACCGCACCTCAGCTCCTACAGGCAATGGTCACGATGGTGGTCCCACGGACCATCGATCTGGTCGGGCGGAAACGACTCTCGTTCCTCCGGCCTGGGTATTCTGCTGCGGGGAGGTAACTTCACCGTCTCCGAGGTTAAGGAGGTGGTGAACGGGCGCCTCCTCATAGCAGACGTAATGTACAAGAACGCTCCACTCCGGTTAATTAACGTGTACGGCCCGTCACAAGGGGCCGAGCGGCTGGAGGTTTTTCAGCAGCTCCCACTGCTGCTGGCGACCTCCAGGCCGGTCATTCTGGGCGGTGACTTCAACTGCATCATCGATGCGGCTGGACGATCCGGCAGGGCCGACAGCAGATTGGACGCTACGTCCAGATCCCTGATGGAAACAGTAAAGGATGCCAAGCTGCACGACGTCTTCAGCAACCCTGCAGACGGAGCGCAGCGTAGATACACCTGGTCGCAGCCAGACGGGTCCATCCGTTCCAGGATAGACTTCCTGTTTGTGTCCCGTGCGTTCACAGTCAGATCCACCGACGTCAAGCCGGTGTTTTTCTCTGACCACTGCCTCCTACTGGCGGACTGTCACTTAGAGAAGGACCAGAGAGTGGGCAGGGGGGCATGGAAGCTAAGTGTGCAACTGCTGACCCCAGAGAACATTGAGGAGCTCAAGAGGGATTACAAAGGTTGGAGAGCCGTGAAACCCCTCTTTGAGTCCCTGACACACTGGTGGGAAGCGATCAAGGGAAACATCGAGAGGTTTTTCATCCTCAAAGGCACCCAGAAGGCTAGAAAGGAACAGAGGGAAATGTCCCAACTCCAGAAAAACATGCAGAATCTGCTCCGGCTGCAGTCGATGGGGGTCGATGTCAAGGAGGAACTCCAAAAGGTGAAGAGCCAGCAAACCTCGCGCTTTGCCTTGGAGGCCTCCAAGATCATCTTCCGTTCCAGAGTCCGCTCCGTAGAGCAGGATGAGACGTGCTCACGTTTCTTCTTCCAAAAGGTACACAGAGAGAGCTCTGTGATCAGCAGCCTGAAGGAAGAAGACGGCTCAGTAAAGTCATCACAGTCCGACATTTTGAGGATCTGCAAATCCTTTTATGCCGGATTGTATGATGTGAAGCCCATAGACAGCAAGGCCTCCCAGTCCTTCCTGTCCTCTATCACGGAGGTCTTAGACGACAGTACGTGGGAGAGCCTGGACAAACCGCTAACTCCTGATGAACTGATTAAGGCCCTTGAGTCCTTCGAGAAGAGTAAAACACCCGGAAGCGACGGCTTGCCGGCGGAGTTGTATTCAGCTCTATGGGACTTGATCGGCCCAGACCTGCTAGAAGTGTACGAGTATGCTTCTGGCCGGCAGTATGTCAGAATCCATGAGGAAAGGCATCATCACCCTCATCTACAAGCACAAGGGGGAAAGGGAGGAAATTAGAAATTGGCGACCCATTTCACTGTTGAATGTGGACTATAAGATTCTGTCCAAGGTCATCGCCAATCGGCTCAAATCCGCTCTGGAATTGGTGATCCACCCTGACCAGACCTGCACTGTGCCCGGCAGGAAGATCTCTGACAGCCTGGCGCTGCTCAGGGATACGATTGCCTATGTACAGGACAGGGGTGTGGATACCTGCCTCATCAGCCTGGATCAGGAGAAGGCCTTTGACAGAATATCGCACACCTACATGGTGGATGTGCTCTCCAAAATGGGGTTTGGGGAGGGAATCCGCAATTGGATCCAACTGTTCTACACTAACATCAGTAGCGCAGCCTCAATCAATGGGTGGGAATCAGATAGCTTTCCGATTAAATCTGGAGTCAGGCAGGGCTGCCCTCTCTCCCCTGTCCTGTTTGTGTGTTGCATATAACCCTTTGCTGAGTCCATCAGGAAGGATCCGGGCATAAGAGGAGTGACGATCCCAGGCAGTGGAGGCACTCAGGTCAAAGCCTCCCTGTACATGGATGATGTCGCCGTCTTCTGCTCGGATCCACTGTCGGTGCACAGACTGATCCACAGCTGCGACCAGTTCAAACTGGCCTCGGGAGCCAAGGTAAATCGTGGGAAGAGCGAGGCCATGTTCTTTGGGAACTGGGCTGACCGATCCTTTGTCCCCTTCACCGTCAGGGCTAACGGCCTGAAGGTGCTGGGGATATGGTTCGGAGGGACCAGGGCATGCGTTAGAAACTGGAAGGAGCGAGTGTCTATGGTGCAAAGAAAACTGGGCATGTGGGAGCGACGCTCCCTCTCCATTGCGGGTAAGAACCTGGTCATCAGGTGTGAGGCACTCTCGCTGTTGCTGTACGTGGCGCAGGTCTGGTCCATTCCAGACTCCTGCGCGATGGCGATCACTCGAGCTATCTTTCGCTTTATCTGGATATTGAAAATGGATCTGTTTGCAGGGACGCGATGTACAAGCCTCTAGGTAAAGGGGGAAAAACGTGCCCAACATCGCCCTCATACTGATGGCCACCTTTGTGTGTGGCTGCATCAAGCTGTGTGTAGACCCTCAGTACGCAAACACCAAGTGTCACTACGTGCTGAGGTTCTACCTGTCCCCGGTGTTGCGAAGGATGGGTCTGGCCACACTGCCGCGGAACGCTCCAAGTAGTTGGACCGTGTCTTACCACCTGTCCCTCGTGGGAAAATTTATGCAGAGAAACACCTTTGACCACAAGTCCATCAGGCAGTGGTCGGCAAGTAACGTCTTAGGGGCCCTGAGGGAAAAGGAGAGGGTGGATCCTGTGGGATGGTTCCCCGAGCAGACTGTCAAAGTCATTTGGCAGAATGCTTCATCGCCACACCTTTCCAACAAGCACCAAGACGTAGCTTGGCTGGTGGCGAGAAAGGCCCTCCCCGTCAGATCCTTCCAACACGCCAGGAGTCTCACCCCCTCTGCACGTTGCCCTCGAGGTGGCTGTGGTGGGGACGAGACCGTTGTTCACCTCCTTGTGGATTGTGTCTTTGCAAAGAAGGTCAGGAGAGAGATGCAGTGGTTGCTGTCGAGGTTCATCCTGAGCAGTTCTGTGACAAAGGACTCTGTGCTCTACGGGCTGTTCCCAGGGACAGACACCGAGACAAACATCAACTGCAGCTGGAGGATCATCAACTCGGTGAAAGACGCTCTTTGGTCTGCCCGAAACTTGTTGGTCTTCCAGCGCAAAGAGTTGCCCCCGACCAAGTGTTGCAGACTGGCACATTCCAAGGTCCAGGACTACATGCTGAGGGACGCACTAAAGCTTGGGGCAGCTGCCGCAAAGGCGCAATGGGGAAAGGTCACTGTCTAAGGCCTTACTGCCCTAGTGCACCGAGGGGCTGGGAATTGTTTAGAGTCCCTCAGGCTGTACAGCTCACAATGAATGTATGCATTGAATACCAATTGTATTATAATTGTATTGATGCACCTCAGAGTGCAACATGATGTATGTTGATAACTCCAATACCATTGTCTGCATTGACCATATTGAAATGGTTGTAATATTCATTGATTGTATTGATGCACCTTGTGATCCATGTGTAAAAGTTGAATCTGATTGCACTTTTTGTGATGGCGGTTTAGAAATGTTTTGTAATGTTCTTCCAGATATTTTATGAATAAAGTATATTTTTCAAAAAAAAAGTCTTGGTTAACAGAATAAATAGTATAAAACATTTGTTTTTGCCTGACTTCTCCTGAATTTTGCAACTGAGGCAACACCGCTTATAGAAAATCAGGCATTGGGAGTCTAAAATTAGGTTGGGTTGTGACAGGTGGGTCCAAAGAGCCTTGGAATGTCGGTCTGCTTTCCGGCTGAACTCTTGCCCTCCCACCATCCAGGCACTTGGCATCTTCCGCACAAACGATGGCAGCAAATATTGACAACCCAAAAACACCTTCCCCAAATCCTGGATCTCTCTCATGCACCTCGTAGGTATTGGCGACCGCCTGGGAGGCATGAATCCCGTGCAGTCTGTCAGCCAGGAAATGTAGCACGAGAACTAAAGGGGAGAAAATAAAGCATCTTCAAGTTGGAATTAGGGAATTAAAATTAAAACATCGCTTAACCTTTGCCACATGCAATGCGATAAGTCTACCAGTAGATAAAAGATAGATTCGCAATTTCTTTCTCCCACGGGCTCCTCATTCCAATGAGTACTCCTGCATTAAAATAAAAAATGTTGGGGTCATACAACTGAAAGTTCAGACGGAATAAAATAAACTCTGAATCAGTATGTGTGCAATGTCTCTAAGTGTCCTTTAATAATTGGTGTTCTATGATAAATGAATGCTATACCTAAATGATATGAATGAAACCATTAGGGCGGTTAAGTCTTTATGCACAAATACAACTAAACAGAGATGGATGAAGCCAAATTAACTTGTCAACTTGAGAAGGGGCATCTATTTAATTTTGTGTCTTCTTAAAAACACAAGCAGGATTTTTCTTTTCTGTTTATATTGGAATCTGTTGGAAAGCCCACTCCAAAACATCTGTTATTGCCACTTCGAACAGGCCAGGAAACAGCATCCAAATGATATCAAACAAACATTCCATGCAGTGCCATGCGTCTTGCTCACACTCTCTCCATCTGTTTTCATGCAGGAGAAGCTGGCTCACAGCAGCAGGGAGAGGTCCCAGACTGGGGGTGGAGGGACCCACATTAGGACCCTCACTCACTTTGAGGAGCGTGCCATCGCGCTGACTGGTGAGGACGTGGACTGTGTCTGCGGCGACGGTGAGGTCGGCAGCGAACACCCACCTGAGGATCCTGCACCAAATCATCCCTCCCTCAACGTATCTGTGAGGGCTCTCTCTCCTGCTTGTGACTCTGCTGCCATGCACTACTTATCTCTACTTTGGTTCACAGGGAGATCTGCCAAGGGACCGAAATCCTCAGCCAGCCAATCCCTCAGCTCTATCCACGTCCTCATCTGCAGCCAAGAGGTGAACAGTGAAGAGATGGAAATGAACAGCCCAGAAGACCTGTCACCGCAGAGGGAGTAGCTGCCCACGAGTTACTCTGGAGAGGGAAGTGTGTGTTTGGCAGGGCCTTTCGGAGCCTTGTGTAAGCACTCTCCCACACACACATATGTGGATCCTTCCCATATCACACTCATCTCGATGTCCTGAGCATTTTCACTGCTGCCTGCTGGGGTTTGCTTTCAGCTGTCCATCTGAGCTGACCTACGTCTCCGCCCACCCACTGATCACACTCCCATGCAGCACATGAACTTGCCCACCACGACTCTTGTTTCACTTTTGATTTAGCAAGCATGGTCTAGCTTCATTGCATTGTGCGCTTCCCATCTTTTACTCTCCCCCAGTCACCTGTTTTCTCCCCTCCCCATCACAGTTGACCACCCTGGCAAATCCTTCCATCTTCCCTCCATTACCTATGAGCCACAACCCTTTTCCTTTGGGGATGTCCAGGTCAACGTGCACGTTCCCTTCCTTCCCAAAAATCCCAACCCATCCACATTCACCTCCCCGACCTCCTCTTTCCCACCTCCAGGATCCATGTCTCCCTCCAGGTCCCCACCAACCACCCTCGCTGTCCCTTCTATTGCTACCCTCAAAACCTCACCCACTCACCCTACCACCTCACCCTGCCTTTGGTCATTCCCATCCTTCCTCTGTACCATGCTCACCCTCAGTTCGCTCCCCAGGAGGCAAAC
Organism: Cetorhinus maximus; assembly: GCF_964194155.1. Classification (NCBI taxonomy): domain Eukaryota; kingdom Metazoa; phylum Chordata; class Chondrichthyes; order Lamniformes; family Cetorhinidae; genus Cetorhinus; species Cetorhinus maximus. Next base: position 18,692,585 of record NC_135887.1, on the reverse strand, counting down.
ATGGACCTATTCAACCCCTCCCGTGCACGTTCATCTGCACATTCCCCCTTCTGCACCCCTTTCACCCTCCACACCCCTTCCCCCCGGAACCCCTTCTCCCTCGGAATCCCCCTGCCCTTAATCCCTCCCCCCTCCAGCCTTACCACTTCCTCCAGCCTCATTTCATCCTCCAGCCTTAATCCTACCCCCTTCCTGACTCCTTCCTCCATTGTTACTTCTTCCTGAACCCTTACTCCCTCCCCTCTCCGCATCCCTGCCTCCCCCCACCCGTACATCCTCCCCTCTCCACACTCCTTCTCTTGCACCTTCCACCCCCCTTACCCCTACCTCCCCAGTTGTCGTCTTTTCCCCCTTTACCCCCTCCTCCCCCGTTCTCCTTCCCCCCCAACCTCCCCTCATTCAATCGCCCCCTCCCAACCTCACCCCATCCTGACACCTTCATTCCCCCTCTCCCAGACTCACCCCCCACCGACACCTCTTCCTCTCCCCGCCGATCCTAGCCCTTCCTCTCCCACCCCTTTGACCATCACCCGTTATCAACGTTGACTTTCCAACTTCTGTACTCTGCTTCACAGCGGAGCCATGTCCATGAGAATCCACCATGAGCATGCCATGGATGTTCCTCCAGTGTGCCGTCGGTGTCAGGCTCCAGCACCTCCTGCTCCCAAGATGTCCGCGATGTGAGCAAAGCTCTGGCGGGTAAGTCCGACTTCTGCATGTCACGGTCGTCAAAACATGTTCTACGCTGACGTACCTTCCCACTGACCTGGGCGGACGATTCAATGGGGTGGGGGGACGATTCCAGTGGGCTGGCCTAATAATGACGTGCTGATGTATTACAATGAGGTTCCCGATGTCCGATGGCCATTGGCGGGCTGAGTAGACGATTGCAAACAATCTTCACGCCGTCGTGAAACCGATCACACCATACTGTCCGCTCACGTCACCGCACACGCCCGAAGCCGGTGGGCATGGAAATTCCCGGCCCATGTCAGTTTAATTGTAAGTACTAGTGGACAGTCCTCTTACCTTTGAGTTATTTAACCAGGGATGAAATCCAGGGCCGTGGGAATGCTACAGTGCCAGGGATGCTGCCTTTCCTATGAGATACTAAGCTGGATTTTCACAAAGTTGGGGGGACCTTTCAAAATGGCGGGCAGGATCCGATTCCGGGATTCCTAGCCCCATTCCCAGTGCCCATAATTTAGTCAAGATAATGGCGTAGGCTGGTGCCGGTCGTGAGCCGCACCCTGCACGCCTTACCTGGCCGACTCCATTGTGTGGATAGGTGCCTCGTTGACCCCCTCAATTTTCATGGTATTGGGCTGGCTTTACATGGGTTTGTGGTTCAAGGCCCCTCACAAGTGTTGTGAACCATCATCTGGATGAGGGATCCTTTTGAAAGCAAAGGGCTTACTCATGTCCCCTTACCAATATATGCTCCATCCAGAGCCCAGACATCCATTATCTTGTTGAAACAGCTTCCCACAAGGGAAAACATTTCTTGACTGACAGCTCTTTCTCTTAGATCTATTTTGTCAATTGCACAATGTTTATTTATAAACATAGGAACATACAAATTAGGAACAGAAGTAGGATACTTGGCCTCTCGAACCTGCTCCACCATTCAATAAGATCATGGCTGATCTGATTATAACCTCAACTCCACAATCCTGCCTACCCCCATAACCTTTCAACCCCTTGCTTATCAAGAATCTATCCCTGCCCTAAAAATATTCAATGACCCTGTTTCCACCACCTTTTGAGGAAGAGAGTTCCAAAGCCTCACAACCCTATGAGAGAAAGACATTCTCCTTATCTCTGTCTTAAATGAGCGACCCCTTATTTTTCAACTAGTTCTACCTTCTCCATCAAGAGGAAACACCCTCTCCACATCCACCCTGTCAAGACCCCTCAGGATCTTATATGTTTCAATCAAGTCATCTCTTATTCTTCTAAACTCCAGCGGATATAAGCCTATCCTTTCCAACATCTCTTCATAAGGCAACTCGCCCATTCCAGGTATCAGTCTAGTAAACCTTCCCTGAATTACTTCAAACGCATTTACATCCTTCCTTAAATAAGGAGACCAATACTGCACACAGTACTCCAGATGTGGTGTCACTAGTGCTCTGTATAACTGAAGCATAACCTCTCTACTTTTATATTCAATTCCCTTCGCAATAAATGATCATTCTATTAGCTTTCCTAATTACCTGCTGTACCTGCATTCTAACCTTTTGCGATTCATGCACTAGGACACTCAGATCTCTCTGTATCACAGAACTCTGCAATCTCTCACCATTTAGTAATATGCTGCTTTTTTATACACTCCTGCCAAAATCGACATTTTCCCACATTATACTCCGTTTGCCAGATCTTTGCCCATTCACTTAACCTATCTACATCCCTTTGTAGCCTCCTTATGCCCTCTTCAGAATTTACTTTCCTACCTATCTTTCTGTCATCAGCAAATTTAGCAACCATACCTTCAGTCCCTTCATCCAAGTCACTTATATAAGCTGTAAAAAGCTGATGCCCCAGCACTGATCCCTGTGGCACACCACTTGCTAATCTTGCCAATCAGAAAATGACCCATTTATGTCTATTCTCTGTTTCTTGTTAGCTAGCCAATCTTCTATCCACGCTGTAATAAACTTGGAGTGCAGGATGGGTTTCTTGTAAAAAAAACAGTGAACTTTATTTGTAGACTCCAGATGAGGCTACATGCTTGTTCCAAGACCAAGGCTCAAAAGCACCACCCCTAAGATTCCCCGTGCTTAGGGCTGATTTGCCTATACAGTCACATGATCCCCATAAAAGGGAGAAACGGTTTAGCTTACAATTACTACACAGGCCAATATGTTACCTCCTACACCATGAGCTTTTATTTTCCACAATAACCTTTGATGTGGCACCTTATCAAATGCCTTCCAGAAATCTAAGTGCAGTACGTCCACCGGTTCCCCTTTATCCACAGCCCATGTCATTTATTCAAAGAACTCCAACAAATTGGTTAAACATGATTTCCCTCTCAGAAAACCATGTTGACACTGCCTGATTGCCTTGAATTTTTCTAAGTGCCCTGCCATAACATCTTTAAAAATAGCTTCCAATATTCCCCTATAATAGATGTTAAGCTAACTGGCCTGTAGTTTCCGGCTTTCTGTCTCCCTCCCTTATTGAATAAAAGAGTTACATTTGCGATTTTCCAATCTAATGGAACCTTGCTCAAATCTAGGGAACTTTGAAAAATTAAAACCAACACATCAACTATCTCACCAGCCACTTCTTTTAAGACCCTAGGATGAAGCCCATCAGGACCCGGGGACTTGTCTGCCCAGAGCTCCGAAAATTTGTTCAGCGCCAATTCCCTGGTGATTGTAATTTTCTTGAGTTCCTCCGTCCCTTCCATTTTCTGATTTACAGCTATTTCTGGGATGTTACCTGTATCCTCTATAGTGAAGAGCGATGCAAAATACCTGTTTAATTCATCTGCCGTCTCCTTTCTTGTTTTCCGTTATTAATTCCATAGACTCATTTTCCATAGGAACAATGCTCACTTTGTTCACTTTTTAAAAAAAAAAATTTCTATAGAAACTCTCGCTATCTGTTTTTATGTTTAGCTAGCTTTCTCTCATGCTGTAATTTTCCCCTCCGTGTTAACCTCTTAGTCATTCTTTGCTGTTTTTTTATATTCTGTCCAATCTTCTGACCTGCCAGCATTCTTGCACAATTATATGCTTTTTCTTTAAGCTGGACACTTTTGATGGCCATCTTGCACGGCCACGTTGTGTTGGCAGAACACATAGGCCAGAATTTTTCGCTCGGTACGCGGGCGTGCGCCTGACACGCTGGAGCGTAAAATAAATCACCGCGAGTTGTCGGCCGAGTGTCCCGAACTCTTCGTGCGCTCGCACAATATTTTGCTCGGCGGGCGCACACGGGAGTCGGCAGCGCACCCGCCGACAACTAAGCAGCCTATTAAGGCCCATAGTTAATTAATTGGGTAGACTTTTTCGCTGCCCGTCCAACCGTTCGGTTGGCGGGCGGGCGAAAAGCCCAAGGGGCCTTTACATTTTTGGCGAAACCTCATCCACGGGCGGGATTAAAAGTGATTAAAAGAAAAATAAAAACCTTTTTTGCGCTCATATTTTGCTTGCCCCTGCTTATCTGACAGAGTCGCATGAGGTGGGGGGGACATGTTTTCATTATTTTAAGAATCTTTCTTTTTTCATTATAAAAAAAATCTCCAGCTCTCTGAGGCAGCCCTGTGGCTCAGGGAGCTTTTACTGCACGCGCCAGCGCTCACGCGCGCCAACTTCAGCGCTCGCGCTCCTCCCGGCCCCACCCTGGACGCGCTGAGCGCTGCAGCACGCGTTTCACGCTGGTTGCCCGTTAATAGGCGGTTGGGGCCCGATTGTGGGTGGCAGCCCATTTCGTGGCCGCTCCTTCTCGCCCCCACCGAGCCTGCCCGACGACAGGAAAATCCCGGCCACATTGTTTTTTATTTTGCACAACGGGTGATTGTGATCTGGAATACGGAAGGAAAATCCATGGTGCCTTTTAAAAGGGAATTGGAAAAATACTTGGAGAGGAACAATTTGCAGCATTATGGGGAAAGGGTTGGGGAATGGGATTATTGGGTAGTTCTTTCAAAGTGCCAGCATCAGCACAATGGGCTGAATAGCCTTCTTCTGTGTTTTAAGATTCTATGATCATGCCACAATGGTGTCCACTTTAGGCAAAGTCACGGAGGGCAGCTTGGGCCCCATGGAAATGTGTCTAGCTGGAGTCTCTAGGAAAGGGATTTGATTTGAGGGTGCTGTTTAAATAGACTGTGTTGTTTCCTGGTTATTACTTGCAGTACAATCCCTGATCAAGTCAGAATCTGCCTTCATTCGTCGGCAAGAGAAGAAAGGATTGAGAATGGAACACAGGAACCCTGTTGAATTTCACTGTAATTAATAATAAAAAAGCTTTTAAGGAGTCATGAAATGATCATAAGGCTGTGTTCACATTGGTTGTGTGTCAGATGAAGCCCAAACCTTGATTTAATGGCCTGTGACCTGTTAAAGGCTTTGATGAGATGATTGCCTTGCTATCACTCCCCTTTGTTTGTTAGTTTCTATTTACTTTATCCACAGTTCTGAGGGTTATACATTAATTTCCTTTCAAATTATCTCAAACATTCTCGGGGCCAATCTGCCAACGCCAGTTGGTTTTCCATTTTCTGTTCTAATTTTTTAACAAAATGGAACTCAGTAAATCCGGAATCATCAGTTGTGGATGCCTTCTGCCTGTGAACTCTGTTACCATCGGCCCCGGACGGGGTCCCCAATTTGTTAAATTCCCGGTCAAGATCCCCAATTTGTTACGACAGGGACAGGACCCCAATTTTGTTACGATCCTGGTTGAGGAGGAAAGGGCTGGCTCCCCTCTCTGTTCAACCCCCTTGGTTGGTCACAAGGAGGTTAGTTTGAACATCCTTTCCCCATGGATACCTTTTCCCCAGTCCAAATATATTTACATTTTATAAGGAGCCAATTTAACCAGGCTTCCTTGAGTCAAAGAAAGAGTAAGTTTATTAATTTCTAAAACCCGAGGAAAAATAATAAAATGGCATGACACACACAGATCGGAAATGAGAAATTAAGAGTCCAAATAAAAGTTTAAAAATATACAAATCAGTCCTTGGCTTGTCTGTGAGGCGTAGATGGTGGTATGTTGCGGCCGTTAAGTTGGGTGATTTCGGTAAAGCTGACTTCGGCAGATTCGCAGTCTGTTGGAGACACTTGTCGGCTTGTCCAAGGGGGAGGAACACTGGTTCTCTCTGCAGGGCAACTGAACAGGCTATCTTGTTTCTTTTTACTTGAGGTCTCTGCTAGAACACACTTGCACCCCAGCAAGAGAGAGAGAGACAAATCGCCTGCTTGTCTTTGCAGCAGTGACTGACTGGTGTTCCTTCTTGTTTCTGTCATGCACAAACACTGGTCTGCAGCCAGCTTCTTAACCTATTTTCCTTGTGTATTTCTGGAAGGGGAAATAGGCATCTTTTGCGCCCAGAGTCTGTTTTTCTTTCATCTCAGGCCATTTTACACATCCTGAGATAAAAAGCAACAGCGGATGGATTTTTGGATGACTGCTAAGACGTGGGAATCAGTCTCTATTGTCTCCACAAACACAGGGAGATTAAAGTCCAGTCTTTTGCATTTTCCATACCTTCCTCTCAAGTGTCTCTGTTTGAAGAAGGCCTTGACATCTCTTCAGGTGCAACATTCCATGTTTCCGTAGGACAGGCCTGTCAGTTTAATCCACATAGGAATTTTCTAGAAGTGGTCACTTTACGTTATTAGCCATCTTTTGATCAGCCTTTATTTGTATTTCTTTAAAAACACAGGTCTTCCTTAAGAAAAGTTCAATATGCCTATAGGTAGTTGGTAGCTGTAGTCCGCTGTTGTGACAACTCCCAGGCGTAAAGTTAGAGTTGTGGTCAATTATGCAACAAACTGCCCCCACCCACCAACCCCACCTACCAACCCCAACCCCCTCCCCACCCAGCAAACCTCAATTTAAAAGATCTTCACTAGCATCCATAAATGGACAGATTAAGGGGTTCAATGTTAACCTCTTTAGATACTCATGGACCTCCATGCATTTCCAACGTCTCATGCCAGCTAGTCAAACATTCACCACTCGGGACTGAACTGGTAGATCGATCATGTGCTCATTATAGAACCCACCCTGTTTTCATCTCCATCCAAAACCCAGTGGGAATGAGCACAGAGCTGTTAGGTTTCTCCTGGAGGTGTTTGGACTCACTCAATATTGATTTGTTCTTTTCAGAATTTAACGATTCAGACAATAGGAGATAATCTAATGATGTTACTCAGGAAACATTTATTCAGCAACATAAGTAACACTTAGAAGCTAGACAGCGGCTTTACTATCTCAACGCGAGTCTTGCTTCCCGATTCAGGCACGAGGCTACACCTGGTCTTCTCTCCCCCTCTCTCTCGGTCAGTTCTCTCTCCCCCTCTCTGTCAGTTCTCTCTCTTGGCCAGTTTTCTCTCTCTCTCTCTCTCCGTCAGTTCTCTCTCTCTCTTTCTCTCAGTCTTTTCTCTCTCTCTCTCTCTCGGTCAGTTCTCTCTCTCAGTCAGTTCTCTCTCTCAGTCAGTTCTCTCTCTCTCTCTCGCTCTCTCTCTGTCAGTTCTCTCTCAGTCAGTTCTCTCTCTCTCTCTCTCGGTCAGTTCTCTCTCTCTCTCACTCTCTCTCTGTCAGTTCTCTCTCAGTCAGTTCTCTCTCTCTCTCTCTCGGTCAGTTCTCTCTCTCTCTCTCTCACTAGGTCAGCTCTTTCTCTCTCTCTCTCTCGGTCAGTTCTCTCTCTCTCTCACTAGGTCAGCTCTTTCTCTCTCTCTCTCTCTCTCACAGTCAGTTCTCTCTCTCTGTCTAGGTCAGTTCGCTCTCTCTCTCTTTATCTCTCTCAGTCAGTTCTCTCTCTCGGTCAGTTCTCTCTTTCTCTCAGTTAGTTCTCTCTCTCTCTCTCTCTCAATCAGTCAGTTCTCTCTCTCGGTCAGTTCTCTCTTTCTCTCAGTTAGTTCTCTCTCTCTCTCGGTCTGTTCCCTCTTTCTCTCGCTCAGTTCTCTGTCTCTCTCTCTCTCTCTCACAGTCAGTTCTCTCTCTCTCTGTCTAGGTCAGTTCTCTCTCTCTCTTGGTCAGTTCTCTCTCTCTCTCTCTCTCGCAGTCAGTTCTCTCTCTCTCTCAGTCAGCTCTCTCTCTCGGTCAGTTCTCTCTCTCGGTCAGTTCTCTCTATCTATTTTGGTCAGTTCTCTCTCTCTCTCTCTCTCTTGATCAGTTCTCTCTCTCTCTCTCTCACAGTCAGCTCTCTCTCTCTGTCTAGGTCAGTTCGCTCTCTCTCTCTATCTCTCTCAGTCAGTTCTCTCTCTCGGTCAGTTCTCTCTTTCTCTCAGTTAGTTCTCTCTCTCTCTCTCTCTCTCTCTCAGTCAGTTCTCTCTCTCGGTCAGTTCTCTCTTTCTCTCAGTTAGTTCTCTCTCTCTCTCGGTCTGTTCCCTCTTTCTCTCGCTCAGTTCTCTGTCTGTCTCTCTCTCTCTCACAGTCAGTTCTCTCTCTCTCTGTCTAGGTCAGTTCTCTCTCTCTCTCAGTCAGCTCTCTCTCTCGGTCAGTTCTCTCTCTCGGTCAGTTCTCTCTATCTATTTTGGTCAGTTCTCTCTCTCTCTCTCTTGATCAGTTCTCTCTCTCTCTCTCTCTCTCTCTCAGTCAGTTCTCTCTCTCGGTCAGTTCTCTCTTTCTCTCAGTTAGTTCTCTCTCTCTCTCGGTCCGTTCCCTCTTTCTCTCGCTCAGTTCTCTGTCTCTCTCTCTCTCACAGTCAGTTCTCTCTCTCTCTCTCTAGGTCAGTTCTCTCTCTCTCTTTCTCTCTCCCTCTCTCTCTCTCAGTCAGTTCTCTCTCTCTCTCTCTCTCTCGGTCAGTTCTCTCTCTCTCTCTCTCGGTCAGTTCTCTCTGTCTATTTCAGTCAGTTCTCTCTCTCTCTCGATCAGTTCTCTTTCTCTCTCTCTCTCTCTTTCTCTCTCTCACAGTCAGTTCTCTCTCCCTCTCTGTCTAGGCCAGTTCGCTCTCTCTCTCTTTATCTCTCTCTCAGTCAGTTCTCTCTCTCGGTCAGTTCTCTCTTTCTCTCAGTTAGTTCTCTCTCTCTCTCTCGGTCCGTTCCCTCTTTCTCTCGCTCAGTTCTCTGTCTCGCTCTCTCTCTCAGTCAGTTCTCTCTCTCTCTGTCTAGGTCAGTTCTCTCTCACTCTCTCTAGGTCAGTTCTCTCTCTCTCGCTCTCTCAGTCAGTTCTCTCTCTCAGTCAGTTCTCTCTATCTCTCTTGGTCAGTTCTCTCTCTCTCTCTCTCTCTCTCGGTCAGTTCTCTCTCTCTCTCTCTCTTGGTCAGTTCTCTCTCTCTCTCTGTCAGTTCTCTCTCTCGCTCTCGGTCAGTTCTCTCTCTCTCTCTCTCAGTCAGTTCTCTCTCTCTCTCTCTCTCTCAGTCAGTTCTCTCTCTCAGTCAGTTCTCTCTATCTCTCTTGGTCAGTTCTCTCTCTCTCTCTCTCTCGGTCAGTTCTCTCTCTCTCTCTCTCTTGGTCAGTTCTCTCTCTCTCTCTCTCTGTCAGTTCTCTCTCTCGCTCTCGGTCAGTTCTCTCTCTCTCTCTCTCAGTCAGTTCTCTCTCTCTCTCTCTCTCTCAGTCAGTTCTCTCTCTCGGTCAGTTCTCTCTATCTCTCTTGGTCAGTTCTCTCTATCTCTCTCGGGCAGTTCTCTCTCTCTCTCGGTCAGTTCTCTCTCTCTCTCTTGGTCAATTCTCTCTCTCTCTCTGTCAGTTCCCTCTCTCGCTCTCGGTCAGTTCTCTCTATCTCTCTCTCAGTCAGTTCTCTCTCTCGGTCAGTTCTCTCTATCTCTCTTGGTCAGTTCTCTCTATCTCTCTCGGTCAGTTCTCTCTATCTCTCTCGGTCAGTTCTCTCTCTCTCTCGGTCAGTTCTCTCTCTCTCTCTTGGTCAATTCTCTCTCTCTCTCTGTCAGTTCTCTCTCTCGCTCTCAGTCAGTTCTCTCTCTCAGTCAGTTCTCTCTCTCGGTCAGTTCTCTCTATCTCTCTCGGTCAGTTCTCTCTCTCTCTCGGTCAGTTCTCTTTCTCTCTCAGTCAGTTCTCTCTCTCTTTCTCGGTCAGTTCCCTCTTTCTCTCGGTCAGTTCCCTCTCTCTCTCGGTCAGTTCTCTCTCTCTCTCTCTCTCGGTCAGTTCTCTCTCTCTCTCTCGGTCAGTTCTCTCTCTCAGTCAGTTCTCTCTCTCGGTCAGTTCTCTCTCTCTCTTGGACAGTTCTCTCTCTCTCTCTCTTGGTCAGTTCTCTCTCTCTCTCTCTGTCAGTTCCCTCTCTCGCTCTCGGTCAGTTCTCTCTCTCTCTCTCTCAGTCAGTTCTCTCTCTCGGTCAGTTCTCTCTATCTCTCTTGGTCAGTACTCTCTATCTCTCTCGGTCAGTTCTCTCTATCTCTCTCGGTCAGTTCTCTCTCTCTCTCGGTCAGTTCTCTCTCTCTCTCTTGGTCAATTCTCTCTCTCTCTCTGTCAGTTCTCTCTCTCGCTCTCAGTCAGTTCTCTCTCTCAGTCAGTTCTCTCTCTCGGTCAGTTCTATCTATCTCTCTCGGTCAGTTCTCTCTCTCTCTCGGTCAGTTCTCTTTCTCTCTCAGTCAGTTCTCTCTCTCTTTCTCGGTCAGTTCCCTCTTTCTCTCGGTCAGTTCCCTCTCTCTCTCGGTCAGTTCTCTCTCTCTCTCTCTCTCGGTCAGTTCTCTCTCTCTCTCTCGGTCAGTTCTCTCTCTCAGTCAGTTCTCTCTCTCGGTCAGTTCTCTCTCTCTCTCGGACAGTTCTCTCTCTCTCTCTCTTGGTCAGTTCTCTCTCTCTCTCTCGGTCAGTTCCCTCTTTCTCTCGGTCAGTTCCCTCTCTCTCTCGGTCAGTTCTCTCTCTCTCTCTCTCTCGGTCAGTTCTCTCTCTCTCTCGGTCAGTTCTCTCTCTCTCGCTCTCGGTCAGTTCTCTCTCTCTCTCTCAGTCAGTTCTCTCTCTCGGTCAGTTCTCTCTATCTCTCTTGGTCAGTTCTCTCTATCTCTCTCGGTCAGTTCTCTCTATCTCTCTCGGTCAGTTCTCTCTCTCTCTCGGTCAGTTCTCTCTCTCTCTCAGTCAGTTCTCTCTCTCGGTCAGTTCTCTCTCTCTCTCGGTCAGTTCTCTCTCTCTCTCTCTCTGTCAGTTCTCTCTCTCGCTCTCGGTCAGTTCTCTCTCTCTCTCTCAGTCAGTTCTCTCTCTTGGTCAGTTCTCTCTATCTCTCTTGGTCAGTTCTCTCTCTCTCTCTCGGTCAGTTCCCTCTTTCTCTCGGTCAGTTCCCTCTCTCTCTCTGTCAGTTCTCTCTCTCTCTCTCTCTCTCTCTCTCGGTCTGTTTTCTCTCTCTCTCTCAGTCAGTTCTCTCTCTCTCTCGGTCAGTTCTCTCTCTCTTCGGTCAGTTCTCTCTCTCTCTCTCTCTTGGACAGTTCTCTCTCTCTCTCTCTCTCTCTCTCTCTCGGTCATTTCTCTCTCTCTCTCTCGGTCAGTTCTGTGAACTTCTGCTCCCAGCTGGAAAGCAGTCTCTTGTCTTCAGTTTTCCAATTCAGCACTTCTGGAAGCCCAAAACTGGTACTTTAAAAAAAACTCTTTCCAAACCACAGCCCATATGCATGATCAATCATGTTCCTGAATTCTGATTGGCTCGGGCAGCGCATGATCAGTCCCTGATTGGTGTGGGTAGTGCATAATCGGTTTCTGATTGGTGGTGGTGAGGGTGATGGTCATCTATTGGTGTTATTTCCTGTTGTCTCCTGGCTGGCCCTCTAATGTGTCAGTTATTTGTGGAACCATCCCCCTCATTATAACTTTTCTGTTACTTCATTAAATTTTGTGGCTTTCTACTGAGATAGTGGGATGCCTTAATATATTTCCTTTGTCCGCTTATTTGAGATAAGAGAACATGTGATGTCAAGCTCTAACGATTAATATTTGGACTCGTCATTCCCAATATCTAATTCAGTGTAGATATCGTGCAGAATTCTCATTAGGGCAGGTGCCTATCAATATGATTCAGTTATGGGATCTGCTTTGCTATATATGTTTTTGTCGTATCCACCAGTGCTTGGTACAAGTTAATTAAAAATAGTAAAAGACTACAAGTGGTGCATAGTCTCACAGAAATTACAAAGTTGTTTCATACATAAGGTCTATATAAAATACATAAAATCAGTGCATAAAGATGATTGGTATGTTAAGGTTGAGGTAGCAAGATACACATAACATCATATTCAATTAATACATGTTTCTCGGCAATAAAAGTCAAGAGAGCTACATTTTTACAAAAACTGATTACAGAGCTTAATTCTCAGCTCACAGAACTAAAGATGGTTACATGTTGTGAAAGAAAGTGACTGCTACTTCGCTTTTTAACAATACTACAAGTTAAAATGACTAAACTAATTCACAGCTGTTTTGCTTCACACAATAGGCTTTTGAGTGTTAGAGGATACAAATTGATAAGTGTTAATTGCTAGGGAGTATAGCGGCTCTACACTCAGATCTGAACAAACCTGACTAACTTCACAGCACTTGCTCTGTAATTAGACCATAAAAGTATCACTGTGTCCCCTGCCAATGTAATATGGCCATCTGCGCATGAACACTGGTCTGCGCAGACATCACTCTGCTGTGCCCACCCTGCCAGAAAGTCTTTATATGGAAATATGCTTATCCTTCAGTAACAGCGTCCCACTTTGTTATACAGTACAAGGGAGAAAAAAAAAGAGAGGGTGGACTGAGATTCAGAGTGAGTTACGGCAGTGAGACACACAGTCAGGCAAAGTATCGGTTCCAGGAAACCTTGTGAAGTCTGGTTTTTCCATTTATAAATGTAAAACTTATATTGGAGAGACAGAAGATGCAATCTCATCTCTCGCTGATATTGTATCAGAGATAAACACAGTACTGATCTCATACTCACTGTTAGGAAATAGAGGCCATTTAAGTGAGTTATATTTGTATTTGTGTGTGTTAGGAATGTTTTATAGCTTTAATGTTTACGTTTGATTTGTATTTCTGCATCTGTGTGTTAAGAAAAGGTCAAGTTGAGTTTTAGTTTCACTTTAAAAGGTGCCTGCATTTCTAGATGAGTTTTATGACTCCTAAAGAGAAGTTAACCGTCAAGAGTAGAAAAAAACTGTGCTGTTGCCTAGCAACGCAGGTCCAGAGAAGCACCCTCCACCCTGCCCCCACTCCCCCCGCCCACACACACACACACACAAATGCACACACAGAAAAACTAAAGAAACAACAGTTTTGAGTTTGGGTTTGAAGACAGCTGCCAGGCAGAAGCAACCTAGAAAGGACAGATAGCTAGTCCCAAGCTAAAGTTGGTTGAAAGTAGCTGCCAGAGAGAGACTGGAGCAAAAGGGACAGATAGCAAGTCCCAAGCTAAAGAAGAAAGTCCCCAAATCCAGGGGAGTGGAACAGGAGAAAGTCCCAAGAAGACCTTCTAGTCAAAGGAAGGACAGGAACATGGAAAAGGTCCTGTTAAGTGAAGTTAAGAGTGAGGAGCAGAGAAAAGTTCCAAGCTTCAAGCTTAAAGAGATAAAGGCTTGGGAAAAATCAGAAGGTGCAAAGAGACAACTGAAGTCTTTGCTATGAGTATATGAAGTAGTGGTGTGCTGTTGACAGCTGAGTCAATGAGAGAGAGTGCTTGGAAGACAGCTTGAATGCGTATGGTGACCCAGGAGAGAGGAACATTGGAAGGAGAGTGTTCACCTGGAGGTGAACCCTTGCAGAAAGTATCTGAGTGAAAGTGTCAGTTTGGGAAATGTTACCAACGTGAGTTCTTAGAGAATGGAGATTGGAAACTCTCATGTGAAAGACGAGAGTTCAGTGAGACTGGATGACTCACTGTGTGACAAGCATCTGGGGGAGAGTTGAGAAGAGACCCATAGCATCTGGTTGAGGTGGCATCTGGTTTCAGAGTGTGCTTGGTTTCAGAGTGTGGTGTGTCTGACCACAGGTCGCCTATTGGTTTACATGGGCTGTGTACTTACTGTGGATTATAAGACAGCTTTTGTAAATTGTGTTATCCTTACAGATTTGTAAAGATATAGTTGTGGGTGAAGGAATATTATAACGTAGTTCATCTTTCCTTGTTAAATAAATATTTTGTTCTTTTGTTAAAACTTCATTAGCTGACACCGGTGACTCTGTTCAGTAGCCACTCTCCACATATCTAAACAAACAAATTAAAAATTAGGATCTATCAAGCTGGGTTCCACTCTGGGATCAGGCTTGTCCAGTGGTAACATCAGCTGGAGTCATAACGTCACCCATATTTAACCCTCTCGTGCCTGTTGTATTCTATGCAGATTTCAGATAGAAATGTCTTTTTGAATGAATGACTTTGCGTAATGGTATTTCTGAGCACAGAGCTTGCACTTATTTGCCTTGTAATTTCAAGTGAAGTGAAGTGGTGTGAGACAGCTTTGCCTGTGGCCTCCACTGCACAATGTCTGTCTCTTTGAGGTGAAATTTGTCTTCCTGTTTCACATGGCGGAGAAACACTAGAGCTGTGGGTGCGCGGTGTTGACTGCAAATGCAGCCTAAAAGTATAACTTCACATGGGGTGGGGCATGTGGTGTTTCTGACTTGTCAAGTGAGGATGTGACTACAAACAAGGGGCTAGTGATATGATGTACTAATGTCCTGCGCTGACTATAATTAAGCAGAATATCATATTGAGCTAATTGATTAATTCACTTCAATTACTTGATTACACATAACTAAACTACAAATGAATTGTAAATAATTATTAAATCTCAACCTTTCTACAGAGTGGGTTCTATAACAGGTGCCCGAAATCCACTTTGTCAGTTTACTGTTCAATTGGGAAAATGGTTTTGTATGGTATAAAGAAAAGAAAGGCTTGCATTTATATAGTGCCTTTCACAACCTGAGGGCATCCGATTGCACTTTACAGCCAATTAGGTGCTTTTTAAAAAATGTAGTCACTATTCTAATGAAGCAGACAGCCAGCTCCCACAAACAACAATGTGATAATAACCAGATCACTTGTTTTAGTGATTTTAAAATTTTTTGAAAAATTCATTCATGGGATCTGGGCTTCGCTGGCTGGACCAGCATTTACTGACCGTCCCTATTAACCTCGAGAAGGCGGCAGTGAGCTGCCTTCTTGAACCACTGCAGTCCGTGTGGTGTAGGTACACCCGCAGTGCTGTCTGGTGCCTAGGTCATGCTGGGTGGCCCACCTGCTTTCATTCCTTGGAGACAGTTGAGCAATTAAGAGTCAACCACATTGCTGTGGGTCTGGAGTCACATGTTGGCCAGACCAGTTAAGAACAGCAGATTTCCTTCCCTAAACAGACATTAATGAATCAGATGACCTTTTACAACAATTAACAATGGTTCCATGATCATCATTAAACTTTTAATTCCAGGTTTTTATTGAATCCAAATTACATTATCTGCTATGGTAGGATTCAAACCCAGGCCCCCAGAGCATTACTGGGTCACTGGAATACTAGTCCAGTGACAATACCACTCCACCACTGCCTCCCCCTTGACATTGGGTGAGGGATAAATGTTGGAAAGGACACTGGGTTGAATTCCCTTAGCTCTTCATCAAAATAGTGCAATGGGATCATCTGAAGCCTGAGTTTAGCATTCCACAATGCAGGACAGCACTCCCTCAGTACTGCACTGTCAATTTGGATTTTATGCTCAAATGTCTGGAGCGGGACTTGAACCCATAACCTTCTAACATCAGAGCCACAGCTGACACCTCAGGCTGAATAATCTCACCTCCAACTTTTCTTCCAGATACAATGTACCGGAGTAAATTTCTTCCCAAAATCTTCCACCTTCTGGAAGGTCCATGGGAAAAACAGCCATGAGCTGTAACCACACAGAGGGATATATATTCGGCATTCGCAATGCCTTTCTGAGTGCATTCTTCAGGATTTGCAATAAAGACTAAAAGACACCAAGGATCAATGAACAGTTCAGTCCTCTTAATTGGCATCTCCTGTTGGATATTAACCCGCTTAATATGTTTTTAATTAGCATTCTCCTTTTTGTATCTGTTCTATTCTGAAGATGAATCTTAAGCTGGACTGGTTGCAATGAGCAGTGCTGCACCAGCACTGCGGTCTTGGAAGGTTGAGGCTTGGGGGGGCGCGGAGTGGAGGGGCAGGGTGGTGGGGGAATTGTAGTGCTGGATGCCTATTTGAGTCCCGCTTCTCTCCATTCGAGGTCTGAACCATGAAAAGTGAAAGCAAAATACTGCGGGTGCTGGAAATCTGAAATAAAAACAGAAAATGCTGGAAAAACTCAGCAGGCCTGTGCCTCTGTGGAGAGAGAAACAGAGTTAACGGCTGGGATTTTCCATGCCCACCGACGCTGGGCATGGTTGGTGGCGTGAGCAGACAATATGGCGCGATCGATTACACGACGCCGTGAAACCAGTTTGTGATCGTCTGCTCAGCCCGCTCTCGGCAGGCCGCGTTTCCCGCCATTGGAATTTGGGAACCTCATTGTAATACATCTGCATATCATTATTAGGCCTACCTGCCCCAGTACCACCCCACCCCAGCAGGGTCGTCTGCCCATGTTGGCGTGCTTTCCCACCGAAGTATTTCACAACAGCATATAAAAGGCGTGCACTTGGCGGGCTGCACTTTGAGGGGAACTCGGAGGCGAGTGCACAGCGACAATGCGCGGGTCACCTGTTGGACTTCAAGCTTGAGGTGCGTTGGAGGGGTGTCGGTGGGGGGGGGGGGGAGGGCAAGGGCAGTCCTGAGTTTGAGTTGACTGGGTGGGGGAAAAGGGTAGCCCTGTGGTTGAGGTGACCTGGCGGCAAATTGGGGGCGTAACAAAGGCAGTCCTGCGGTTGAATGTAGTGCACAAGCTTTCGGGCTGTGGGGGGTAGGGAGGGCTAGGGAAGTGGCGCTTCCCTCGCCCACCCTACTCCCCCAGCCCAAATGCTTGTGCGCTACATTCAACCGCATTAGGGACACTTTATATAAAGTGACCATTCCTCTGCAGCTGAGACAGTTCGGGCGCAGCCACATTGACATGATTGGAGTCAGGCCCCTAGCTTATATGCCCACTGAAGCAACACAGAGGCATCAAAGTACTAGCAGGTGCTCCAGAGCTTTTCATCCCTTGGGCACAGACTGCAAACTAATGAACATTTCAGTGGACAGCAGAACAGTTGGACGACTGGGCACATTGTACAATCTCCTCGCTAAAACTGGCCATGGAGCAGCCACTGGTGGAGGCGCTCACAGCCCCTGGCAATGTCATCATCCCGGTTTGGACCAGTCTCCCCCATGGTTCAAGCTAACAGTGCAGCCTTGCAGTGTGGGTTAGGAGAATGCCTGTGTCTGAGCTGAGAGCACAGCATGCAGTCCAATGGGCAAAGCTGCTGCCAATCGGTTGGGTGCAATGGGGCGCAGGTGGGTGGGGTTTCGGGCAGCCATGCAGCGCTCTAATCTCTGGCCATCCAGGTGGTGGCCAGCACTCTCCGGGATGCATTAAGGGGCCTTCACACTTAACCAAGACAGGTCCTTAGTAAACTCATGCTAACCCACGCATCCCTTTCTTTCATCCTGCAGGAGGAGTACATCAGGATCATGGAGCCTGGTGAACTAGCTGTATGCCTGATGGCTTACAGAGAGTGAAGACGATGGGGAAGAGAGCGACAGAGGTGCCTGGCTGTGCAGAGGGAGGAGCAGCACCCTCAGGAAGAAGGGTGGCTCGGGCTCCCACACACATCGCCGAAGAGCCACAGCGAGCCATTGCTGGTCGGCATTTTGCAACACCCATGGTCTATAGACGCCGCCTTTCGTTCCTGCAAATGACCAAGAACCAGTGTTCCCGAAGACTGCGCATGTCTAGGGAATTTGTCGGTCACATCTGCCACCTGCTGCAGGATTTGGCACCACGGGGACATGGAGGGCATCCACTGCCAATGGCCATGAAAGTGACCATGGTGCTCAATTTCTACACCAGTGGCTCCTTTCAGGGCTCCACAGGTGACCTCTGTGGGATATCACAAGCCCCCACCCACAAATGCATCCATGAGGTCACGGATACCAGCTTTGTGAGGGCACACAACTTTGTGCATTTCACCCAGGACCAAGAGAGCCAGGATGCAACAGCGATTGGATTTACCCAGATCTCAGGTTTCCCACAGGTGCAGGGTGTGATCGACTGCACTCCCGTGGCGCTCAGATCTCCGTCGCAACACATAGTCAACTATGTCAACAGTAAGGGCTTCCATTTGCTGAATGTGCAGCTGGTCTGTGACCACCACAAACACATCCTGCAGGTCTGCGCACGGTTTCCAGGGAGTGTCCACGACTTCTACATCCTCAGTCGGTCACAGATCCCTGACGTATTCCAGGGTCCACAGAAACTACAGGGATGGCTCCTTGGGGACAAAGGCTACCCGCAGAGGCCGTGGCTGATGACACCTGTGTGGTGGCCTCAGGCTGCAGCAGAGAGAAGGTAAAATGAGGCTCATGCTGCAACTCACAACTTGGTGGAGCAGACCACCGAGATGCTGAAGATAAGGTTCTGGTGCCTGGACCAGTCTGGTGGAGCCCTGCAATGTAGTCCACAGAGGGTGGCACACATCGTTTTCGTCTGCTGCACCCTTTACAACCTGGCGCTGCAACGGGGAGAGGAGCTGGCTGAGGAGGAGATGGAGGAGCTGGAGGTCTCCTTGGATGAGGAGGACGCTGATGGGGATGAAGCTGAGGAGGTCCTCGAAGGCAATGATGATGGTGATGAGGTCCTTGTACTGGCCAGACGAGGCAGGCGTGCTCGGGAGGTCCTCGTGGCTGCTAGATTTATGGAGGATGGTGACAACATGCAGTGAGGAGACACCATAGATCCTCACATTGTGCCTATGAACATTTGACTCTGGTCTGGCTTATGGCAACGCACATACCCTCTATGATAATACTCTCCTGTAATGGAGGCACAGTTAGGGCCCTAATGGTTGCTCGATTGCAGGAGGATGATGATGACATGCAATGAGGACACTCTATGGATTTTCACAAAGCCTCTAAGAATATCTGACTCCTGTCTGGCCTCCAGCAGTCCACCGAGTGCCGGACACCTGGGAAGTCCCTGCCGCTGCCTGCTGTGGATCAGAAAGTGCGATGTGCTCACCATTGTGATCCTGAGGCTATTTCAAAGCTGGTTCTCACCGCAGTGTGTGTCTCTGCGCTGGTGGAGGGTGTGGGTGAGCACTGTGAAGAGACTTCAAGGAGGGTATCTTCAGATTCCACTTTGGAGGTTTCTTCGGGGCTTGATTGGAGGCCCCGGGTCATGGATTCCATCGGCTGTTTCCCAGATGTGCCTGCAGGAGCAAGGAGAGACAATTAAAGTATAGCAGTGGCCTGTGAAAGAGGGCACATCACTCACAGCCTGGTTATTGATGGATGTTGCACTGCTGAACCCTCACTTGGTAGAGGACTGTCAGCCTCACCATCTGCACAGGACCGGTCCAGATCGTCGCCAGCTGGGTGACTTTGTTTTCAAAGCCTGTGAGGACCCTGATGTCAGGCATTCCTCCACCAGTCTGCAACCTCTCCCCCTTGTTGTGTGCCAGCTTGTCCTGCATGAATAGAGATGGAGAGAGTGAAGGCAGGATGCCTGCCAGGCCAGATGATAAGTATGCCTGGTATGTGTGGATGAGTTAATGAGTGGTGATGTCCCTTGAACTGGCAGTGAGTGAGATCCCTGTGGATGTGTAATGGGTTTGCGAGTGTGTGTGAGTTGAGAGTGATGAGGAGAGTGACTTACCCTGGTGGAACGGAAGAGATTATTCATCCTCTTGCAGCACTGGATGGCTGTCCTCTTTTGAAGGGCATTGGTGCTGACCACCGCCTCCCAAGCCTGGTTGGTCATGCTGCTGCCCATCCTGCTGCCAGAGCAGGGGTAGGGGACATCGTGATGGGCCTCTGCAGCTTCCAAAACGCACTCGAGGGACATGTCACTGAACCTGGGGGCTGCAGCCTTTTTGCCTTTCAGGGCCATGCCTTCTTTGCAGTAGCCATGGGCTGGAAGCACTGAGAGGTGTGCAGGCGGCTGGACTTTAAATATGGCGTCCGGCGTGATGCAGCGGTGAGGTGATGGCGTGGTGGGTGAATGAGAGTCCGCCCGCCGTGGAAACGGTGTGTTTTCCTGGGAATGCATAAGTAATGCGGCGGGTTTGGGATGATATGGCGTGAAAACCCGCCATTGCGGCCGGGCGGGTAAAACGCCGTTTAGCCAGCCCGCTACCGCACTTAGTGCAAATCTGGGGCGATTCCACCCAACGTTTCGAGGTGAACATTGCACTGTACCTCTGCAGGCAAAATGGAACATGGTCGGATTGTGGGGAGAGGGGTTTGGTGGCACAACCAGTGCTCCCCATGCCGCCCTGGTGCCCAGTTACATGGTTCAATGGTACTGGCAACAGTGTTGGAGGGTGTGAAGGGGTATGCTTGCCCCCCCCCTCCCTCATTTCAGCTGTGTTAGTAGCTTCACTAGAATGTTACTGGGGCTAAAAAGTGTTAAATTATACGGGCATGTTACATTAACTAGCCTTGCATTCCCTTAAGTTTAGAAGATCAGCGGGTGATCTAATCGAGGTATTTAGGTTGAATAAAGGGGTTGATCAGGTAGATAGAGACTATTTCCTCTGGTAGAGGGCGTTCAGAGCACAGGGGATAATCTTAAATTAGGGCTCGGCCATTCAGGGGCGATATCAGGATACACTTCTTCACACAAAAACTGTACTGGAAATGTGGAACTCTCCCCACGAAAAAAAAACCCTTGAGGCTAGGGTTTAAATGAAAATATAACAATTAAGATTGATTGATCTTTGTTAGGAGTAGATGTTAAAGGTTATGGGACCAAGGTGGATAGATGGAGCTAAGATACAAATCAGCCACAACCTAAATGAACGGCGGGATAGGGATGAAGGGTTGAATGGCTGTCTCCTATTCCTGTGCACAAAGAGGCAAAGAAGGGAGGAAAAAAGGGAGGTGAACGCACCCATTTTCTTCTTTTGCTTATCTCCAGGTCTTAGCCAAGAGTAATGTGAGGTTTTTGATACCAAGCAAGTAATTATAACCTCCAAAAATGGTGGATTTGGCTCAGGTGGAATGTGACAATTTAAAAGTTCTCAAACCTGAACCCAGCCTGCCTTGAATCTGCCCACGTCCTTTTAATGGGGAACTGGGGGCACTGGGTGGCGCTGGGGGAGGCCCAACATGCTCTCAGGATTTGGGCTGCTCCATGAAATATTTTAATGAGGTTATGTGCCTCAAGTTTCATGTGTTTCAGACTTAATTCAAAGGCATGAGGACTGCTGCTTGGAAGAAGTTAAGGCTTTTCCAGCACTGCTTGTGGGTCAGGAGCAGAATTTCTTCCCACCCCCATCACACCCATCCCTTCCACTAGCTAAACCTGCATCCTTCCCCATGGTAGGATACCCCGTGATTAACTCCAATGCCACAATTGGACATCACCCCTTCCGTCAGAAGCCCCTTGTGATAACACGGACCTCCTTCTGTAATCTCAGACCAGCCGAATCCCATCTCCGCCCTTGATCCCTCTCCGAACCCTTATGATCACCACCCCCCCCCAACGCCTCGATCCTCCGAGCATTGTTTTACCCTCCCCCCACCCCACCTTTGTGATCTCTATTCCAGCAGCAGGCAGTCTACTTGTTCTTGGGTTGCAGCCTCTTCTGCTATGTTCCCTTCCTGACAGAGAGCCAAGCTGTCAGTCTTGCTTACGGGCATGGAACCTGTTGAAAAGAAAATAAGCCAGCCATGGTGTTAAAATGCCACATCATTTGGGAAAACCCAGAATTCCTGGTTTCCTGACTTAAACTCTGTTAATGTTATGTTGATTGTATCATTAAAGTTAAGGATAAACAGGTGGAAAGTAATGATTAATTAACTACTTTGAGTACATATAGGTTCCTATTGTCCCTTAAAGGGGCTTTCAAATAGTTAATTAGTTTATTTGTTAATTAGTTTATTTTATTGGTTTATGGTTTACAAAAGGGCATATAAGTTTCCATTGAAGTTTTTGTTTTTAGTTATAGTTTCCCTTTAAGGGGCTGTCAATTTGTTAATTTGCTCATTTATTTAATTGTTGTACTCAAAAAAGTATAAAAGGGGACCGCTGGGACACTGGGCTGGTAAGTAGGTAGGAGGCAGAGATATGTAATACTGCATACTCTGAATAAACCTATTATCAAGGAAAGGATCCATGTCTAGTTTCACACTTCCCCATCTGGCTTGGATCCAGTTAACTAGCTTCTGTCCCCCAATGGGAAATCCTGCCCCAGTAAATATCGGGGCTCCAAGGTTCTGCCAGCTGCACCCTTGTGGCTGCTGCTTGGGAGTGCACTGGTGCATGACTTGTTCCCCAATCTTGCCTTCCTTCCATCTGAGAATGAAACCAAGTTTCCTGCTTCAGCCAGATTGTTGGGGTTTGGGATTTGTTTCTGTGAGTAAACTCGCACCCTGTGCACTGGCCTATAGACAATTGCTTCATTGACCTCTCCCTCTACAGAATGGCGAAGATCAAGAGGTGGGGAGTACAACTGCAAACATTCTGTGGCATTCATCATTAGAGTGCCAATGTGTCACCACATCCATCTGTCATTCTGTTCTTTCACTGGAGAACAAAGGGGTGCAGAGACACTTACAAGACTATGACCGTGCAAGATGCTACAGTGTGTTGACGCGCAACTGGGGGACCATTAACCATAGCTCACTGTCACCCACCTTCTTTTATCTGTCCAGGCTGCCCTCATTATGAACCATCCCTAAGGACTGCAGCCATAAGAGAGTGGGTCTCCTTGCGTGCTCACACAGCTCTGAAAGTATAGTTCCTGGCAGGACCATCCAAGGCAGACAGGTCAAAAAGTAGGAACCAGACTAAAGGTCAACCCTCTGGGGCATTGTGGGCCAGGATAGCAACTCATCCACCTAAAAGCACCTTACGTTATGGGAACAACTCAGAGGTGATATAGGTCTATTATGGCCCATATATGCATCCACTGAATGAACCACAATCTGCTTGAGTGGCAGACAAGACAATATTCCAAACGGGAGCAAGTCTCCTGCTCTGGAGCGAAATGGAATGAGTCATCCGCTGCTCAGTAACTAACTACCTCATCATTAGGATCTCTTGTAGTTTCATGGGAACCGAAGGGTCCAAAACAGTTCTGAAGAGGCTTCTCTATCCAAAGCATTAACCTGAGCATAGAGCCCCTTTCAGACACTGACAGCTTTAGCTGTGCGTTTTCATATTCTCAATGTGTGTTTTTTTTCTCTCTCTTTTAATCCCATGCTGTGGTCCCTTTTCTGATAAGGGAATCAGCATTAAGTAGCTAGTAGAACTGCATTTGCTTTGATCGACTATTTGAGAGACATTTCTTAAACCCTGAGGTTCAATACTGCTTAACTGTCCCTATTGACAAGAACAAGCTCAGTCTCATTCTCGCAAGTTGTCAGAGACTCTCTGGTTACACATTCTCTCTGTACGTAGAGAGAAACTGTTCCCTTTGGCAGAGGGATCAGGATCCAAAGGACAGAGATTTAAGCTGATTGGTAAAAGAACCAAAGGTGACGGAGGAACACATTTTTTTTTGACTCAGCAAGTAGTTTGGATCTGGAATGCACTGCTTGAGGGTGTGGTGGAGGCAGATTCAATTGAGGCTTTTAAAAAGAAATTTGTTAAGCACCTGATGATTAAAAAAGCACAAGGTTACGGAGAAAGGGTGGGGTTGTGAGACTAGCTGCATTGTTCTCGGAGAGATTTGGTGCAGACTTGAAGGGCAGAATGGCCTCCTTCCGTGCTGTAACCATTCTGTGATTGTAGTTGACCGTTGTCTAGTATAACTCTCACTCCTTCAAATGAAAGAATCTGCAATAACACAACTACAAACTGTAGTATGAGTGTCTGGCACATGCAGGATTAATGTGAGACTGAGTACAGCACCGCCCACACACTGATGTAAGAAGACACATGACCCAGACCTAGGATCAGTGTGGTGTTGAGCAGCAACATGTGAAGACCTGGACATGGTGATAGCTCCTTGCCTGTACCCTTTACTGTATATAGTTACAAGTAGTTAATAAAGGCTTGTTGTTAACCAATTGAAGACTTGAAAACTTCTTTAATCGACACCATTCTGTAACCAACACCCTCCCAACATGGTGGCAGTTTGCGATCAAAACCCCTCAACCTCACTAAAAATGCTGAAAGACTAATAAAAAGCAAAAGCTTCTACAGAAATTCTGACCTGAGAGAAGCTCCCAACAGGAGCTGGAGATACAAAGAAAATTCGCCAGAAAATGCTCCAGAGAAAAGGCCTGGAAGCTGAAGGCAGAGATCTTACTGCAGCAGAATACTTAATTGAATCTCCCTTAGAAGTTTAGCTTCAGAACTCAGGCCTGAGGCAGAAGCCCCCAGTGATTTGAAGACCCAGATATGTTTCCGCCATTGTACCAGCAGTTGATAGTTAATGACAAAGAAAATGCTCTGCAGCAGACAGAGCAGGAAAAAGCAGAAGTTCAATCAGAAAATGTTCATATCAAAGCTGAACTGGAAGATTTGATGCTCAAGATTCAAGCTGAGAACACATGATAAACTCAATGAGCCAAACTGCTCAAGATAAGAACAAACAAATTTCAGAGATGACGCAAAGGTACCAGGAGGAAATAATGACCTTCAATTCCGCGGTGGGCAAATCGAAGCAGGAGTTGGGGAAAATCAACCACATGTAGAGCCAGACACAGAAAAGGCACTCAATGAAGTTGCATCCTTGAAAGACTCTTTGAAGAACCAATACGTGCCCCTGGAAAAACATAAGGAGTTAAAAAGGTGTTGAATGTTACTTCAAAAAAAGCTGTGTTGAAGCTATCAGCAGTGTCAAAGCAATACGCTAAAATGCAGAGTGGAAAGATAAGAGCCGATCTAGAAAATAAACAGTTGAAAGAACAGCTAATTGCCCTTCAGGATCAGTTACAGAAACAATACATAGCTCTTCAGCAACATAACGGAATAAAGAATTACCTTGAGCAGAAGAGTGGCAGATCAGCAGAACAAACTCAGTGAGACTCTGGTAAATTACAAGAAAACTCAAGAGGAAGTAAAATGAGCTTCACAAATAAAAGGAAAACCTTGTTTGAGGATCTTCACACACTACAAGGATCCCTCAGGTCAGGGTTTGCTCCTCTGAAACGTGACTAAATTGAACGAAATGAATTTAACGCCGCTCTGAAAGAACTGACGAACCAGTTTTCAGAGAAGGCTCAGGAATGCTCACTAATGCGGGAGGAAGCCGAGAGGTCCGAGAAAGAGACTGCAGCGCTGAAGGAAGCAGTTGCACGTTTGGAAGAAAGCTTGGAAAGACATTACATTTCCAGAGGCAAACACGAAAATCAAGAACATGGAATGGCAAGCGAAGGTAGAAGTTCTAACTAAGGAGCGTGAGGTGTTTCAAAAACAATTGGCGGAAGTGCAATTACAGAATGTGAGCTTGAAGGGTAGCACAGAGGAATTATACCCTGCCGAGGAAAACTGGTCAGTGTAAAGAATCAACCTTTATGTACGAAAGATGAGTTTGATAAGGAAAAATTATGTGGTGAGAACACTGGAGTGTCCCTCACAGGAAGTAGAACACTTAAAAGAGGACGTGAAACGCTTAAATGATGAACCTCTACAAACAAATTCAACAAAGGTGGGCCTTCAATTAAAACTTGATAAACTTCAAGCATCTGTTGTCTCTAGTAAACATCGTGAACAATGTCTGGAACAGGAGAAGGAATTGCTGAAGAATCCAAAGAGTTGCTTGAATGCAGAATTAATAACCAAAAATGATGAAATTGTTGAACTCCGGTCCAGTCTGAACAACATGATGGATGAGATGTGCAGTTTGGAAGAGCAAATCCAGACTTTGAAAGCAAAGCAAGAGAATTCTAAGAAACGCATTGAGGATCTAACGAACGAGCTGAAAAAATCCAAACAGCAGTCGGCGACCCCAGGTGAAGTTGTCAAACTTATATAAGAGTTCCGCAGATGACTCAGAAACAAACCTACCAGAGTAGTTGCAAGCTGAATAAAAAGACTTGTAACTCGAAAAACAACTGGAAAAGGAGAAAGTAATCAAAATATTGTCTAAAATGACCAAACAGGTGCAAATGAATGTTCCATTATTGAAACATCAATGCCCACATACATCGAGACGGCCACTTGACAAAAGAAGAAGAGAAAGGAGCACCAAGGAGTTTGACCCCCCCCCTGCAAGATACGGAGTAGCAGTAACCACCGATCAACACAACCGCCGAACCAACCAACCGCGGTTTAACATGAAGCAATGGAGGAAAAGAATGAAAGCATACCCAAATGCCAGCCCAACTTTCAAGCCAACAGCAAGAACCAGAACCAACATAGCCTACCACTCCTCTGACAGAACGGCGAATGAGATATGGAACGGTTATAAGGCCTCCGGGCCACCTGAACCTTTAACTTCAAGGACTTGAAGTGGGGAGATGTGGTAGTGAGCATATTGTAATAATGCTCATAATAGCAAGGATGTGGTAACAACAATGTAAATGCATGAGACTGATAACAAGATAAGGCATGAAGTAAACTAATGTAACCCCATATATATTGGATAAAGGCTTGGGGGAAGGTGTAGTATAAGGGTCTAGCACATACAGGGTTAATGTAGGACTGAGTACAGTACCGCCCACACAGTGATGTAAGAAGGCACATGATCTAGACCTAGGGTCAGTGTGGCATTGAGCAGAGACCCGTGAAGACCTGGACATGGAGATAGCCCCTTGCCTGTACCCTTTACTGTGTATATGTATTTAGTTACAAGTAGTTAATAAAGGCTTGCTGTTCACATACAGAAGACTATGAAGACTTCTTTGAGACACCGTTCTATAACCAACACCCTCCCAACACAAACAGCCAGGAGACTGGTGCAACCTCAGGTGAAACTAAAACATGACAGGGCATAAAAAAGGCCGGAGCGTTAGAATTTAGTGCAGTCAAAATAACTAAAAAAGTGAAAATGCAGGACAGAGCAACCTAAAGAAACAACGTTGGGAAAAGACTGAATGGTCCATTGAACTTGTCCCATCAAGACATAGTAAAGCCATATATATCTTTGTCTACCCCACTCTATCTGTTAAGCAATCTCTTGGGAGAGGTTTAAAAAAACTGAGTGCAATGTAAGCTTAGGAGATTTGTCTCCAAGTCCTAAGACAACCAAATAAAGCTCCAGTAGATTGCTGTAACCTATAAATCCTTCTGACCATAGCAAATGCACAACTTTCCCTCTGGAACCAACATGGATCTGGCTACAGGGTGTAGAATACCAGCTTCGTTCCACTGGCTCCATTCTCACTCTGAAGCAACGCTTTGTGGGTTTAAGCCCCAGTCCGAGACTTGAGTACACAATCAATTG
The DNA here is from genome assembly GCF_964194155.1 of Cetorhinus maximus. Taxonomy (NCBI): domain Eukaryota; kingdom Metazoa; phylum Chordata; class Chondrichthyes; order Lamniformes; family Cetorhinidae; genus Cetorhinus; species Cetorhinus maximus. Next base: position 18,665,489 of record NC_135887.1, on the reverse strand, counting down.
CCCTACTGGGGACCTGCCTTGCTTAAATAAAAGCGAAAATACTGCGGACGCTGGAGATCTGAAATAAAATCAGGAAATGCGGGAAAAACTCAGCAGGCCTGGCAGCATCTGCGGAGGGAGAAACAGAGTCAACACTTCGAGTCCATATGGCTCTTCTTCTGACCGGTCTTCCTCGTTCAGGTAGATGCTGAAGAGCCTGGGCAGTATTTTGAAAAAAAAACGTTGTCTCAGTCTCCTGAATAACATTCCTTCCTCAACCTAAACCAACTGGAGCATATTGATTAATCATTTGTGTCATTGGTGGCTGTGGGATCTTACTGTCCACAGGTTGCCTTTGCCCAATTAAGAGCAGCCACTGCCTTTATTCCAAAGTAATTCATCATAGGAAGAACTTTAAGGTGCTTTTGAGAGGCATTATGTAAACCCAAATCTTTTTCTACGTGTAGGTACGCCTGCTGTCTCCACACCATGCTCTTTTCCCTGGCTCTGGGATGGGAGTCAACCTGGGCGTCATCTGAGCACCCCCTGGCAGCCAATTATGGAACGGCGATGGGGGCGGGGGTGGCCATCCTGTGATCTCAGCTGGAAAAAGGTGTGACAGGGCTTAAAAAAGTTAGCTCAATGTATCATCGTTCTCCATTAATGACTCGGATGCAAAGTGCATTGTGTGTTACGGTACTAAAAGTGTACTGCCTGGGAAAGACCCAATGTCCAATCCCTAATCATAGAGTCATTCAGCACTAGGTGGAGGCCATTTGGTCCGATGTGCCTGTGCCAGCTCTTTGAGTGAGTGATCCAATTAGTCCCGCTCCCCTGCTCTTTCCCCATAACCCTGAAAATCTTCCCCTTTCAAGTATTTATTCAGTACCCTTTGGAAGGTTACTATTAAATCAGCTGCCACTCTCCTTCCAGGCAGGATTTTTGTGCTCCGAAAATGTTTCACAATTGAGAATTCAATGGACCTGCGCTGAAGTATTTGTGCTCATCCCGGGTGTGGATATTACAATTAGGCTCAGTGTCTACGCTCTGAGGAAGGGCTACATCTGATTGCTCCTCAATGGCATGAATTGTAAGGTATGCGAGTGCAGATATTGGTTGAGAACTGCAGTAGCTTGGATGTGATGTTTCTGATAGTGGAATAGCCCATTGACACAAATTGTGCGGGGCTTGTTTTCTCAATGTCGGTCCTGGTTGGCACATTCTACCAAAGCCTGGCCCCACCCCATTTCTGCAAACTGCACCCAGCCCAAAACACTTTCTCCTCCCCACCGCCCCTCCCCCACCACTTTCACTCCACTCCGCCATCATCAGTAGAGCTTTCAGCCATTTTATCCCTGTATTCTGGAATCCTTCTTCTAAACGCTTTTACCTGACTGCGTCGCATCCCTCTGTCAAAAAGGTCCTCCAACCCTACCTCTTCTTCAAAGGTTGTATCAATGGCTCAAGATCATGCGAAAGCCAAGAGCACAGAAAGAGGCTAATCAGCTCTCAATGCCTGTGCCATTAATTTTTGCCACAAGTCACCTAGTCTGATCTCCCTCTCTTTGCTCCCCTATGGCCCTTTAATAGAGAAACAATTTAGCTCCCTCTTAAATGTAGTCTTAAGATGTTCAACTTTAAAGGGCCCATGAAACATAGTGACTTTGCAAGCTAATGGAGAATTATTGACGGCCATGCAATCACAGCTCAGCAAAAGCCACTGCTTTCATTGGGAGAAGGGAGCAACTTAAAAATTTCATGCAGATGTAAGGAGGAGACGCACCAATCGTGGGTTTCAAACATATTATTAAATAAAACGTTTTTACTTACACAAATTGCAAAGTCCCTTATCAATCACTTTCTAAGGAGTTATTTTCACATGTAAGAATTTATAGCGTTCGTTCGCTTTAAGGTCAAATCCTTACTGCAAAAAAGAAAAGGCAAAAAATTCTATCTCCGTTGAATTCCCATTTGCTCGAGATAGGGATTTGCTATTAATCTTAATCAAACGATTCATCCAATCGGAAGAAGGTGCTTTCTCTCCCAGTTTATTTTGTTCTCTTTCAAATGGCCTTTGGTTGTTCTGCAATATCTTGGAATAACAGGACTATCAAATATTAACTTGAATTTCATTCTCCTCCATAATGAAAAGAGGCTGATCTCTGAAGTTCGAAGCATCTCCCACTATTCCTTCAGGGATAGAAACATACGCTTAAACTGACTGGTGTAATCACGATTCAATTAGATATAATGAAATCTTTCAAAGTGCCACGCCACAATTTTTATTACAATCAATACATTCTTTTTCAGGTTTCGTATGTTTGTCCCCTTTGTCTCCCCTCACCCGAGCCCCACTCACAGTGCACGTTGTTCCGAGGCAAAGTGGGTATGAAGTGTGAAACAGCCATTACGGGTTAGGGGGCGAAGCAAGGAACACTTTCCTGGATTTGAGGCAGGAGAAGAGGGGGACGTAACTCATGCCCTGACCTTGCTGACCCGCAGTCATTAGATTTTGTGGGGTCCAGATTCAACACCCACCCCCCTCCCCTACACCCTGAGCCATGCTAACGTGACTATGTCTTACTCCAATTAAGCCTATCTTTCCTGTCCTAGGGACTCCTACAAATATTGATACACTGCTAATGGCCACCTTTAAATATTGATAACACTTCTGCAGAGTCCTGTAAATAATGATATACTCCTCACACCACCTACAAATAATGAAAGGTACATATTTATACCTTCCTGAGGGGCCCATGCAAATACTGACACAGTCTGGGTTGGGGGCTGAAAGGGGCTCCTGTAAACATTGCTATACTCCTGGGGAACCCCTGGAAATATTGAAACAATCCTGGGAGCCCTAGTTGAAAAGATATTCTCATGAATACATCTGTAAATATTAGACCATAAGACCATAAGACATAGAAGCAGAAATTAAGCCATTTGGCCCATCGAGTCTGCTCCGCCATTCAATCATGGCTGATAAGTTTCTCAACCCCATTCTCCCGCCTTCTCCTTGTAACTTTTGATCCCCTTACCAATCAAGAACCTATCTATCTCGGTCTTAAATACACCCGATGACCTGGCCTCCACAGCCTTCTGTGGCAATGAATTCCATAGATTCACCACTCTCTGGCTAAAGAAGTTTCTCCTCATCTCTGTTCTAAAAGGTCTTCCCTTTACTCTGAGGCTGTGCCCTCGGGTCCTAGTCTCTCCTACTAATGGAAACATCTTCCCCGCATCCAGTCTATCCAGGCCTTTCAGTATTCTGTAACTTTCAATCAGATCCCCTCTCATCCTTCTAAACTCCATTGAGTATAGACCCAGAGTCCTCAAACATTCCTCATATGTTAAGCCTTTCATTCCTGGGATCATTCTCGTGAACCTCCTCTGGACCCTCTCCAGGGCCAGAACATCCTTCCTGAGATACGGGGCCCAAAATTGCTCACAATATTCTAAATGTGGTCTGACCAGAGCCTTATAAAGCCTCAGCAGCACATCCCTGCTTTTATATTCTAGTCCTCTCGAAATAAATGCCAACATTGCATTTGCCTTCCTAACTACCGACTCAACCTGCAAGTTAACCTTAAGAGAATCCTGGACTAGGACTCCCAAGTCCCTTTGCACTCCAGATTTCTGAATTCTCTCCCCATTTAGAAAATAGTCTATGCCTCTATTCTTCCTACCAAAGTGCATGACTTCACACTTCCCCACGTTGTATTCCACCTGCCACTTCTTTGCCCATTCTCCTAGCCTGTCCAAATCCTTCTGCAGTCTCCCCGCCTCCTCAATACTACCTGTCCCTCCACCTATCTTTGTATCATCTGCAAACTTAGCCAGGATGCCCTCAGTTCCTTCATCTAGATTATTAATTTATAAAGTGAAAAGTTGTGGTCCCAACACTGACCCCTGCGGAACTCCACTAGTCACCGGCCGCCATCCTGAGAAGGACCCCTTTATCCCAACTCTCTGCCTCCTGCCAGACAGCCAATCTTCTATCCATGCTAGTACCTTGCCTCTAACACCATGGGCTCTTATCTTACTGAGCAGCCTCCTGTGCGGCACCTTGTCAAAGGCCTTCTGGAAGTCCAAGTAGATAACATCCATTGGCTCTCCTTTGTCTAACCTACTCGTTACCTCCTCAAAGAATTCTAACAGATTTGTCAGGCATGACCTCCCCTTGATGAAACCATGCTGACTTTGCTCAATTTTACCATGCACTTCCAAGTATTCTGAAATCTCATCCTTAATAATGGACTCTAAAATCTTACCAACGACCGAGGTCAGGCTAATCGGCCTGTAATTTCCCGTCTTTTGCCTCACTCCTTTCTTAAACAGGGGGGTTACATTAGCGATTTTCCAGTCCTCTGGGACCCTCCCTGACTCCAGTGATCCCTGAAAGATCACCACTAACACCTCCACTATCTCTTCAGCTATCTCCTTCAGAACTCTGGGGTGTAATCCATCTGGTCCAGGTGATTTATCCACCTTCAGACCTTTCAGTTTTCCTAGCACCTTCTCCTTGGTAATGCCCACCATACTCACCTCTGCCCCCCGAATCTCTTGAACTTTGGGGATGTCACTCGTGTCTTCCACTGTGAAGACTGACGCAAAGTACCTATTCAGTTCCTCCGCCATTTCTTTGTTCCCCATTATTACTTCTCCAGCGTCATTTTCCAGCAGCCCAATGTCCACTTTTGCCTCTCTCTTACCCTTTATATATCTAAAAAAACTCTTGCAATCTTCTTTTATATTACTGGCTAGTTTACCCTCATATTTAATCTTCTCCCTCCTTATTTCTTTTTTAGTTATCCTCTGTTGGTCTTTGTAGGCTTCCCAGTCCCCTGGTTTCCCACTGCTCTTCGCCGCATTGTATGCTTTCTCTTTAGCTTTTATGCTGTCCCTGACTTCCCTTGTCAGCCATGGTTGCCTTGTCCTCCCCTTAGTATGCTTCTTCTTCCTAGGGATGAATTTTTGCTGTGTCTCCCAAATTACTCCCAGAAACTCCTGCCATTGCTGTTCCACTGTTTTTCCTGCTAGGCTCATCTCCCAGTTGATTCTGGCCAGCTCCTCCCTCATGCCTCTGTAGTTGCCTTTATTCAACTGTAATACCGTTACATCTGATTCCAGCTTTTTCCTCTCAAATTGCAGGGTAAATTCAATCATATTATGGTCACTTCCTCCTAAGGGTTCCTTCACCTTAAGCTCCTTTATCAAATCTGCCTCATTACACATCACTGAATCTAGAATTGCCTGTTCCCTAGTGGGCTCCACCACAAGCTGCTCCAAAAAGCCATCTTGTAGACATTCCACAAATTCCTTTTCTTGGGATCCACTACCAACCTGATTTTCCCAGTGTACCTGCATATTGAAATCACCCATGATCACTGTAACCTTGCCTTTCTTACACACCTTTTCTATCTCCTGGTGTATCTTGTGCCCCACATCCTGACTACTGTTCGGAGGCCTGTACATAACTCCCATTATGGTTTTTTTACCTTTGCGGTTCCTCAACTCTACCCACACAAGTTCTTCAAAATCTGACCCTACGTCGTTTCTTGCTATTGATTTAATTTCATTTCTTACTAACAAAGCAACCCCACCCCCTCTGCCAACCTGCCTATCTTTTCGATAGGATGTACATCCTTGGATATTTAGCTCCCAGTCCTGATCCCCTTGCAGCCATGTCTCCGTGATGCCCACCGCATCATACCTGCCAATTTCAATCTGCGCCACAAGCTCATTTACCTTATTTCGTATACTGCATATATTGATACATTGCAGGTGAACCCTTGTCCCAACTTCAAGACAGGCCGATGATGGCAGAAAATATTTTTACTTGTAAAGGGATTTATCCGCTTGTGAGCCAACAGGTACAGAAGGGTATAGATTACTCCACTTCACTCAAAGTAACTTTAATCAAATAATCTTAGGTTTTTTAGACTGACTTATTTTAATTGTTTAATTCATACTGTTGGGCAATTGTGTGTTTTGTAACATTACAATCTGATTATTTATCAGGAGTAAGACTGTACCAAAACTCCAACAATGGATACATCAGGACATTCATTTGATAGTTCTGTGGGACCTTTCATATTCGCCCAAGAGGACAATTTAAAGTCAGATTAAAAAGATAACATCTTTGACTGTGTAGCACTCTCTCAGTACTGACCTTATCAGCCTAGATTGGCTGCTCGACACAGGCAGCCACTTTAAACAACTAAGGGCAATTTAGAAGACTTGCTGGCATTTTACTGACAGTAGAACAGCCCCCACCACCCCCCACCCCATATGGAGGCTGCCAGGTCCATGGCGGTAGCCTTCCTGTGGCAGTCCAGTGGTCCATAGGAGCTGGAGGCTCCATCTTCCAAAGAGGATATGCGGGGAGGAAAGGCTGCCCCAGTGATCCAAACAGAGTGGTTTCACTCCAACCAGAAGGGCCTACTTGACACCCCGCTCTGATTAGTTTATTTATTTTTACGCCTCTCAGTGTACCACCATTTTAAGGTGCCCTCCAGGTCTCCTACCTGCCTCAGCAGTGCCCAGCTCTCCCAGTGGAGCCACTGAGACTGTAGAGCTGTTGGCCTTGTGATTCGGCCAGCAGCATCAAGAGCCAGCCCACTGTCCTTAATAGAATGGTGGGCGGAAAGGCGGCCAATTGGGAAGCTAACTCCGGGAAAACAGTGCCCCCAGTCTGGCTCCCAGCAACATCAGGGTTCCAGAGCCCACAGTAAAATCCTGCCCATTGAATCATACAACACTGGAGGAGGCCATTCAGCCTATTGTGCCTGTACTGATTCTTTGGAAGAAATATCTGATTGGCCCCACTCTCCCTGTTCCTTCCCCATAGCCTGACAAGTTTTCTTCTTTAAGTACTTATCTAATCCCCTTTTGAAAGTTACTATTGAATCTGTTTTCACTGCCCCTTTCAGGCAGATCATAACAACCGGCTGCATATAAAAAAAACCCTCCTCATCCCATCTCTATATTGCTTTACGTCTAAATTTTGGGGTCTTGTTTTCTTTATTTTGGAGGCTCCTAACTTCATTGGGAAGTCACCCTTACACCTGTTTCTTGTTTGCCAAATTTCCTAAAATATACGGGAGGACTGAAGAAATGGCTTTCTCCGTAGATATTCCCATCTTGATCATTTATGTGTCAGAGGAGGAACAGCGGGTAATTCAGGAAATCAGGCTCATAGGGCACACAGCCTAGGAGACCCACGCTCTTCCACAGATACCCAGCTAACAGAGTGTAGACTCCCAGAAGATCTTATTTGAATATATCTCCGAAGTTATGTGTAAAGAAGCTGCAGTCCACTCCTCAAGCCCAAGAAGTGCTTCGTTCCATCTTAAAGTAAGGTGGGTAAACTTCCTCCAGGAAGAGGATAGTGATTATTGTGACTCAGAATGCCACTGCAACATTTAATATCTTGGTCGCTGGCTCATTCCAAGAGGCGGTGGGTGAGATCAGGCTAGCCAGTCAATTTGCAGTCCATTCTTGCATATGGTAATATATTATCACCCTGTCTGGCAGGACTGCCATTACATATGGCACAGGGGCATGTTAATTGAGTGAATGCGCCATTAATTTTCATTAGATCATAGAGTCAGTGTGAATGCTTAGAGCTACAAGTTGCATTCATGTGGCCACTGGAGCCCCTACTCTCAGCCCACAACTTAACTTTGACAAAAGAGGTTCTGACTCCCTAACATCTAATTAGTGTGTGTTTACAGGTGTAGGTTTCTTCATTTCATTGTCCTCTTCAGCCTCAGCTCACCTATTGATGAAACCCTCACCCTTGTCCTTATTGCCTCCACACTTAACTACTCCAATGTTCTGCTGACTGGTCTCCAAAGTTGCACACTTCATAAACTTGAGCACTTCCTCTGCAACCCTGCTGCCCATATCCTAATTCATATCAAACTCTCATCACCCCTGTGCACAGTGACCTGCATTGGGTGCCGATCTGGCTGATTTAAAATTGGTATCCTTGTTTTCAAATCCCTCCATGGCCTCAATCTTCCATATCTCTGCTACATCCTCTAGCCTTAAAATCATCCAAGACATTTGTGCACTCCTAATTCTGACTTCTCGAGCAATCCCCAATTTCCATCGCTCCACCATTGGCAGCCATACCTTCAGCTGCCTGGCTCAGGAATTCCGCCCTAACCTCTCTCTCCTCTAAGACACTCCTTAAAACCTCCGACCAAGCTTTTGATTACCTCTCCTTATGTCTCATTATGTGACCTAGTATCAAATTCCTTTTCTGATATTCCTGTGAACAGTCTTAGGGTGTTTTACTATATGTAAGATGCAATACTAATGTTGTTGAATGCAGGCAGACACCATGAATCATTCATCCTTTGGCAGACAGCTGCCTGTGCATCCTTTCGCAATTAAGGGTAATGCACTGCTTAAAGTCAAGAGATATCCAATTTTACAGCAGCTGGTTTCAGTTGGTTTTGCATTGAAGGTGACCACCAGTGAGCTGAATGCCCTGCTCAAGTATGAGTGGAAACAGGTCAGTGCCCTGCTGAAAAGGAAGCTTTTGCTGCCTAGGTCAGTCTGGAGCCCCATCCAATGTGCTCCCAATATTGTGGTAACCTCTGGTATCCTCCACAGCTTTGCACTTCAGAAGAGGGCCTGAAAATTGTGATTGCTGGAGGAGATGGAGTTGGAGCTGAACACCCCAAGACAGGAACGTGAACATTAGGAGGGTAGAGCAGAGTAATAGATGACTGCTGAGGGAGGGCTACAAGGCAAACATAGCACAGAGACTTTCAGTAGCATCTTATTAGATTATACTTGTAGAATGCCTGTAACAAGGATGATCGATGTAATTTATATTCATAACCCTTCAGAACATTTTCTTCATCATTAAAAGAAGTCCCATGATAGCCCCAAATTGACAAAAAAATTTCAATTTCTATTGTAACTTTGTGTATTCAACAGAAAAGCAGAGACATCACTGCCAACACTTCAGAAAATAAAAATAACTCAATGGGGTAGAGGAACAAGGGCATCCTGGAATATCAATGAACAAATCATTAAAAGCAGCATCACAGGTCAGCAAAGCTATTAAAAATACGAGTAGAGTATTGGGATTTATTTCTAGGGGTATGGAATTCAAAGGTATTGTTGTTATGTTAAGCTTGTATAGGTCCCTGGTCCAACAAGACTTAGAGTAACTGTGCACAGTTCTAGTCTTCATACTAAAAAAGGCAACAGCAGCCATGTGGAGGTCTTGTGGTGCAGTTATTAGTGTTCCTGCCTTTGGCCCAAAAGCTCTGGGTTCAAATCCCACTTCAGGACTTAATAACCATGGAAGGTGTGTTTGTAGCTTGGCCAAACAGGTAGGTTATCAGCCTATAAATTCTTTCAATATGTCTGGTGGTAAGAGTGGGAGTGTTTCCTGGTCAGCTGTACTGAAGGCAATGGTAAACCACTACAGTACCGTGCTTGAGTATAATCATGGATGAAGTCTGTGGGTATGGTACTTGGAGGAGAGGTGCTGGAAAAAAACAAGAGTAATATTAGACTGTGAATGTATGGCAATAGGGGAGATTGAACAGTTTGTGGCTTCCTCCTATTAGGAAAGGAAAAGTCTTAGAGGAAATCTGACAAAGGCCTTTGAAATTATGAATTGTTTGGTCTCCCAGGGTAGATGTGGAGAGAATGCCTCCACTTGTGGGAGAATCCAAAAGTAGAGGCCATAACAACAAGATAGTTACTCATATATCCAATTGGGAAATAAGGAGAAATGTTTTTACTCAGAGTGATTTGAATGTGGAACTCAGTGCCACAGGGAGTGGTTAAGACAAACAGTTAGGCAAGGCTTTAAAAAGATGTGGAGCCAAGGTGCAGGGAGTTAAAATACAGTTCAGCCATGATCTCACTCAATGGCAGAAGAGTCTCAAAGGGCTGAATGGCCACTTCCCATTACTACATTCTTATGTCATGCCAACAAATACTTGTGCAGTTGCCAGTCCTTCCAAGCTCCTCTGTGTTCCTGAGGAGCCTTCGCTGACGCTACCACAAAGGAGGGCAATGGACTCTGACGCCAGCCCTGCCATCTGTTACACATTTTCAGAGCGGCTTTTGCTGTATCTTCATATGAGTCTAATGCTCTGGCAGCATCCTTGCTTTCACAGCAGGACTGCTGAGATCATCATCTACACACTATTGAAGCCAGGGGCTGATATTTCCTTATCCTCTGCTCAGGAACATCCTTCTCCGCTTGCAATACCTCTTCCTCTATCTTCCTTGCGTATTGTTCATCACTGAGTGTCCACTCCTGATCTGAACTATTTTTATTGCCTGGATGGCTCAAAGAGGAATGTCCCAGACTCTTTTACCACCCCCCCACCCCCTCCCCACATTTGGCCTGGGTTATTACCTGGATTTTCACCTCCCACAGGAGATCACATGGTTTGAGGTTAAGTGGGAATGTCTATACTGTGATACATAGGATTACATAGGATATATGACACAGGAACAGGCTATATGGCCCAACCATTCCATGCCGGTGTTTATGTTCCACACGAATATCCTCCAGAATTTCCTCAGCTAAATCTATCATCGTAACCCTCTATTCCTTGCTTGTTTAGCTTCCACTTAAATGCATTTATATTATTTACCTCAACCACTCCCTGTGGTAGCGGGTTCCACATTCCCACCACTCTCTGGGTGAAGAATTTTCTTCCGAATTCCCTGTTGGATATCTTGGTGGCTATTTTATATTGATGACCTCTCGTTATGCTCTTCCCCGCAAGAGGAAATGTTCTCTTGCCCGAAGACCACCAACATCCCCCACCCTCGCGCCGCCCCCCCCACTTCCCCCTCCGTCCTCCTCACCCTCCCCCCCACCACTGCCGCTGCCAATTGGAACGTGCCATGGATTGCTTGCTACCAAGGCCATATATAAATTCAACTTATTGTTGCACAACGTGGTTTGTGGCAAATCATTGGTATCCCACCACTAGATGTCCCTAGCTATTGTTTTACAACCACTGCCCTTGTGCATTTACAAGGTCTGAACTTCTAAACTCATCAATATTTAGTGTTATTCCTGAATCTATTTAACCTGCTATTAGTCATGCAGCAGTTAAGAGACTCAAATTTGGAACTAGGAGAGAAGCAAGTTCACAGCCCAGCCACCATCAATCCAATCACTCTTCCCCAGTTACAGTAATTCTATATTTGGAACAATGACTATTAACCCTGAGAGCTGTGAACACAACAACTACTTATTTTACATGGCGCCTTTAACTCAGTGAATCATCATAAGGCGTTATGCCAACAAAGCATGATACAGAGCCACAAAAAGGGGTATTAAGTTGGATGGCCAAAAGCTTAGTCAAAGAGGTAAGTTTTAAGGAATATCTTGAAAAGAGAGCGAGGTAGAGAGACAGAGAGGTTTAGGGAGGCCATTCCAGCACTTGGGCCTAGGCAACTGAAGGCAGGGCCACCAGTGGTAGAACCATTAAAGTCGGGAGTGCTCAAGAAGCCAGAGTTAGATGAGCACAGAAATCATAGAGAGTTGAGGGGCTGGAGGAGATTAGAGAGGTAGACATGGGTGAGACCATGGAGGGATTTGAAAACAAGGATGTGAATTTTAAAATCAAGATGTTGCTTGACCAGGAGTCAATGTAGGTCAGCGAGCGCAGGGGTGATAGGGGAACGGGACTGGGTGCAAGGTAAGACACAGGCAGCAGAGTTTTGGTTGACCTCAAATTTACAGAGGGTAGAATGCAGGAGACCAGCCAGGAGTGCAATGGAATAGTCAAGCCTAAAAGTAACAAAGGCATGAATGAAAGTTTCAGCAGCAGATGAGCTGAGATAGGGTCAGCATTGACTGATGTTACAGAGTTGGAAATAGGCAGTTTTACTGATGCATGAATATGTGGTCAGAAGCTCATCTTAGAGTCAAACATGACACCAAGGTTGCAAACTGACTGGTTTAATCTCAGAGAGGCCTGGGTTTGATAGCCAGGGAATGGAGTTTGGACAGGGATTGAAAACAATGGCTTCAGTCTTCCCAACATTTAGTTCAAGGAAATTTCTGCTCATCCAGTACTGGATATTGGATAAGCAGTCTGATCATTTAGCAACAGTGGAGAGTGGTGGTGGTGAAGTAGAGCTGGGTGTTGCCAGCATGTATGTGAGAACTAACACCGTGCTTTTGAATGATGTTGCCGAGCGTAGGCTGTCCTTTCCTTATGACAGCACCCACCCAGGTTCACAGGCTTACTCCTGGTATCAGTGGCCCAAAGTCAAATCCCCCTCAACCACACTAGGCAAGTTTGAATAAAATCACGTTGAACTTTAGTGAGTCACTGCCAAATTCTTATTCTTACAATCATTACTAGTTCTGGTTGTCAAGAGCCTTCCTTTTTTTTGAATCCAGGTTATTCATCAAACACACCAAACATCCCTGCACATATTCTTCCATGTCTGTTCTCATCTCTGGCCACCATCCTACCTGCCTAATAAATTCCCAAGTCCCTTCGATGTTCTGCACCCCATAGGCTAGCTGCGTCACCCCCATCCTGTAGCCCTCAGGTGCTACCCATTTGTCCCCCTTAAACAACATTCCCTGTTTTACCTCTATGTCACTAACTGGCAATGGCCTTTCCAGTTCCTCTCCCACCAGCTTTGCCTATATCACGGCTTTCAAAACCAGGTGGGTCCCTTTGTGGACCTCTGTGAAGTCCGGGGGTAGGGGTATCTGGTTGGTTTCCTCCTGACCTGTCAGGGCTGCTATTATTCCTGACTCTTGATACCACGGAACACCCCCTTCCGCACCCTCCTTAGCTAATTTGTCGCCCCTTTTGTTCCCTTCCCATCTGGTCTCACTTGTGGATGTAATATTGTTGTTCTGGATCTTTATTGACTACTTCCAGTATGGCTCGGAGCGGGGGCTCCGTCCCAAGCGATTTCCTTCTGCTGAGGTGAACCCCTTCCGGGCCCATATAGCTAAATACTCCGTACATGAGTTACAGGTGAACATAGAGTCCGAACAAATTGTGTATGGCGGGGGAAACTCCTGGGGTTGGGTGATCACATAGGCTACGGCTGCTAATTCAGCGTGTTGAGTGCTTAGGCTCGAGGGAAGCTTTAGGGCCATTTCCACCCTCCTTTCCAGATCTTATACACCGCACCCCATTCTTCACTCCCCTCCCACCACTGAACTAGAACCATCAACGTATATGCCTCTCCTTTCCGGGTGGATTCCTGCCCACATCTCATCCTTGGTATCCCATACTCCTTCCATGTTGTAGGCATGGGCTTCCCCCTCCTAGTCAAAGTTCCCTGCTAACTTTGGGTCAGTAAGTGGCCCAACCTTCAAATCCATTCTGTTGAGGAGCAAAGACCACTGGGCCACCCGTGCACTGCTTATGGTGCCATCCTTAATCCTACCTTCTAACAGAAGCCTTGTGGGCGTATGGTGGGTGGTTAAGGTTACCTTCCCGGTGCCTGTGTACACTGGGAAATGTTTCACGGGCCAGGAGGTGCCATTCGCACGTAGAGTAGGCCTTTCCTATGTCCGACAGGATGCAGGAGGCAAAAACAGCCAGTCAGGCTGGACTCTGCACCTCCTGCATTAGTGCTGCGCTAAGATTTGAGTCTGTGGCTGCCAGCTCTAAGGTGAAATCCTTCTTGGGGTCTATTGCTCCAAGGGTTGGCGCAGTCTGCAGATCTTGCTTCAGCTAGACAAACACGTGCTCACACTCACCGGTCCATCCCCATTCCACCCATTTTCGGAGCAGTCTGAGTAAGGGAGAGGTCGTGGCTCCATAACCCTCGATGAATGCCCGGCAATATCCGGCCAATCCTAGGAGTGACCGGGACCCCTGTCACACAGGTGGGCCACTTCAGTTCTTGCACTGCCCTTCGTTTTTCTCCATCTATGGCTCTTTCTCCTGATGCTATGGTTAGGGCCAGAAACTGCACCTCTTCCTTCCCAATCTGTGCTTTCCTGGGATTCACCATGAGGCCCATTTCCCCCAACAGTTCCAATAGTTCCCCCAAGTATTCCACGTGTTCCTCTTCAGTAACTGAAAACAGTAATAGGTCATCCACATATTGCACTAATTGGTGTGGGGCACTGAATTCCTCTAATTCTTCAGCCATAAAGTGATGGAATATCGAGGGGCTATTGTAAAACCCCTGTGGCAGGCACGTCCATGTGTACTGTTGGCCTTGGAACATGAACGCAAATTTATACTGGTCCTCCATTCTCATGGGTACGGAACAGAATCCATCGAAATGTCCAATACTGTAAATATCTTTGCGTCACTTGGAATGGCCGCTGTAAGATCGGCTACTGCGGCCACTGTGGGCGCACTGGCTGGGATGTTCTTGTTCAGTATCCGATAATCTCTGGTCAAGGACCCGTCAGATTTCCGGACCGGCCAAATTGGTGAGTTTACGCTGGTGGCCAGGGGCCTCTTGTTCCACCAGTGATCCCACTGCACCCTCTAGGTCTCGCTCTGCCTCCTTTGGAAAGGGACACTGCTTCTGGGGGCCTACTCATAGGATCCTCTCTTATCTGTACCTCCACCCCTTTCATCCTTCCCCAATCATGCTGATGTGTTGGGGTTATGTCTATATTCCTTCGGGCTGGGTCTCAGTACTGATTGGTACCTTCGCTATCAGTTCGGTGGTATCGTTCTTCGTAGCCACCCATCCAATGTCCTTGATTGAGCAAGGAATCGCGGCGATTCTCACCTCCCATGGCACTCTTCCCCAAATGCAATCGTTAGCCATATCTACTGCCACCCAATATGTAGTGAGCCAATCTGCTCCTATTACTCCATTCGTCCGATCCCCCCATTTCATTGATATACATTCCCATTGAGTCTCCAGGGGCCCCAATCCCAGACTCAATTTTTTCGATACTGCTCCCATTGCCGAGTTGCCTGTGAAACGCTCCAGCTGGTAAGCCCTTCCACTGGAAAGGGGCGATTCCAGTGGTTTCAATGAGTGGGTCACTGTACCGGAGGCCCCCGTATCCACTAGAGACATTCTCTGTACGCCTTCCACGCTCAGGTGGACACAGCGTCTTCCCCACTCATCGTATTCCAGCCGGCACAGGTACCCGGGATGAGTGCGGCCCCTTCACCAGGTATTGGACATGGGGTCAGAGGGGGATGCCTCCTGCCCAGTCTGGGCATGAGCTTTCCCCATATTTTCCTTTAACTCTGCGAGACCGCGGCGCAAATCCTCTATTTCATTGACGCTCTTACCATTTCCGGCATTCCCTTCTTTATCTGTTTGGGGCCTCTTTGAGGACCTGCAATCCCTCTTAAAGTGCCCCTTTTTCCCACAATTATAACATTCTCCTTAGGTGCCTGTAGATCCACTCCTGGGTCCCTCCTTTCCTTTCTTATCTCCAAGGTTTTGTGGGGCTCCCCTTTTGCTTCACAGACTTTCCCTTTTGGTTTCTGTTCCGCTCCCATTTTTTTTGTCCCATTGCCTCCTTTTAAAGCACAGGGTCATTTTCCTCAACACGCCGGCCTCAGTGTTGGTGGTCACTTCGGGATCGAAGACCTCGAATGCCATCTGCAAATATGGGAGTGAATGGGCTATCAAGGTCCTGAGCCAATGGCTCAGGGCCTGCCCGTCCAGGTTGGTCCGGTTCTCTATATCCCCAGGGGCTGACGCCCAGTATGCCACCCACAGTCTGTCGACAGATTGGTCTTTGCCAAGGTCTCTTTTAGCCTGCGGAGTTTGTCCTAACATGTCCTATGATCTCCCCGGTGATAGTCAACCTCTGTTTTTCTTCCACAAAACACTGGTACGCTACCTTCAGATTGGTACACTGCCCCTCTGCCATTTCTGCTCTACTTCCACTTCTGCTTATGTGTGTATGTGACTTCAGTCTCGCTTATGCAGCTGGTCCTTCCTAACTGACTTCTGGCCTTGGGGGGGGTGGGGAACGCATGGGTAGCATCTCCACTGCAACTGGTTGGTTCTGCTAGACTTCTCCTTTTACCGTTATTATCGGCTGCCTTGCTCAGAGAGAAGCCTGCTCCACGGTACCACACATGTCTGGTGCTCTTATCCTCATGCCATTTCTTTTCCAAAGTTCAACCACTCCTTCCTCTTTCAATCTCTGTTCCCAGTTGTCAACTCCAGACAGCCATCACAAGATGGTTTGCACAAACTATAATTGCATTTTCTCTATTACAGCAATCTTCTGAACTTTACCCTTAACCCCAAAATTGTCCCCTAATCATAAGATTACTCTGTTAGTTAGTAGTCCTTGTTTAAAACACACCTTTAGACAGAACATGGTTAGGCTTAAACACACCATTAGATATAATATGCTGTGCTTACACGAGGAACAGCATATAGATGAGAAATAGAAAGACACCAATGATAGATCCTTGGGAGATACTAGAGATAACACTGTCAGAGCCGACAGATAAACCATTGTAAGTGATACATTGTAAGTGAACTCCAGAGGTGAGGTGAGAGTGACTGCCCTTGACATCAAGGCAGCTTTTGACCGAGTGTGGCATCAAGGAGCCCTAGCAAAATTGGAGTCAATGGGAATCAGGGGGAAAACTCTCCACTGGTTGGAGTCATACCTAACACAAAGGGAGATGGTTGTGGTTGTTCGAGGTCAATCATCTCAGTTCCAGGACATCACTGCAGGAGTTCCTCAGGGTAGTGTCCTCAACCCAACCATCTTCAGCTGCTTCATCAATGACCTTCCTTCCATCATAGGGTCAGAAGTGGGGATGTTCGCTGATGATTGCACAATGTTCAGCACCATTCACGACTCCTCAGATAATGAAGCAGTCCATGTCCAAATGTAGCAAGACCTGGCCAATATCCAGGTTTGGGTTGACAAGTGGCAAGTAACATTCACGCCACACAAGTGCCAGGCAATGATCATCTCCAAAAAAAGAGAATCTAACTGTCGCCCCCTAACACTCAATGACATTACCATCGCTGAATCCCCCACTATCAACATCCTGGGGGCTACCATTGACCAGAAACAGAACTGGACTAGCCATATAAATACTGTGGCTACAAGAGCAGGTCAGAGGCTAGGAATCCTGCAGCAAATAACCCACCTCCTAACTCCCCAAAGCCTGCCCTCCATCAAAAGGCACAAGTCAGCACTGTGATGGAATATCTCCACTTGTCTGGATGAGTGCAGCTCCAGCAACACTCAAGAAGCTTCACACCATCCAAGGCAAAGCAGCCCACTTGATTGGCACCACATCCACAAACATTCACTCCCTCCACCACCGATATACAGTGCAGCAGTGTGTACCATCTACAAGATGCACTGCAGCAACACACCAAGGCTCCTTCGACTGCACCTTCCAAACCCACAACCACTACCATATGGAAGGACAAGGGCAGCAGATAGATGGGAACACCACCACCTGGCAGTTCCCCTCCAAGCCACTCATCATCTTGACTTGGAAATATATCGCCGTTCCTTCAGTGTCACTGGGTGAAAATCCTGGAACTCCCTCCCTAACAGCACTGTGGGTGTACCTACACCACATGGACTGCAGTGGTTCAGGAAGGCAGCTCACCACCACCTTCTCAAGGGCAATTAGGAATGGGCAATAAATGCTGGCCTAGCCAGTGACATCACATCCCATGAATGAATTTTTAAAAATCTTTGGATATGATTAGATGGATAAAACTAGAACCAGGTAAGAGCAGTCCCACCCAGCTGGATAACGATGAAAAGGCATTGGAGGAGGACAGCGTGACCAATCATGCCAAAGGCTGCAGACAGGTCGAGAGGATGAGGAAAGTTTACCTTTATCACCGTCACATAGGATGTCATTTGTGACTTTGATAAGGGGCTGTTTTGCTGTTGTGTCAGGGGTGGGATTCAATTAGTGGGATTCAAACATGGATTTCCGGGAAAGGTTTGGGAGGCAACAACACGCTCAAGGTCTTTGGAGAGAAAAGGGACGTTGGAGATCAGATGGTAGCTTGCAAGGATAGTGGGGGTCAAGGGTTGGTTTTTGAGGAGATGGCGATGACGGCAGATGAAACGGAGAGAGGGATAAACATCTGAAGAGAGGGAACTGTTTAAAATATTGGCTAAGGTAAGGACCAGTTTAAGGGGAAGTTGGGAGGTCAGCAGTTTAGTGGGAATAGGATTGTGGAAATAGGAAATGGGTCTCATGGACAAGATGAACTCAGAGAGGATATGAAGGGAGATAGGAGGGAAACTAGAGAAAGTTCCGAATTCAAGGCTAGGGGAAGGCTTTAGAGAAGGTTGGGCCAGGCGGGCTAATGGATGGGAGGGATGTGACAGAGACTGCTAATCGGATGGTCTCGATCTTAATGGCAAATAAATCCATTAGTTCCCAATCCTTATTGTAGGAGGAGAGTGTGGCGGGCACAGGGAGAGATGGTTAAGGAGTTGGTTTGTAGTATAGAAAAGGAGCTGGGTTATCTTTATATTCCAGGATGATCCTGGGTGAGCAGAGTTTGCAGATGAGAACAGAGCCCGATAGTGTTATATGTGTCCACCAGATCTGTCGCTGAATGGCTAGACCATGTCCACCATATCCCCCAAGTCTGTGTCTCTTGGACTTATGGGGGTGGAGATGAGGCTCCAGGGGAACAACCTGGATGAAGGAGAGTAATGGTTTTATTGAGGAGTAGAGCATCAAAGGTGGAGGAGAAGGTGTCGTAGAGTGAGTCAGTAGTTGCAGAAATGTTGTATATGGAGGGCCAAAGGTTAGAGAGCTGGGATTTCAAAATTGCAGTATTACATGAATTGTGGGATGTTTTTCCAGGGACGGATAGAGAAGGAGGTAGGGTTAGGGTGTGGAAAGGGGGCGTGGGTGGTGAGTGATTCAACAAATGACCTTACCTGTAATTGATATGATAGAATTAAAGACTATGTGAAATGACAAAGATCAAGGGGGGGATCTGTGAATGTGGGTTGGGGAGTTTACATGGAGGAGGGGATTTAGGTGGGGGTTAACAGAGCAGTGAGCTCAGAAGGGTGAAATCACGAAGGATGTGAAGTTGCTTGGTGCAGAGGTTGAGGGAAGAAAGCAGAGATGATATCTCGGTGAGAATTTTTTCTTCATATTTAAAAAGGGGAGAATGATGATTTTGAATGAGGGGGTCAGTGGGATGGGTGGTTTGCTCAAAGTAGGAGAAAGTGCCAGAGGAATTGGGGGGGGGTCAGGGCAAAGTGTGATGTTGTGATAAGAGCCAGGCCCTCACCATGGTGGTCTTGATGGAGCAAGTGGTGCAAAGGTAAAGCCAGGTTGGGAGTCCTCGTTAAGGGAAAAGGTGTCACCAGCCCTCAGCTCGGCTCCGTTAAGTCTATGATGTCGATGTAATCCTCCACAATAAGTTCCAGGATGACAAGGACCTTGTTCACAAGTGAATGACTACCCTGGATGGAGATGCCTAGAGGGTGGTGAAAGCAGTTTTGCTGGCAGTGTTGACAGAGTTAGCAGTGGGAGGAGTGAGTTGGACCGGGAGAAGGTTGGCGAGATTAACCCCCAACGGGCAGGGAGGTCGATGAGAGAGTGGGAAGGGATAATTGTGCTCATAATGAGTCAGCGTGGAGTGCCTTGATGAGCCCGTGGGAGGATGCCAAGAGAGGCAGAGAGGGAGCTGTAAGCTTACCCAAAGGAGAGAGTCAAGAGTGGGCAGCAGCAGGAATGTTGAGGAGCACTGAAGAGTTGGGGTAGGGAATTGGAAGGGCAGGGTACCCAAGAAGTGAAAGGAGGTAACACAATAGCAGGGATGGCTCTAGGCGGGGTGAAGAGAAAAGAAGTTTAAAAAAAAAGAGCAGAAGTGGCAATAGAGTCAAAAGGCGAAAAGGGCATGAGAATGTGTTCAGTGGCATACAGTCACAAGTGTGCAGAATGTGGGGCTGAAAACAGGACTGTGGAGGGAGGGGAGTGAGTTAGTCAAGTTCAGATAACTTTCTCAACTTTTTAAAAATAGAATTTACCTCTGCCCCTAAATCCACGATTCTTGAATCACACACACACACACACACAGACAGACAGTTCTCTCTCCCACAGTCACATGCCTGTGTGCAGATTTCTGAGGGAATCCGTTAATATTTCTGAATTCCCCGCAGCGATGTTGCCATAGATCGCGCGGAATGTTAAAAAGTGCTGCAGGGTAAGGGGAGTGGGTCAGAACCTTCCCCCACCCCTCACGCCCCCACCCTCTCTCTCTCTTTCTCTCTCTTCTCATTTATCTATCTATCGGGACTTGGAATAATCTCTCCCCCCACCCCCTCCCTCTTCCCCCCCCCCCAATTTTCAGTGATTCTGGGCGGGTGGGCGAGGGCAGGTGGCCTGGCCTTGGGCTGGCCAGGAACTCGGGGTGCAGTCGGAAGCATGGGGAGAAGTATGTGTGTGTGTTGGTATATTTTTTTTAATAGAAAGCAGAGGTGCCCAATCCTCCTTATAAGGAGAAGCGTGATTCTCCCCTACAGAGGCGAGGGTTGCACGTCAGCCTAGCAGCTCTCTCTCCACCACACTCCCCCCCCACCCCTCCCACCCTCCACCCTCCAACACACTTTCCCAGTCTGAATTAAACATTTCAGCATTGAACACAGGGTTTACACTCCGCCTGTCACACCAGCCGCTTTTCATCAGCTTTTATATTTTTGTTTCATTTTTTTTTTCCGCCCAAAAAGAAAACCAGAAAGAAATTGAGCTTTTTAATTTCTGTAACAACCCTTATCCACTTTCCCCCCCACCCCACCCCCCCAAAACCACCACCCTCCTCCTCCCCTCTTTCCTCCTCGTCCCTCCTCTTAATCTGACAACCACCAACCCACCCCCCCCCCCGCACCTCCCCTCCCCTCCCTAACCACCTCCCCTCTCAACGCCCGGTCGCAGACCCTCTGTAAGCCGGGCTTCGTTGCGCCTCTTGTCGGCTGCAGCTACCGGCTCTCGGGTCGCTCTCCTCCTCCTCCTCCCCTCTCTCCCTCTCCCTCTCTCTTTCTCTCTTGCTTGTCTCTCCTCCTTTTGTGTGTGTGTGTATATATATATATACATATATACATTTAATGCTCCCAGGATGCGGAAGAGCTGGTTCAGGATATCTGTGCAACAATCCAGGATTCGCTTCCCTCTCCCGGATCATTACTAATTCGAGGTGATTTATTCCGCAAATATAAAAAAAAAAGCGCCAACTTTTCTTGGGGCCGGACAACAGGGGCGAAAATGAGCAGGAAAGGTGAGTTCCATTTTCCCGTTTTGTTTGGTTGGGATTTGCAAACGATGTGGGGGATGAAATCTGGAGGGGGAGATTGGGAATTATTTTTTTTTTGGTGTGGTTGCAGCTCCTGTGGGTTTTTTTCCCCCCCCCCCAACCTTTTTCTTTCCAGATCCACACACAGGATTCAGTGCATAAAATATTCATATATATAATACGTAACATTTATTAAATATAGCAAGGATCGCCGCAATGCGAGTTTTTAAGATTGCACGGAATTTATATTTGAATCTCGTCAGGAGACAGACTGCGGACTTTTAATAGAAGTTTTCAGGCTGTTTGGGAGCCGTTTACAAGCAGTTCGTTGAAAATGTGTTGAAACGGGATCTAGTGTCCGTGTTATATATATATATATATTTTAAAAAATCATGATTTGTCTATCCCTCTCTTTGTTCCAATACCTTTATCGCCTCTGGTTGCATTTCATGGGTCAAATCAGTAAAAAAAAAATCCCACACAATTGGCAGCCTTTCATTTGTCATATTCTCACTCTCTCCGCGTTAGAATAGATGGCGAAGGGACAGCCGCTCGCTTTAAGCGGCGGATGACAAGACAGTCGATGTTGAAGCTGTTATTTTAATATTTATGTGTGTGTTTATATATCTCATCGTTAGGTGACACCTGCTTCACTTTTTAACGGAGAAAAGTGGTGGGGTGAGTGGTGGCTTGAAAGAAACTATTTCATTCCCAACTCCCAAGTTCTTTCTCTCTGAATCAAGGTGTCACCTACCCATCAGCAAGTATCCCATTGTGTGTGTGTGTTTTAAATGTTACTCTCATGTTGTAGCTTTGTTGCTGTTGTCGCCCGGGACTCGCGGGCTCTGATCTGCCATTCTCTGGTTATCTAGCGCCTGCAGTGGCTATAATGCTCCAGTCGAAGAAGAGGATTAGGTGGATGAAAGTTGGTCTGTACGGGGGGGCAGATCCTGTTTGTCAACAACCCCTGATCTCCTCATGCAACCCAGAACAGATTGCAACCCTCCAGACACTTGAGAACCTCGGCCAGTGCGCAGACAGCAACAATAAATTATTAAATAAATAAAGGCGCGATTAACCCAAATAACAGCTGCCGCCGCGCTTAACTCCTGGCAAACCGAGCAGGCTGCCCCCCGACAGCGTGAACTGGGTGGGGTGGGAGGTACATTAAAAAAAAACCTTCGGGGGGGTGGGGGGGGGCAAAAATAATCACCTCGTTTTATGTTGGTTAAGTATAAAAAAAAGTTAAACAGAAGCTTCTGTTAAATATTAGCTGCTAATGTAAGTTTTATAGGTGGAAAATTCGACTGCCGCAATTCTGTCTCTCAGCCCAGGATATAATGGAAAGGCTGGTGGGGATAATTCAGTCATTCAGTTTTACTTAGACTTTTGGATAATGGTTTATATGTGCATGTAAAGATATGTACACACACACACATATATATATATATTTACATTATATTTAAAACGTAACGTTAAGTTTAAGAGGAGCATCTAACCTTATTCCTCCCCACCCTCAAAAGGATCCTTCGATGTGACTAACCGGTTATGGAAATACTTTTTGAGTATCGATTAGTGACCGCCGATGTCTCTCCCCCACCCCACCCCACCCCTTTAATTCGCAGAGCTCAGGCTCAAAGCGAAGGCAAATGGAACTGACAATGGAACAGGGGCTCCGAGAAGCTGTCAATGCCAAAACAGACCCGGAGTCGGGGTGGGTGGCGGCGACTCGAGTGTTTTAATATGGGTCACCCCCCCCAGACGGAAAGCTGAAGGGGTTTTCTTTCTCAGGGGTCTGGCGGCACTCTTGACCTCACTCTCCCTGCCTCAAAGCGGCTCCGCGAAACCTCCCCTGAGCCACGGTTCGCCTGTGGAGAGGTTAAACCTGTTCTGTTGATCTACACAGTTTAAATGTTCTCTCCCCCCCCCACCCCCCGCCCCCGCCCCCCGCACCTTGGTCAAGTTTGTGTGGGGGGGAAAAAAAAGGGAGTGATTTTATGCTGTAATTTGTGCTTTTAAAAAAAAAATATATATCTTTGTCAGGCGGTTGTCGCCTTAAACCTTTGATCATGTTAAAAGAGAGGGAATACAGTGATCTTGTCAAAAGTACATCTTGATAGTGGCAGCGGCGTAAATATTGCTCTGTATAAATCCAATACTGCAGACAGACCTTTAAGATGCTAACATAGATATGGGCGAGGCCCATCATTGCTCATCTCTCAGACCGAACCTCACTGATCCCACCCACCCCCTCCCCTCCCTCCCTCTCTCCCCACCCACCACCACCAACACCGAGCAGCAACATCCGAGCCTGAATTTGTTTGAAAAAAAATTGTAGATTTTCCTGAATGGAACCTGAAGCAGCGCAGGCGACTGGGCAATGAGTATATAAATGTCACAAAGTTTAAAGTGCTAGACCCAGGGGAGGGGGGGAAATCAACAGTTCCTATCTTCGCCCGAACGGCTATTTAGTAACAGCAGCAAAGAAGTGTCCAGCACTTTAAAAACATAACGAGGCGGAAAGCCTCGAAGGGAAGAAGAGCTGCCTCTGACTTGAGACTCAAGGGCGGTGGTTGAGACAGTGGAGGTTCTGATGGCAGAGAGGGAAGTTCATCCAGTTTGCAATGTTCTCGGAAAATTGAGCTTGAATCATGGATCTGTATTTCATTACCCAGCTTTTTGTTCCTTGTGTACACACAATACTGATCAGGCTGTTTATTAAAGAGGGATTCCGTTGGTTCCAGGTTAATGGCTGGCTTTTTTTTAATATATGTCACTATTGTTCCCTCTGGGGAGTGAAGATCCTGAATGGGTGCTGGGCACTGCACACGGTAGTCAGAATGAAGGTGGAAAGTGTTCTGTTAGTGCCACTATAACAACACAGAACTATATGGTGGCAATAGATAGGGCAATCTAGTTCATTGTGTATTGAATGATGTAATATTGATAATCTTATTGGATGGCATGGTGACAGTGGAGTGTGGGTAATGGTGAAATGTGTTAACATAAGAAGTAGAAGCAGGTGTAGGACATTCAGCCCCTCAACCCTACTCCATCATGACTAATCTACCTCAATTCCACCTTGTCAGGCTAACCCCGTATCCTCCACTTCCCTTAGCATCAAAAACATCTATCCATCTTAATCTTGAATATACTCAATTATTGAACATTCAAAACCCTCTGGGGTAGAGAATTCCAAATATTCACAACCCTCTGAGTGAAGATATTTCTCCTCATCTCAAACCTAAATGGCCAACCCATTCACTTATCATGAAACTGTGCCCCCTGTGTTCACAGCTCCAGTCAGGGAATGTCTTCCCAGCATCTCCCCTGTCAAACTCCTTAAGAATTTTATTTGTTTCAATGAGATCACCTCTTATTCTTCCAAATTCCAGAGAACATAGGACCAGTCTACTCAAGCTCTGGTCATAGGGCAAGCCTCTCATCCCAGAAATCAGTGTTGGAGGGTGCAAGTAATAGTGGGCCATGAGGGACAGTGAGGGTAATGTTGGCTGTGAACGATGATGTAGGGAACAGTTAGGTATGAAGGACAGTGAGAGTAATGTTGGGTGTGAGGAGGGCTGTAAGTAATAATGGGGCATGAGGGACAGTGAGGGTAAAGGTGGGTGTGAGGGAGGGCATGGGTAAAACTGGGGCATGAGGGACAGTGAGGGTAAAGTTGGGTGTGAGGGAGGGCATGGGCAATACTGGGGCATGAGGGACAGTGAGGGTAAAGGTGGGTGTGAGGGAGGGCATGGGCAATACTGGGACATGAGGGATGGTGAGGGTAAAGGTGGGTATGAAGGAGGGCATGGGTAATAGTGGAGTGTGGGAGATACTGTGGGTTGCAGTGGAGTTTGTTAGATGGTGTTGATAACAGTAGGATGTGAGGGATGAATGAGATGTATTAAATTATGTAATAATAGTGGGTGTGCTGAATGGTGGAGAGTGGTGAAGTTATAGTAACAGAGGAGTGTTCAGACCATAGATGTAAAATCCATTTGGTGGAGTGCCATCGTTCTGATCTCTATGAACTATTAGATATTGTATAATGTAATAGATTGTGTCGAATGGATTAAGTGGCATGTGATGTTGTGCTCTATGGTGTAATGGAGCCCAAGCTGGCGCCAATGAGCTGCTTTTGGCCCCTCCTAGCCTCCCAGGCATACAAACCTCTACAGGTGCATACTCCTTAATCCTTTATTTGTCCTGTTGGAGTTTTGTGGGCCCTGAGGTTTGGAAAGAGCAATTCATATCATTACTGCGGCCTCATCTTAAATCACAGCAATCAGTACCTGAGAGATACACAAACATAGATTTAAATCGCTGAGGCTTCATGCCCCCTACAATTTTGTATTAGAGAGTATTTTAAATGGCTACCGTTTTTAAACAGTGCATGTAGACTGTAGTGTATATGGCTTACTAAAATTGGTATTTCTACAGATCCAGTTATCCACTAAAACTTGCCGGAGAACATATTATGAAAACAAAAGCAATTTCTGAGGATGAGTTTTTAGTCGGCCACTCAGTTTCTATAAAGCGCCCTATCTTTACTGGTACGCAGTTCATAACACGTGGCACCTGCTCTTCCATTCATTTTTGTTGCAATTGCTAAACCAGGAACTCCCAGCTGTCAGTGCTTGCATTCAGTCAGTTTGGGAGTTTGTGTAAGGCAATCGCAGCCAGGTTGGGGTACACAATGAGCAGCCCTAGAATTGGAACTCCTAGAGAGTTAGTGCAGTTTAATGCAGAATGAATTGCTAGGGTTGGACGATTCCGCTAGACTAGTGTTCCACCGTTGTTCCGTTGTGGTAACTGGATGGGTGGTGAGTAGGTGATTGGGTTTGGGTGTGAGTAGAAGGGGAGGGGGCCTTGCACCTCAGGAGAATCAGGGTCAGCTAGGAAGATACAGACAGCAACAGAACTGGAGCAGATCATTCCTGACTGATCAATCTGCTCTGAGGAGGGGGAATGGTTAAAATGAAACTGCAAGCAGAACACAAGAGACAATAACAATGAACACACGCACACAGGAACATCTTATATAAATTGTTGCTCCCTTTGAAATTTGGCACTCTTGCACCTGTCCTGGTGAGTGCAAGAAGAAAAGGTTCGACAACATCTTTTTTCAACAATAAAAAAGATATTCACTGCATCTGAGAATAAAACACACACAATAGTTGGTGTCAATAACTCCCTGAATTAGAATGATACGCCTTTTCAGTTCAGTGTCATTATAACAATTGTGAGTGCACAATGCAATTGTTCCCAGGCTGTTCGCAAGGAGCCTTATTTAGAAAAGCAGGTCTTCGCACAATAGGTTTGCACCTCTGCCCATTGTTGTGAGATGTAGAGGGTTGTGGCAGGGAAAGGGTTAGCTGGATGAGGACGAACAGGCTCATGTTACACGATGTACATGCATATTCCACAGCTGAAACCCCTGTCCCCAGCCTCTTCCTCCTCCCCCAATAAGTGGTGAATTGCCAATTTCAGAAACTAACTAGCCGGCAGTGGGAGTGGGTCGTGGCAAGTAAGATGGGGGTGGAACAGGAGAGGGGGAAGAGAGGGGCCAGACAGCCCAGGTCAGCGGAGAACAAGAACCAGGCATCAGCCATGCGACACTGCAACTTATTTATCCATCAGGAAGAGCGCAGTTTGCTGTAAAATGGGTCAAATGCTGGACTGAGTTTAACGGCGTTTTCATGCCTCTCACAATCTGTTTTCTCCCAGTTTCCAGACACTCACTAGCTCTGTTCAGTGTGTGAAACTGGGGCAGAGGGTCCCAAGGGAAGTTGGAAAATGCTGTTGCCGCACCCCCCCCACCCCCCCACCCCCACCAACCATTCCCATGCTTCCTCTTTAAATACAAGTTGTCTGAAAATATTCCACATCTCAATTCAGTCAGAAGATTGCATTTAAATTCAGAGATAAGGGAGAGACAGAGGGAGGAAATAACCATGTTGAATTTCACAGTGAGACAGACAACCAGTGGACCTGGTGTGTATATTTTTAGCTGGGGAGGGGTGTTACTGTATTTACCTATCAAACAGCATAACCCACACTATTAATACAGCAATGTAAGTAAGGTGGGACTACTGCTGGAGTGAGGGCTGGTTGTGATTTCTGAACTGAATCGGGTGGCAGCAAGAGTGATCGAGATAGAATAATACATTATTTTTAACAAGGTCACTTTGGACAGCTGGAGAATGGAGAGGAAAGAGGGATGTTAAAATGTTAAAGGGACCGGGAGTCATGTCTACATCACTTGCAGCAGTTACAAAGAAAAAAACCTCAGGCGGTTCTAATTATTTCACCAGTGAAGCATCAGGACACCTAAGTGGATCTATGTTCTTCAATAATGAAAAAAAATCTTTCAGCATCATTGGCTTCTCCTCACCATCCACCTGCCGGGGTTCAAACTTCTGACTGGGAAATCAGTCAAGTTTTAAAGAGAATGGTCAGGCTAGGTCTGTTTCAAATGAATTAGAAATCATTTCTGAAGCAACCTTCCTGTCTGATCTGATTTTTTGGTCTTTCTTTTTAAAAAAAAAACATATGTTCACCGACAACATCCATTTCCTCTAACTCAAAGACAAGTAATTCAAATTAACTGATAATGTGATACTAGTTACTCTAAATTCCCCATTTTTTGCAGTGCTTTGTTTAATTCACATAATTGGATAATTCAATTTGTTTTTTAGTGCAGAAAATGGCTTTCAATTATCGGGAGTAGAAAGTAAAAAGGTTTTTTTTAAATCCCCTGAGGGAGAGAAGGGGTGGGGATCCTTGTCCGAGGATGGGATAAATCTCTGTCGTAAGGAAGAAAATAGCCCAGTTTCTGAATCATTTTATTTGGTCCTTTGGGTTTAGCTTCTCAGTAACTTAAATTTCACTGTAAAAGAAATTTACATAAGTTCCTCTATAATGGAATGATTCACATCACATGGTGCCACAGAAGTGATCTGATAGACACTGGCAGCATCAGTTGTCATTGTTCGTACAATGCTGTTACACACCATTCTCCATGACTTGTTTCCTAAGTGTGTCATCTCATTGTCACCAAAACCTGCCTGGGAAATGACTGGGGTGGAAGAGTATGAAGCAGTCTCTCAGGCAGAGGGGATTGCAGATGGAACCAGTGCCCTGATTAGGTTTTTTTTTAACGTGTGAGTTTGGGGAAGGCTGTATGTAGGTCAGCCAAACAGGATCCAGCCTCTGAAGCAAACTTGCGGATTAACTCTGAATTTTTAAAACTGAAGCTCTTGCTATGCAAAAACTCTGCTGTGCGGTTTTTTTTTACCCAATTGAATTTTTTTTTTTCAAACACACTGCTGGCAGCCATCACAGCAGTTTGCAGAGGGGCTCTGGCCACATACCGATGGTGCAGAGACGGATTCTACCTCTTCAATACCAAGTCCCCTATTATTTGAAGATAATATTTTCTCTCTTGATCTATTAGATTAACACCAAAGTCAGCAATTACAGCAGAAAAGAGGTACTAAATGTTGGAGCTCACAAGATGGATAGAGAGGAGGGGCTGCATTTAGTTCAATTTAACCAGTCCATCCAAAAAGAAATCCAACATTTCCTCTCACCCCACCCTTCCTACATCACCCATCATACGATACAGCTGCTTCTTAAACAATTCCAGTGGTTTTACCTCCACTGCCCTACCTGGTTGTCCTTTCAATGTCTCCCTGAACCTTTGAGTGATGACAAACTTTGTGATATCGATGAACAATTTGCCTTTTGTTAGTTGGGACTAGCCTTTGCTTGTTCCATTGTCATGGTTTAATTTGAAGCGATGCTCTGGAATGACACCATTTACTGGGTTACATACCTCTATAAGACCCCCTCTCTGCTGACTGCTACTGTGCAAGATAAAAGATACAGCATTTTCTACAACCCCTCCCCCACCAATTTCTTCTAATTGACATGCTGATTTGCTTTTTAATTAACTGCATCCATGTAATTCAACACTGCTGTGTGTTTTATTTTACCATGTGCCTGACTGTCTCTCTTTATTTGCATTTTAGTTTAAAACACATTTGTCATTATTAGTGGGAAAGGTCAAACATCTTTGTAATGTGAAGTCCTGCGGTATACTTAAAAGTCCAACCCCACACCACCTTCCCAAGTGGCAATGCTCATTCTGGAGACGTGGGACAATAATGAAGTAAACCATTAAAGGCACAGGGGCAGCTACCTCAGGCTGTTGTTGGTTTCTAGAATCGTTCTAAAATGAGCCGTCTATACTCCCAGCCATTACAGGTCTAGATCTGTGCTGTTAACAAGCCTCAAGATCAGTGCCAGGTTTATAATGCTCACCAAACTCTGGAACTGTTCCAGTTTCCTGTTGAGAACCAGGATTAGAAAGCAGTGTGCAGTGTGCTCAGCTAACCTACAAGTAGAACTGTTCCAGATTTTGGAAACAAACCAACTTCTTTGCCAGTTCCGTTATTTTGTAATTAAAGAACCAGTGGAATTATTTCTAGTTAACCTAATTCAAGATTAGTTGCAGTTAACCCACCATTCTAGAGAAATTTCTAGCTAACCATCTCCGGAACTATTCCAGATTGTTGCCGCTAACTGGCTTGTAGAACTGTTCCAGATTTTTTTGAACTGTTTGCTTCATTTGCAGACTCAATTTTATGGAAAATTACCGTCTCTGAATGCAATTTTGAAGGCCTGTGTTAAAAACTACAAACTCCCTCAGGAATTTTCAGTCCTTTTTAAAATCACATGATTCTGGGAATTGTCCCTCTGTTCCCTGTACTGTTTCCCCTTTCTTCTTGACCAACTCTCGAGTTGCCTACAATAGCCACTGTGCCACCAACCCCCCCCCCCCCGCCCCTCACCATCGCCCCCAGCAGCTTACTGTTTGGCAGCACTAGGGGCCACCCAGATGGGACTTGGAAAGTCCGTACTCATTGCAGCTCAAAATGGGATCTAAGCATCACGGCAAAGATGCATCTACGTATGAGGAGATGGGGTATATCAGGGAAATTCTTGGGAGATGGAGACAAAAAAAAAGCCTTCCAAAAATATTGAAGGGACTCCCATAGTTGTTACAGTTGTGGGGGGCAGATTCACAGCTGCATCCACACACGCTTAGTGGCACTGGGTGTTAACACCGTACAGATGTGAATTTATAAAATTAGTCATCCAGCCAAAAGCTGGGTGGGGTTGATGCTTAAAAACAGTCCTTTTCTAAATACAAGAAATTCCACGAGAAAAGAATAACATCTCACTAGCTTTTAAATAGTTCCAACAACTCAGTAGATTTAGACTTAGGGTTTGTGGACTGGGGTTGCAACGTCTCTGCAACAGGGTATAATGCACAGTAAACATTTCTCTATCCAGCCCATCCTCCCAAACCTCCCCCTTAATTTAGCCCTTTCAAAAAGCACGCACAGACATGATGGTCCAAGTGGCCTCATTCTTTGCTGTAAGATGCTATTCGAAGAAAGCTCCCATTTCCTTTTTTTATCCCTAGGACGAGTAGCTCCGTACCCGATTGCACACGTTGGTAATTGTTGTTTTTCCCTTGGTAATTTTGACTGTTCATGTTCCCTGAACTCACTCCTCTGTTCATTTCAAAAACAGAATTACCTGGAAAAACTCAGCAGGTCTGGCAGCATCGGTGGAGAAGAAAACAGTTGACGTTTCGAGTCGAAGGGCCGTGAGGACTCAAAACGTCAACTGTTTTCTTCTCCACCGATGCTGCCAGACCTGCTGAGTTTTTCCAGGTAATTCTGTTTTTGTTTTGGATTTCCAGCATCCGCAGTAGCTTTTAGCTTTTTGTTTTTACCTCTGTTCATTTATCAAGCCAGGATCTCTTTGATCTTCAGTGATCACAAACATTCCACACAGAGGCAGGAGACTGCTTAAATCTGCAAATCAGGGTTCCTGTGCCGGTTGTTTGTCTGATTGTAAGTTTCAGGTACAAACAGACAGGATGCGTGCTTCGTGCACGCGACCCGTTTGTCCCAGCTGTTGTGCTTTCCTTCTTCTGTTTTTCCTTTTTTTGTCTTTTGTCCTTTGTTTTTTGGCGGTAATCGAAGTCCCTATCTTGCTATCACCAGGACATGTTCAGTGGCAGGAAAGATGCCACGGCTGCATTATTTCTCAATGTCTGCCTTTAAAGTGCGTAAGCCTCCATGATTCTACACATTCCTTAACCCTGCTGCATAATTTGCCTAATCGGGCTTCTACCCGCCCAGTTTTGAGTGGTCCGCCTGAAAAGCGGCCATCTCATGTCTCTCCGTTTCTATAAAATTCAGTTTGCCCACTTTTACTGTGCCTCTTACTAGGCAGAGCCGTTAATTATTAATTATTACGACTCTTGAGGCTTCCAATGTATTTTCCACATCCAAATCTAGAATTAAAGCCAAGGCCACATCTCTAACTGCTTGGTTCTAGAACTGGCAAAAGCTGGGAAACCTATTGAAGCTGACCCCTCGGGCCTGTTCCGTCGTTTTAAGGGGCTGAGAGATATCTTAACTTCACCCCTTGTTACAACTCACCCAAACAAGTTTGTTTCACTTTACCCCTCCGGCCTCGAAATCTTTTTAGGGGAGGGACTTCCAGATTTCCACCACCCTTTCGGCGGGATTCTCCGCACCCGCCCGCTGCCGCGATCTTCCGGTCCCGCCGCAAGTCCGTGGACTTCTGACTGGGGCGCTGCCTCGCCCGCGGTGGGTCCCACCCGGCCTTTGTGTAAAGAAGTGCTTCCTGAGATCGCCCCTGAACGGACTGGCTCTAATTTTAAGGTGATGGATGCTTCCTTGTTCCAGCCTCCCTGCACCAGAGGACGTAATTCCCTCTATCTACCCTATCAACTCCTTTGACCACCTTAAACACCTCATTCGTTTCCGATGTTAGGAATTCCGCTGCCCTTGCTTTATTTTCTTGGGAGTTAAAATGGGGCTGAGTCCCACTCTTGCAATGAGGTACTGAGCCAAGGACTGCAAAGGGGGAGGGGAATTGGGAGGAGAATTGGATACAAAAGTAGGGAGGTTATGCATCAGTTGTACAGGGCACTGGGGAGACCACATTTGGTGTACTATGTACAGTATTGTCCTCTTATTTAAGGAAGGGTGTAAATGTGTTGGAAGCAGCTCAGAGAAGGTTTACTTGACCACCGCCTGGAATGGGAGGGTTGTCTTTTGAGGAAAGGTTGGACAGGCTAGGCTTGTATCCGCTGGAGCTCAGAGGAGTAAGAGGCAACTTGATTGAAAAATATAAGATTCTGAGGGATGGATGTGGAAAGAATGTTCCCTCTTGTGGGAGAATCTAGAACTAGGAGTCGCTGTTTAAATAAAGGAGTCGCCCACTTAAAACAGATGAGAATTTTTTTCTGTCAGAGTGTTGTGAGTCTTTGGAACTCTTTCTCAAAGGGTGGTGGAAGCAGAGTCTTTGAATATTTTTAAGGCAGAGCTAGATAGATTCTTGATAAGCAAGGGGGTGAAAGGTTATCCGGGGTAGGTGGGGGTGTGGGGTTGAGGTACAATCACATCAGCCATGATCTTATTGAATGGCGGAGCAGGCTCGAGGGGCCGAATGGCCTACTCCTGTTTGTATGCTTATATGCTTCCCTTTCATCAGTGTAGCAGCCAATAGATGAAGCAAATAGTTATCCTGAAAATCAAATGACTGTGAGACAAAGGTATGGAGGTCATCTGAAAGCTTCTCATTCATTGCTAAGGTAGATATCTTTTTCTAAGCCATCCGAAACACTGCTATGCTTGAATATTGTGATAAGAGAGAAAACAACCAAAGCATGAAATATCAGTTGACCTGGAGATTGTATGAAGGCCGTTGTTCAAGAGGCTGGCGGCAGTTAAGATTTGTGTTTCATATAAATCCAATAGAAGAGAGAAAAGCTCATTATTTACATAAAAGAAAAGGCTTTGGCTTCATATTTCATTTCAAAATGCAATCTGTACCAGAGAAAAATGTTCAAAATCTGAAATGGTAAATGTTAACTACATCAATAAATAGGGAATAGTACCCGATCGAATCTTTGTTATTGCTGGGATATAATAGGACTGTATAAATACATACCAGGAGCGATATGGGCACACCCATATCTATGCATATCCAGAGTTGTTTGGGCACATACAAGGAGCAGTATAGATAGGGGTACACACCAGGACAAATATGGGTTCAGTAGAGGTATGAATGGGTAAATGCCAGACTCATTGGTAGAAATCAGGAGATGTATGGGTACAAACTATGAGACTATGGGCTATGGGCACACACCCATAGTTGTAAGCCTCAAAGGCACTTTCTGGAAGGACGCAGCTAGAGTTATAGGGGGGAAGTTTTCCCAGGTAAAGGAAGGCAGGTTTCGGTGTGCATGGGGTGTTCAATCCCTCGAAAGCGACACCATTTGGGATCCTGACATCATCCCGCCCTTTTCCACCTTTCACTGGGATGGGATTGAAGGTGATTGGGGAACATCTGCGCAGCTGTCGGGTAAGGCATGTAAATATTATAATAAGTAATTAAGCTCTGTTTTTAACCCTTGATTCTGGCTTTATCAGCCAGGGCACCTGTTTCCCAACCTGTCAGCAACTTACCAAGATGAATGAGGTAAGTACTCAGCAGGAAGAGCTTCTTTAGTGGAACTGACAGGCTGGGAAGGCTTTGATCAATGAAACTGAAGAGCCCCAGCCAATGCCAGGTGGCTATTTCAATCACTTCTCCCCTGAGAGAGAGCTATCGCTGCTTGACAAGTGATTGTCAGCTTGCACTTCACTCACCCTCATCTGCAACTTCCCTGCTGCCAGCCTTCAGTCCAATATGGGAGCAGGTTATCCTCTTGAACCTTGCCCTTATAATGAGGGAACACGAGGGAAAACAACACCAAAACCAATGGCATCCAGTAGCAGCAGGAGCAATACCAGCAGCAGCAGCACCAGCTGCCATCTCCTCAGCTGCATGTCCCTCCACAGGGCAGATGGGATGGACACAGTGATTCAGCTGAAGGAAGGTAAGATCCCAGCACAGGATCTACAGGCAGAGGATCAGCTCTCTCAACGTTTCAGGAGACTCAGGCACTCATGGCAGGTCGTTGCTGACATCTGCAGCTTCCTGGAACAGGACCTCTTTCCCAGTGGTGCAGGTGGACATGCACTGCCAGTGGCCATCAACTTACCTGTCACTAGAAGGCTAACACCCCCACGGATCTTTGCCTCTCCCAAAAGTTTTCCGTACTTATTTGTGGGATGTGGGCGTCGCTGGCAAGGCGAGCATTTATTGCCCATCCCCAGTTGCCCTTGAGAAGGAGGAGGTGAGCTGCCTTCTTGAGCCGCTGCAGGCCATGTGGTTTAGGTACACCCACAGTGCTGTTAGGGAGGGAGTTCCAGGATTTTGACCCAGCGACACTGAAGGAACAGCAATCTGGGGGTGAATAATACAGTCAGAAAATGGGACTATCATTCACCTGTGGTAACGTATTATGGCACGCGATGAAGTTGGGTTGCATTCCTTACATCAGCATGGCCAATCTGGATAATACAGTGGGTGGGCGGGGCTAGAAATTGGGAGCCCGCCCACCTTATTCAAATTGAATTAAATTGGATATTTAAGCTCATTAATGTTCCGACTGAGTTAAATATTACATGGTGGGAGCAATAAACGCTTGAAGAGTACGTTTCACACTAGGTGTGTTTCTTGTTTTTGGAACAGTTGGCTTATAAGGGTGGGTTTAGAGTCTCCAGCTAAATCCTGAGTTTGAACTCAGCAGTTCAGGGCGTTCTGACTGTTGGCAGTGCTTGATATATAAAGCGGAGTTTCCATTTTATACTTCTCTTATTTCAAGGCCTTATTCTTCCTGCAGAGAGATGAACTTTGACCCTCACCTGCACCTCGGCCTTCTTACTAGGGAAAAGATGGGGAATAGTTGCCTCCTGCAATGGGGAGGAGGAGATTAAGAGTGAGAGGAAGAAGGGCTGATTGAGAGGCCCAGGATGCACTGGTGGTGCATGAGGGTGGCAGAGCTGCACAAGACCAAGAAGCTGATGCATGCATCATGATGCATCAACAGAGGTGCAGGAGGGCTTATGTGGTCCTTTGAGTGTATAGGCAGAGACTGAGTTACCTTCAGATGACTGATACACAGTGCCAGAGAAGGCTGAGGCCCTCAAGAGCCACAGCAACTGCCCTTTGTGACATGCTGCCAGGCAGATATCTTCCAACTGCATTGGTGGTCACTCAGTGCCTGTAGCTGGAAAGGTAACTGTTGCGCTGAACATCTTTGCAATAGGATCCTTTCAGGAAGCACGTGGAGACCTCAGTGGCGTTACACAGCTTGCTGCACACCACTGTAGCAAGGTCTTCACTGATGCAATGTTCAGAAGGGCAGGTCATTCCATCTATTTCTCAATGGACCGCCAGAATCAGCTCGAAAGAGCCAGAGGCTTTGTGGCAATCGCAGGTTTCCCCAGGATCTAGGGAGCGATTGACTGCACTCATGTTGCCATAAAGGCTCCAGCTGGCCAGCCCCATACATTCATTAACAGGAAGGGATTTCACTCATTGAACTTCCAGCTGGCCGGGGACCTCAGTTAATGGTTGCTGCAGGTATGCGCGAGGTACCTGGGCAGCAGCCACGACAGACATTCTGCGTAACTCTCCGGTGTCAGACCTGTTCGGTGGCTCTGATGCCCTGGATGTATGGCTTCTAGGTGACAAGGGCCAGCCTTTGAAGAGATGGCTCATGACTCCAGTGAGGGCGCCGAGAACAGACACGGAAAGGAGCTACTCAGCCACGGAAGCACCAGGGCCGTTGTCGAACAGACAATCGGGCTATTAAAAATGAGGTTAAGATGCCTTGACCGAGCAGGAGAATCATTGCAGCACGCCCCATCACGTGTGCCCCTCATGGTTATGGGGTGCTGCATCCTCCCTAACTTCGCTATCTAGAGAGGGGATGCCCGTGAGGAAGAGGGTACGCCAGATAGCGGGAATTCATCTGACAATGAGGGGGAAGACAAGGTGAGGTAACAACCTGACTTTGAGTTGCAAGGCCATGGATGAGATCGCATGGATGGCTGTCACACAGGGGATTCCTTGACAAGACAGAGTTTCCAATAGATTATGAAGTCTCAGCCTCAGAGGTGCATGTGTCTCAATGTCATTCCGCATGGAATGTGAGATTCACATCAATGTCCCGTCAGCACACTTGCCAGGTCCAGCCCTTGACATTCCATGCATCCTGCCCCCGTCCCCCCTCCAGTTATTAAAGCCCATGGGACAGAATTTTGCCCCCGGCGGACGGGCTCAGCAGGGGCGGGTCGGGGGCAGTCAGGGAGCTGACCGCCGCCCGTGAGCAGCCCCGGAGAGCGGTTTCACGCCGGCCAGCCTTAAACCCAAGTGGCAGAGCTACCTCAAGGAGATGAAGCGCTGTTTAAAAAAAAAGAAAGAAAATAAAAAAGGTAATAAAACATGGGCGCTCATGTCGCATTAGCAAGGACGTGTTATTAATTCAGTTGGGAAACTTATATTTTATTTTTATTTGCTTTTGGAAACCTCACCCCGCCCGTGGAAACACATGCAGCACATGCACCTCTGAGGCTGAGACTTCATAATCTATTCTTGCCCTTCTTCCTCGCCAACCACCCCCCTCCTCCCCTTGCCTCAGCCATCTGTGGAGGACAACATGCTAGAAGTAGACAGCTCCTCTATGTAAAGATTTCAAAAGCATGTTCAAATTGAAGGCCACCTGTGATCAGTGGCAAAAAAACAACCTTAGACTATGGATAACAAAAACAGAAAAACTCAGCAGGTCTGGCAGTGTCTGTGGAGAGAGAAGCAGAGTTAACATTTCCAGTCTGTATGATTCTTCTTCAGAGCTGAAGAGAAGTGGAAATGTGATGAAATTTATACTGTTTAAGGGGAGTGGGGCAGGTGGAGCTGGAAAGAAGGCCAGCGATAGGTGGGGACCAAGGAGAGATTGACAAAGATGTCATGAACTAAAGGATAAAGGGAGTGTTAATGGTAGTGGTGAGTGCTAAATAAAGGTGCTAATAGTGGATTCTAATAAATAGCACTCACCACTACTATTAACATTCCCTTAGTCCTTTTGTCCATGACATCTTCGTCAATCTCTCCTTTGCCTCCCCCTATCACTGGTCTTCTATCCAGCTCCACCTGCCCCACCCCCCCTTAAACAGTATAAATTTCATCACATCTTCACTTCTCTTCAGCTCTGAAGAAGAGTCACACAGACTCAAAACGTTAACTTTGTTTTTCTCTCTCCGCAGATGCTGTTAGACCTGCTGAGTTTTTCCAGCATTTTCTGTTTATGTTTCAGATTTCCAGCATCCGCAGTATTTTGCTTTTATCTTAGACTATGGATATTTCAGAGAAAGATTAAAAACATTCACACTTACCTGAAACCCAAGCTCGATACTGTATCCTTGAAATAAATTCGTTAGACATATGGAGAGGCACACCGTTTGCTGGCTAACCTGATGCTGCCATGTGCCGGGGTGCTCTTTAAATGAGTGACTGTGACCCCCATCTGGGGTGTGGTCAACGGCTTTGGACACTGGACATCCCGTCCTCCAGCAGCAATTGGGCAGGCTTCAAACTGACTTTTGCCTCACAGGCCGGAAACCCGCCCTCAGGCCCGAATTTGCACAATTGCCATTTTATACGGTGTAGTTTGGGTGATGGGGCCGGGAGTCTGAAAGCCGCCCACTTTCTTGTGTGAGTCCCGCTTCTTATTCAGCCCATAGTTCCAAGTCAGGATGGTGTGTGACTTGAAGGGGAGCTCGCAGGTAGTGGTGTTCCCATGCGCCTGCTGCCCTCGTCGTTCAAGGTGGTCGGGGTCGCAGGTTTGGAAGGTGCTGTTGAAGGACCCTTGGCTAGTTCCTGCAGCTTGTACATGGTACACACTGCTGCCACTGTAGGTGAAGGAGGGAGTGAATGTTGACGATGATGGATGGGGTGCCAGTCAAGAAGGCTGCTTTGTCCTGGATGATGTCAAGCTCTTTGATTCTTGTTGGGACTGCAAGGCAAGCGGAAAGTATTCTGTCACACTCCTGACTTGTTCTTTGTGGATGGTGGACAGGCTTTGGGGAATCAGGAGGTGAGCTACTCACCGCAGGATTTCCAGCCCCTCACCTATTTTTGTAGCCACAGTATTTATATGGTGGATGCGGTTAAGTTTCTGGTTAACGGTGGTGCCCAGGAGGTGAATAGTGGGGGTTTCAGTGATCTCTGATTGGCTGGGTAACCCCAGGGAGATGGATGCTAATACCCTGGCTCAGTTAATGACCTTCAGCAAAGTCTGCCCCTTCACAATTCGGGGTTCTAACCCACCAGTGGTCCTGTCATTTGGCTAGGGACTGAGCTGGGAAATACCACCTACAGAGTTAGACTATTCAGCCCCTCTTATCTGTGCTGACTCTCTGAAGGGATTATCCAATTAGTCTCACACCCTTGCTCCTTCCCCATAATCCTGCAGTTTTTTTTCTATTCAAGTATATATCCTGTTCCTTTCTGAAAGTTACAGTTGAATCAGCTTCTACCAGCCTTTCGAGCAGTATATTCCAGATTATAACAACTCACTGGCACAGAAGATGTCTCCTTGTCTCCTCCCTGTATTTTTTGCCAATGATCTTAAATCTGTGTCCTCTGGTTATCAACCCTGCAGCCAGTGGAAACAATTACTCTCCGTGTACGTGATCAAAAGCCCAAGTAATATATTAGAGTTGTCAATTTTTGCAAAGTGCAGGTGAGGTGTGGGGTGGTGGTGGGATTTGCTCATGGCTTGAGTTCTGATGTTTGCTTTGCTGCTGATTAAAATTCATTGAAACCCTTAAATAATTAATGCTTCCACATATAAGACTGGGAAGTAAGCAGAAAAAAAGGACTGAGTCCCTGAGCTAGGGCGAGGGAATAAAATAACAGCCCAGGTTGCTATCCTGGTCAGAATCCATTGCCTTGTGTTAGAGCATGCCCAGGTGACTGTGGGGCAAAGGCAGACTCAGGTTTGGTAGTGATAATCCCCCATGGTTGTACCTATAAAAGGGATGGATAGTGACCTGACCTGATATACTGAAGGAAAAATCAGGTAGAGTGAATAATGGGTGGTCTATCTAATATTGCCTGCTTTATACCATTCTTTACACCTTTTTGTACTCATCTAATGTTTTTGCCACTTCCAGACTAGATTATTCCAAAGTTTTCCTTGCTGGCCTTCTATCTTCAATCCTCCATAAACTTGAATTCATCCTAAACCCTGTTACTTCACTTGCACCCAGTCATCCATCCGTTCATCCATCACCCCTGCTGATCTACATTGGTTCCTGGCCCGGCAACATTGTGAATTTAGAATTCACCTCCTTGTGATTAAATCCCTCCATGGCCTCACCCCACCCTACCTCTGAAAGCTGCTACAGTTCTACGAGCTCTCCAAGATCTGTATATTCCTTCAACTCTCGCCTCTTATGCATACCCCCACTCCATTCAGCCCAGCATTGGTGCCTGTGCCTTCAGCTGTCTAGGCCATAAACTCTGGAATTCCCTCATTAAACCTCTCCTCACCTCCACCTCTTGCTCTACTTGACCAAGCTTTTAATCATGCCTCCTAATGGCTCTTTCAATGTCAACTTTGATCTGATTATGCTTCTGTGACGCACATTGGGATGTTTTGCTACAATAAGGATGCTGTATAAATGCAAGTTATAGTTTCTCTATCAGCCGATGGCATTCTTTAACTATAAAACATTGACACACCTTTGGGAAGTATAATAACACACTGAATTACCTTCCCTCTTTTCCTGAAAACATTAACACCATTTGAGGGCAAATTAAATGTGTCCCCTGACAATCCTCCCAGTGCCTTGCCCATGTGACCATTCTCCCCATGCCCACTGAGACTGGAAGAATTGAGCTATTTGTCCAAGAGAGGGCAGATCACTAATGCAATCTGATGCTTCTTGCCAACACCTATGTGTGTGCATGGTACAGTGGCAATTGCTGCATGCTGATCATAGAATCACAGAATGAGGCCATTTGGCACATTGAGTCTGTGCCAGTTTTCCTGAGGAGCAATCCAGTTTGTCCCATTCTATGTTCTTGTTCCCTATCCCTGCAATTCTTTCCCCTTCCAAGTATTTATCCCATTCCCTTTCGAAGGTGAATCTGTTTTCGCCAGTCTTATCAGGCAGTATTGTCCAAATCTTTCAAATGTGTCTTTGGAATGAGAGGTTCAACTGAGGCCCCATCTTGCCTGGATGTAAACAGACCCCGAGGCACTGTTTCAAAGAAAAGTAGGCGAGTTATTCCCAGTGTCCTGGCCAATATTCATCCCTCAATCAGCATCACAAGAAACAGGTTACCTGATCGTCATCATATTGATGGTTGTGGGAGCTTGCTGTGCACAAATTGGCTGCTGCATTTCCTACATTACAACAGTGATTACACTTCAAAAAGTACTTCATTAACAGTATAGCACTTTGAGATGTCTGATGGTTGTGAAAGGCGCTATATAAAAGTAAGACTTCCTTTTTCATTTATCTTGACCACTGATAGAGTCATAGGCCTGAATCTTAACGTTCGTCAGGCGCGTGTGAGCAGTGGTCCCGGAAGCAGATGCAAAATTGCGCTTCTGCCCACGATCGGCCCCCGAAATGCAATTTCACACTGGCTGGCCAATTAACGGCGCTGAGAAAGCCTCAGCACTGCCGGAGAGGGCAGGCGCCGACAAAAGTGAGGGTGTGGGGAAGGAGGCAGTAGTGAGCTCTCTGAAGGCAGACATTTGCTGCGGAGCTGCCTCAGGGAGCTGCAGGCCTGGACAGATTAAATGAGAAGAAAAAGTGCACCAAACTCTGTCTGTTCAACACATTCAAGCACCTGACAGCAGAACTCAAAAAACATCAGCCCCCAGATATCATTCTTTATTGTATTTCACCCCAGACATTTCATCCCCCGCCTCCCCCGGATTGAGGTTTCAGTGAAAATGTAAAGGCCGCCTGGCCGATTTGCCCATCCACCAACTGTAAAAGTGGATGGGCCAGGTGAAATGGATCTCAATTGCTTCTTTAACAGGCTTAATTGCCTGCTTAATTGTTAGTGGACACACTTCCAACTGCTGCATGCACCCGAGCGAAATATCCCGCCAGTGCACGATGACGTCTGGATGAGCACCCGATGTCTTCTCGCGTGATTTCACGTGCTGTCCGGTGGGGCGCGCGCCCGCACAACCAGAATAAAATTCTGGCCATAGAGTCATTACAGCAAAGAAGGAGGCCTTTCGGCCCATTGAGTCCATGCTGGCTCTCTGGTAGAGCAATCCAGTCAGTCCCATTTCACTCTTCTATCCCCGTAGCCCTGCAAGTTTAATTCCCTCAAGTGCCCATCCAATTTCCTTTTGAAATCATTCATTTTGTCTCCGCTTCTACCACCAGCGTAGTCAGTGAGTTCCAGATCATTCCCACTCATTATGTAAAAAAGTTTTTCCTCACATTCCCCGCTCCATCTCTCCACCCAAAACCCTAAATCCGTGTCCCCAAGTCCTTGTACCATCAGCTAATGGGAACAGCTTTTCTTTGTCTATCAACAACTGTCATAATCTTGTACACCTCCATCAAATCTCCCCTCAATTTTCTTTGCTCCAAGTAGAACCAGCTTCTCCAAACTTACGATGTAGCTAAAATCCCTCATTGCTGGAGACATTCTGACAAATCTCTGCTCCCACTTGTTGCACAAAGAAGTTTTTTCTTATTTCATTTCTGGTTGCTTCGCCAATCATTTCAAACCTGCGTCCTCTAGTTATTCATCTTTCAACCATTGGAAACCGTTTCTCTTTAATTACTCTTTCTAAATATTAAACATCTCTCTTAAATCTCCCCTTAGCCTTCCTTCCCTGCTCTAAGAATAACAACCCAGTCTCTCCCATCCATCCACGTGAGTATGATGCCTCTTCCCTGGAACCATTTTGGTGAACCGCTTCCGTACCCTCTCCAAAGCCTTCGCCTCTTTCCTGGCGTATGGTGCTCAGAACTGGACATAACGTTCCAGTTCCAGTGTCCCCTGGCGACCGACACTTGTGCCAACGGAACGCCACAATCACCAGCCCGGAACAATCTCTTCTCTTTCTCTCTCTCTCTCTGGCCTACGAGCTGCGAGAGCAATTACAGCGGCCCCATACTTTTTTTTGTTGTAAAAATATACTTTATTCATAAAATATCTTCAATCACATTCCAAACCATTTCAAAAACACCATTACAAGGGTACAATCCAGGTTAAACTTTTACAAAATGTATCACCAGGTGCATCAGTACAAACAATATTACAATCCTTTACAGCCTTTCATTTGGAGCTGTACAGCCCGAGGGGCTCTAAACAGTTCCCAGTCTCTCGGTGCGCTGTGGCAGAAAGGTCTCAGACAGCGACCCTTCCCCATTGCGCCTTTGCGGCAGCTGCCCCAAGCTTTAGTGCGTCCCTCAGCACGTAGTCCTGGACTTTGGATTGTGCCAGTCTGCAACAATCGGTCGGGGACAACTCTTTGTGCTGGAAGACCAACAAGTTTCGGGCAGACCAAAGCGCGTCTTTCACCGAGTTGATGATCCTCCAGCTGCAGTTGATGTTTGTCTCGGTGTGTGTCCCTGGGAACAGCCCGTAGAGCACAGAGTCCTGTGTCACAGAACTGCTCGGGATGAACCTCGACAGCAACCACTGCATCTCTCTCCAGACTTTCTTTGCGAAGGCACAATCCACAAGGAGGTGAACAACGGTCTCTTCCCCACCACAGCCACCTCGAGGGCAACATGCAGAGGGGGTGAGACTCCTGGCGTGTAGGAAGGATCTGACGGGGAGGGCCTTTCTCACCACCAGCCAAGCTACGTCTTGGTGCTTGTTGGAAAGTTCTGGTGATGAGGCATTCTGCCAAATGACTTTGACAGTCTGCTCGGGGAACCATCCCACAGGGTCCACCCTCTCCTTT
This sequence comes from Cetorhinus maximus, assembly GCF_964194155.1. NCBI lineage: Eukaryota > Metazoa > Chordata > Chondrichthyes > Lamniformes > Cetorhinidae > Cetorhinus > Cetorhinus maximus. The sequence continues at coordinate 18,622,315 of NC_135887.1, read as the reverse complement.
TCCCTCAGGGCCTCTAGGACGTTACGTGCTGACCACTGCCTGATGGACTTGTGGTCAAAGGTGTTTTTCTGCATAAATTTTTCCACCAGGGACAGGTGGTACGGCACGGTCCAACTACTTGGAGCGTTCCGCGGCAGCGTGGCCAGACCCATCCTTCGCAACACCGGGGACAAGTAGAACCTCAGCACGTAGTGACACTTGGTGTTTGCGTACTGAGGGTCTACGCACCGCTTGATGCAGCCACACACAAAGGTGGCCATCAGTATGAGGGCGATGTTGGGCACGTTTTTTCCCCCTTTATCTAGAGGCTTGTACATCACGTCCCTGCGGACACGATCCATTTTCGACCTCCAGATAAAGCGGAAGATGGCTCGAGTGATCGCCATCGCGCAGGAGTCTGGAATGGGCCAGACCTGCGCCACGTACAGCAACAGCGAGAGTGCCTCACACCTGATGACCAGGTTCTTACCCGCAATGGAGAGGGAGCGTCGCTCCCACATGCCCAGTTTCCTTTTCACCATAGCCACTCGCTCCTTCCAGTTTCTAACGCATGCCCCGGTCCCTCCAAACCATATCCCCAGCACCTTCAGGCCGTCAGCCCTGACAGTGAAGGGGACAAAGGATCGGTCAGCCCAGTTCCCAAAGAACATGGCCTCGCTCTTCCCACGATTTACCTTGGCTCCCGAGGCCAGTTCGAACTGGTCGCAGATGTGCATCAGTCTGCGCACCGACAGCGGATCCGAGCAGAAGACGGCGACGTCGTCCATGTACAGGGAGGCTTTTACCTGAGTGCCTCCACTGCCTGGGATCGTCACTCCTCTTATGCCCGGATCCTTCCTGATGGACTCGGCAAAGGGTTCTATGCAACACACGAAAAGGACAGGCGAGAGAGGACAGCCCTGCCTGACTCCAGATTTAATCGGAAAGCTATCTGTTTCCCACCCATTGATTGAGACTGCGCTACTGATGTTAGTGTAGAGCAGTTGGATCCAATTTCGAATTCCCTCCCCAAACCCCATTTTGGAGAGCACATCCCCCATGTAGGTGTGCGATATTCTGTCAAAGGCCTTCTCCTGATCCAAGCTGATGAGGCAGGTATCCACACCCCTGTCCTGTACATAGGCAATCGTATCCCTGAGCAGCGCCAGGCTGTCAGAGATCTTCCTGCCTGGCACAGAGCAGGTCTGGTCAGGGTGAATCACCAATTCCAGAGCGGATTTGACCCGATTGGCGATGACCTTGGACAGAATCTTATAGTCCACATTCAACAGTGAAATGGGTCGCCAATTTCTAATTTCCTCCCTTTCCCCCTTGTGCTTGTAGATGAGGGTGATGATGCCTTTCCTCATGGATTCTGACATACTACCGGCCAGGAGCATACTCTCGTACACTCCTAGCAGGTCTGGGCCGATCAAGTCCCACAGAGCCGAATACAACTCCGCCGGCAAGCCGTCGCTTCCGGGAGTCTTACTCTTCTCGAAGGACTCAAGGGCCTTAGTCAGTTCATCAGGAGTTAGCGGTTTGTCCAGGCTCTCCCGCGTACTGTCGTCTAAGACCTCCGTGATAGAGGACAGGCAGGACTGGGAGGCCGTGCTGTCCGTGGGCTTCACGTCATACAATCCGGCATAAAAGGATTTGCTGATCCTCAGAATGTCGGACCGTGATGACTTTACTGAGCCGTCTTCTTCCTTCAGGCTGCTGATCACAGAGCGCTCTCTGTGTACCTTTTGGAAGAAGAAACGTGAGCACGTCTCATCCTGCTCCACGGAGCGGACTCTGGAACGGAAGATGATCTTGGAGGCCTCCGAGGCAAAGTGCGAGGCTTGCTGGCCCTTCACCTCTTGGAGCTCCTCCTTGACATCGACCCCCATCGACTGCAGCCGGAGCAGATTCTGCATGTTTTTCTGGAGTCGGGACATTTCCCTCTGTTCCTTTCTAGCTTTCTGGGTGCCTTTGAGGATGAAAAACCTCTTGATGCTTCCCTTGATCGCTTCCCACCAGTGTGTCAGGGACTCAAAGAGGGGTTTCACGGTTCTCCAACCTTTGTAATCCCTCTTGAGCTCCTCAATGTTCTCTGGGGTCAGCAGTTGCACATTTAGCTTCCATGCCCCCCTGCCCACCCTCAGGTCCTTCTCCAAGTGGCAGTCCGCCAGTAGGAGGCAGTGGTCAGAGAAGAACACCGGCTTGACCTCGGTGGATCTGACTGTGAATGCACGGGACACAAACAGGAAGTCTATCCTGGAACGAATGGACCCGTCTGGCCGCGACCAGGTGTATCTACGCTGCGCTCCGTCTGCAGGGTTGCTGAAGACGTTGTGCAGCTTGGCATCCTTAACTGTTTCCATCAGGGATCTGGACGTAGCGTCCAATCTGCTGCCGGCCCTGCCGGATCGTCCAGCCGCATCGATGATGCAGTTGAAGTCACCGCCCAGAATGACCGGCCTGGAGGTCGCCAGCAGCAGTGGGAGCTGCTGAAAAACCTCCAGCCGCTCAGCCCCTTGTGCCGGGCCATACACGTTAATTAACCGGAGTGGAGCGTTCTTGTACATTACGTCTGCTACGAGGAGTCGCCCGCCCACCACCTCCTTAACCTCGGAGACGGTGAAGTTGCCTCCCCGCAGCAGAATACCCAGGCCAGAGGAACGAGAGTCGTTTCCGCCCGACCAGATCGATGGCCCATGGGACCACCATCGTGACCATTGCCTGTAGGAGCTGAGGTGCGGTATCGCACACTCCTGCAGAAACAACAGGTCAGCTTTGACCTTGGCTAGGTAGTCCAAGGTCGCAACACATCGCGTAGTAGATTTAATGCTACGCACATTTATGGATACAATCTTTAAACCCATTTTAAAGCATTTATTCTCCTACCAAACCCACTGTCTCTGAGAGTCCCAGACCTTTAGTCTGCTCCTTCATACCCGTAGTGAGCTCAAATTCCTTCACTTTGGATGGGCTGAGGTAGATCTCCTTGGCAGTGTTCTGCTCCGGTGGCATCTGGAGGTTCACGTAGAGAGCGGGTTTTGAGATGACCTTTGCTGGAGAGGCTTCTCCAAAACTCACCCCCTCTGGGGTGTTGCTGTTCCCGGCTTCCTGGAGCTGGGGTGCGATGATTGCCTCACTGCTCCCAGATTCCAGGGGCTGTGCCCCATACAACTGGGCTTGTGATTGGTTCGGCCTGCACAGACCAAGGAGAGAGTGAACCAGCGGCCTCGCTCTTCTTATGGCTCAGTGCAACACTGCATGGTACAGTTAACCCGCTGAGCTGAGCTGTCATCGGGGACACTTTTTTCCTATTTTGAAAGCCAGCTTTCTCCTAAAAAAAAATACAATTATTGGAATTCCTTCTGAAGCTGGTTCTGTTGTTCAAATAATCTTGTCTTTTCACAGAGGTCGCACAGCCAGCTGATTCTGAATGTTTGAAACCAGCAGAACAAAGGAGGGGGTGTACAGATAGCAAGAGGCTTTCAACCAATGCTCAGGCTGGGGATTGTTTGTTTTTTTCACCATCCAGTATTACTTTCCCAACACACTCCAATTGAGTTCCGTCTTCTGGTCGTTTAACAGGTGTGAACCCACTTAATATAATCAGCTTCATGGCTCCATTGAAACAGCAGATGGAAGAATTTGATAAGAGCTCATTAAGTGTTCTGTAGGATGACACCACAGGATTTACACAGGCAAGGTGCAAACATAGTGTAGTCTGACAATTAGTGAGTCTCCTGCTGTGAGTTCACACACAAAGCAACACTGACTTAACATTCAAAAAAAAAATCACTTGAAACACCTCAGCACCTGTTCTGTTATTGGTGAGTTCTGGAGTTGAGGAGAATGAGAGGTGATCTCATTCAAGCACATAAAATTCTCGGAGGGCTTGACAGAGTAGGAGGCTCTGGGAGGATGCTTCCCCCTGGCTGGAGAGTCTAGAACTAGGGGTGGGTCCCAGGGGTAAGGAGTCGGCAATTTAGGACTGAGATGAGGAGAAATTTCTTCATTCCGAAGTTGCGAATCTTTGGAGTTCTCTCTTTTCCCGTGGCTGCTTAGTCGATGGGTATATTCAAACCTGAGATCGATAGATTTTGGGGCATTATTAAAATCAGGGATATGGGCATAGGGCAGCATAATGGAGTTGATGTACATGATCAGCCCTGATCTTACTGAATAGTGGAGCAGGCTTGATAGGCCATATGGTCCATTCCTGTTTCTATTCCTTAAATTCCAATCTCTAAATTTAAAAAATTAGGAGTGTAGGAACAGGATGAGGCCCATCAGCCGGTCAAGCCTGTTCTACCATTCAGTTTGATCATGTCTAATCTGTATCTCAATTCCTTTTAGCTGCCTTGGTTCTGTAATCCTTAATTCCCTTGCCTTAAAAAAAACCCCTCAATATTGAAATTTTGAATTGACCCTTCAAGCCTCAGCAGCTTTCTGGAGGAGAGAGCTCCAGATTTTCACTGCCCTGTGTGTGAAGAAATGCTTCCTGACATCACCCCTGAACGGCTTGGCTCTTAATTTCAAAAATAGAGGGTAAAGGAGGGAGGGAGAGAAAGAAAAAGAACGACATGCTTTTATGTTTCGCCTTTCATGACCTCAGGACCTCCCAATGTGCTCTACAGCCAATGAAGCGCTTTGAAAATGTTAACACTGTTGTAATGCACAACACAGCAAGATCCTACAGACAGCAATGGTGTAAGTGACCAGATATCCAATTTTTAATAATGATTTAGGTTGAGGGATAAATATTGGCCATGATTCCGGTGAGGACTCACCTGCTTTTATTTAGAATGCTGCACTACTTCGCTTAACATTCGACCAATAGGGCATAAGGACACAAGAAATAGGAGCAGGAGTAAACCATACCACCCATCGAGCCTGCTCCGCCATTCAGTACGATCGTGGCTGATCTTGGGCTTCAACTCCATTTTCCCGCCTGCTCCCCATATCCGTTAACTCCCTGAGAGACCAGAAATCTGTCTATCCCAGTCTTAAATGTATTCAACGATGGGCAGACAGGACCTAAGTTTAATGCTTCTTCCAAAAGACGGCACCTCCAACAGTGCAGCGCTCCTTCAGTATTGCACTCGAAATGTCAGTCCACAATTGTCTACTCAGGTCTGTGGAGCAGGACCTGATCTCTCAACATTTGAACCCAAGAGGTGAGAGTGCTATCCACTGAGACATGGCTGTCAGTGAAGGTTGTGAAAGTCCTCCCCGATTCCCACTCCTGATTGTTATCCTGGGAATGATGCTGGAGAAAGCAAGATTGCAGACATCAGGTTGGATTATGGATCAGGTTCCCTGCTCTGAACAGCCAAGCCTCACACAACATGAATGGTAACACGGACAAAGTGACAGAAGGGTTGGCAATGGCCAGCGGAAACATACCCCAAATGGAACAACAACATCAGGAGAGAAGGGTGGTAGGTGTGAATTGGTAGGCAGGTTGCTTTTCTGCAACAGTTTCTTGTAACATAATCCAATGTGTTGCCTTCAAAGAGGATTGAAGATGTCATGTGTTTTACAGTAAACAGTCTTGTTCTGGAGGTGTCACCTATGACCAAACTATTAAACATTGCACTCTCAGCAAAGGAAGTGGGGCTCATTCAATTAAGGGGAAATCCATAACTTTACAGATTTAAATAATAAAATATACAAAGCAACTCAAAATTAATGACAAAATCCATTCAATGGGAACATCCTGGCTGGAGAGAGCAATGAATAATGTCTGCTTGCAGGTGAATGACACACAGAATGACAGTCTATTCCAAGGCAGTCATATATAGTAATGACACAGACTCTGGGAACTGGAGATTAAAAATAGGCCCATCAGCAACTGTTAAGGTTTCTGATATAAATCTCATCTATTCACACGCAGAGCAACTTATCAGGGTCAACCTGGCTTGTTGGTTGACTTGAACTCATTGAGCCAGCAGTCACCCCAACGCAGGAGGGCTGCATTGTTGAAGGTGTCATCCTTTTGAGTGAAGAGTTCAGTGGTTAGACAGCAATGGTTTCATGGTGATATCTCAAGGGCAGGGAAGACTGCCACAGAATGGATAACACTTGGCTTTCAAGCAACTGCCCAACCACCTCTTTGCTGTTGGCGAGATACTGGGGTGTGTGCTAAAGACTTTCTTTTGTATGACGCCTTGATATGTCTCAAAATGTTTCACTTCACTCTGGGGCAACGAACATTTGCCTACAAGAGGTGAGGTTGTGAGGCCTGATAAGACATTGTACTAAAGTCAGCCTTTCTCGCATCTTCTGTTTTTATTTCAAGGGTTTGAGGTGGCATGATAGACTACAACAGACAAGTCAATGGAACTCCCTTACAGAATTGTCATTTCATTATTTATTTCCCCTTTCTCCCCTGTTTAGACCTTTCCCTTCCCCTCCTCCCTAGCTTCCCTGCACATGGTTTTACAGGCAGTCTGAGTCCTCAGGAACCTCACCCTGAGTGGTCAGGCCTCATGTGTGTGAGCTTTGATGTGATCTGATTTCAGAACCTATCTCACTGAGAATGGTATCAACAGTTGAGCCTGCTCCCATTCTCACTGGGATACTTCCACCAAAATGTTGCTGAATAACAATAAATATGTACCTTTATAAATCGCCTGCAATGTAATAAAACATCTTAAGGCTCAAAAGCTTGGTCAAAGCGCTGGGTTTTAAGGAGCATCTTAAAGGAGGAGAAATAGGTAGAGAAGGGGAGAGGTTCAGGGAGGGAATTCCAGAGCTCAGGGCCCAGGCAGCTGGAGACATGGCCATCAAAGGTGGGGGGAATAAAAATCAAGGATGCAAAAGAGGCCAGCGTAAGATGCGTGCAGGGATGTCAGAGCATCGTAAGGCTGGATGTGGTTTTAGAGACGGGGAGGAGAGGGGAAAATGAAACTTTGGAGGGATTGGAAGGTTAAGAATTTTGAAATTGAGGCTTTGCCAAAGCAGGAACAAACGTTTCCCAACCTTGCCTCTAAGTCAGAAAGTTCTGGGTTGACACCTCACTTTCTGGCTCTGTGACAGACGTGCCGGAGTCGAGGATATCAGCCCTCAGTGAGGCCAGCTATGACAGCACAGATCTGTGACTGAACTTGGGATCTTCTTGTTTTGCGTGGTCAGAGTTGAAGACTTTACTCAGAACCATCAGGAATCCTGACTTGCATTGTGTAGGATCAAGAATCTTATGGGCAACAGTTGGGAAAATAAAATTGACCTCAATATCCCTGGGTTAAGGAGGAGAAATCAGTCAAAATCACCTTGCAATGGCTGGTGTGTGTGTGTGTGTGCATGCGTGCATGAATGTGTGTGTGTGTGTGTGTGTGTGGCCCAGATTAGGTAGGAATCACAGGTTCCCCTCCCTGAGCAACATTAAAACCCCAACTAGTTCAAAACAATAACCAGGTACCTTTCGTAATCCGCTTTCCTAGTGCTAATCACCAGATTTATTTTCACAACTTGCTATGGTGGGATTTGAACGCACAACTGTGACTGTGAACTCAGTGTCGTAACCACTAAGTTACATAGCCCAGCAGTGATGCATCTGCAGTGGAATAGCCTGCCAAGACTCACCGTCAAGGTTCGCTAGTGAATAAGTGGTCACTGGGGCACAAAAAAAACGAAGAAACATTTATGTAGCGCCTTTCATGATGTCACAAAGCACTTTACAGCCAATGAAGTGTAGTCACTGTTGCAATGCAGAAAACATGGCAGCCATCTTGCGCACAGCAAGATCCCACAAGCACAATGTGATAATGATTAGCTAACCTGTTGAGGGATAAATATTGGCCAGGACATCGAGGATAACTCCCTTGCTCTTCTTCGACACAGTGTCATGGGATCTGTTAGGTCCACCTGAGGGGGCAGACAGGGCCTCGGTTTAATGTCTCATCAGAAAGATGACAGTCGGGAGGATTCCGTGGAACTGCAGTACAGAAAATAGAATATTGTTTTCAGCAATGAAAGAGAGACAACTATTAAAGGTGGTGGTGGTGGGCACCAGGGGGTGAGAGCACCTTGCCATTTATAGCATGTCTGGAGATAAAACCGATAGTGCACGCACTTCAGTTTTGGAAATGTGCCAGGCTGTTTGACCAGCAGGGCTATCAGGATTTATCACAGCTTAATTTATAAGGAAATAACACATCCCTTATCTACAGTGAGACACTAATCTGGGGCTTGGGTTCAGAAGGGGAATGGAAAGCAGTTAAAATGTGCTCCCTCGTTCATGTTTGCTGTCTGGTTTTTACAGATATATACAGATACTGTTTATATCAATATAAAATTTTTAATATCTGCAGGTACTTCCTGTTAACTATTTTCCATTCTAAATTCCTATGGTCACATTAATAATGGAAGCTTCCAATGTAAACTTTGTGAATGCACTCTCCTCACAATAAAGGCACTGCAGTGCCAGCACTGGCTGGAGGGTGTAATCACAGCTGCAGCAGTCCTCCGGCACATCAATGAAAGGACATTTCTTCAGGCGAGAGCCTATTCAACCATGGGATTATCTTAACAGAGGGCCATCCTGTGCCCACGTGTCTACACTTTCTGGGCTAGAGGGGAGGGGTCGCCTGGCAGAAATCAAGAAGAGAAACACTGGCCTATTTTCAAGGCTAACTCCTTGCAGCCCAGCTATTGCACCCCTGCTTCTGTCAGGGCATAGGCCTCAAACCAGGGATTAAAGCTGGGCCCTTCATAGTCTGTATAGTTTAGTCTCATGCCAAGCAACTGAACTACCTTTCTCCACACCTTTTTTGAATTCTTTCATGCAAGGCCAGCAATTTTTGCCCATCCCTAATTGCCCTTGAACTGAGTGGTTTACTCAGCCATTTCATGGGGCAGTTAAGAGTCAACCACACTGCTGTAGGTCTGGAGTCACATGTAGGCCAGACCAGGTAAGGGCAGCAGATTCCCTTCCCTAAAGGGCATTAGTGAATCGGATGGGTTTTTACAACATCATTGATATTTGTCATGGTCACCATTGCTGACACTAGCTTTACAATACCAGATTTGTTAAGTGAATTTAAATTCCACCAACTGCCTTGGTGAGATTTGAAACCCTGTCCTCAGAGCATTAGCCTGGGCCTCTGGATTACAAATGCAGTGACATTACCATTATGCCACCATTTCCCCCCACCCCGTGCTCCTGATTCTTGGAGCAGCTGCCTCTCGATCACACTTCCTGCTGGATCAGTGAGACTGGAGGAAAAGAGTGAGAGAAAAGGACTAAGGAGAGTGAGTGTTGAGGGGGGGAAAGGGAGAAAGATATTCTTAAGTGGAGGAGTAGGGAAGAAGGGAGAGGTAACCTCCTGGGCTCCTGGTTAGGGCTGGTGGAGAGACAAAGAGAGGTTTTGTTAGGGTGACCGGGACAGAAAGTGACCAGATTGAGAGAGAGAGAGAGAGAGAGACCGATCCTGTAGGGGTAGGAATGTGAGGGGAGAAGTATTTGGTGGGGGTGTTGTAAGGTTGCCAACCTTCCAGGATTGCCCTGGAGTCTCCAGGAATTAAAGATTAATCTCCAGGTCACTGCTGCCAGTAACCCTGAAGAAAAATCAGTGGGGCAATCAAAAAAAATTGTGCTTTTAAGAAAATTTTCTTTGAAGACTTCTGTTTACCAGTTCGACAAATATCAGATGTGGAAGAGAAAGCTGGCAGTCAAGAATGGCCCAGTTTAGTAATGAAGAGCCTGCTCGATTTCTGATCGACACGGGAAGGCAGGGCACTCTGATGATTGACATGTCAAGCAACCAATGGCAGGTTTATAGGGCAGAGGGGCAGCAAGAGGTCATGTGATGTCACCTCCAGGAATACGCCCAATCAGATTTGGTGACCCTAGGGTGTTGGAGTGTGGGAGAGTATTGCTTTTACCGGGGTAGGGAGGCGATGGTGGAAATTGGGACTGGGCCTGCCCATGTTATAGGACAATGAGTCCAAGTCACCGCAGTGATCCTCCTCCTCCTTCAGGTACCAGGCCCTGAGAGGGTGTTAGTGACCATGGACTTTCATTGGATTGGTCCCTGATTGTGCTGGGCAAGGTACCGCAGTGGTTTGCCAACTGCAGTGATAATGACACAAAATCCACTGGTACATTCCAGAAGAGAAGTGCTGGAGAGCAACGGAGAGATTTTAAGTAACTGGCCAGTTATACAGTGGTTTGCACATCGTTCACCCTCTTGCTCCTGAAGTCGTTGGCAGTTGAGCCGAAGTTCACAAAAACACTGCCAGTGAAAGCTTTTCACCCTCTGACTGCACACCTACCGCCCAGACTAAAATGGAATTTTAACACAGGAATTGCTGACTTGTAAGAGAACCGCGCCTTCAGGTTGGTCAGTTGCCTGCTGGCGTTTAAGGTCAGCCCCATTTCAAGACTATTGAAGAAGCCCTTCTCAAGGGCAATTAAGGATGGGCAATAAATGCTAGCCTAGCCAGTGATGCCCACATCCCATGAAAGGATACATTTAAAAAGAGCCCGCATGAGAGCAGTTGTGTTCTCTATGCTGTCCTTTGAGACCATTGGCTATTTCAGCCTTGTGACCAGCCATCCGCCATATGCCTGTGTCCCCTGTGGGTTCCTTTGAGTCAACTAATGCAGCAACTGAACAGCTAATCCTGATATCACATTAGCTGCTGCACCTTCAATCCATGTAATTCCAGCTCTGCGTTTAACTGTCATTAGCACTGTTTTGGTTTTTTCCAGATCACGTTATATATTGCAAAAAGAATAACCGGTGATAAGGAAGGAGTAAAAGGCAGTAATTTAATCGAGGGGTTCAGATGTCATCCATAAATCTGTCAACCAAGAACTCAGATTAAATTACAGCTTTATTACTTGCTCCCAATCATCAATAATTCTATATATACACACCCGCCCAAGCGCGCGCACACACACACACGCACGCACACACACGCACACACACACGTGCACACACACACGCGCACACACACACACGCGCATACACACGCGCACACACACACGCGCGCACACACACGCGCGCACACACACACACGCGCGCACACACACGCGCACACACACGCACGCACACACACGCGCACACACACGCGCACACGCACACACACACGTGCGCGTGCACACACGCACGCACGCACGCGCGCACGCACACACACACGCGCACGCACGCACACACACACGCACGCGCACACACACACGCGCACACACACACGCACACACACGCGCACACGCACGCGCACACACACACACACACACACACGTGCGCGTGCACGCACGCACACACACACACGCACGCACACACACACACACATGCACACACACACACACACATGCATACACACACACACGGGGCCGGATTTCTCAGTGGGGTTAAGAAGGCGGAATGGAAATTTGAGTGGTTCGCTTGCTCCTGTCCCCGCCCCCGCCATCCCAGCGCAATAAATCAGGCATCTAAGACCCATTAGCAGCTGCTCAGCAGGAAGGCAGCCAGTTAGCAGTGCGTTGAGGGGGTGCCCAAGCCCAATGGGGCATCTAGGCCGAGAGGTCAGGCAGGAGCGGGGGCTACGATGTGAACCGGAAGTCTGTCAATTTAACGGCTCCCTGCCCTCTCATTCTCTCCTTATTTCTTATGGCAGCCTGAAAACAGTGAATAGATAAAGCCTAAAATGAAACAAATGCTGTCCCCTCCAGCCGCAAACAGGCTCTGCCGCTACACGCAGCCGTGGTAACATTGGTCGGCCTTTCCTTCTGCCCTTGTGCCACCTCTTCGTTCCTGGCACAAAGCACTCACACGCTCTTTTCCCATCAGACCACCGAGAAATGGAGCGGGCAGTGCAAAATTCAATAGCTCGTTCATCGGTTATTTCAAAACGGTGGGAGGGCTTCTGATTTCTGTAGCCGCTCGCCTTCCGGAATACTGGAGAGTGGCGCGATGATGTTGGGTTGCCGACTGGATGGGGGGGTGGAGGTTGTGTGACGGGGAGTTGAGGTTTGCGGGAAGTTGGGCAGGTGGGGTGTGGGCAGCTCCTGGTGTGCAGTTTGGAGGTCTTGACAACCCTCTGCTTCCAGAAGTGTTTTTTTTTTTCACCCGTGAGCCTGGGTATCGAGGTCCGTCTGGTTATTGCATATAAAAGTGGGGGTGTGGGAGCTGGGCGTGCATGTGGTTGGGGGTGGGGGGAGGTGGGAGGACACTACAACTGAGCCTGACCCTGCCTCCACTGGGCATCTGCACAAACACTTTCCACAGGCATCTTTATATAGTGATCTAGAGTGGGAACCTTGGCTGATTTATTTTCCCTCCTTCGCCCATGGACCTGGCCAGCAGTTATAATATTCACCAGCTTTCTACCAGCTTAATACTGACCAACAGTTTTACAGGTGACCCTCCTGCACTGAATATCCAAATCATTCACATTAGGAAAGTCAAATTTTCATTCTTAACCAAAAAGAAAAAAATCAGATGGACACAAATCTATTTTGTTTAAATCCTCTCACAGATTCGGCAGTGAGGGTCCCGACATCTTTTCCAAAAGTCTTTCCCAAAATCTTTTCCCCCTCGTTCAATTCAATTTCTAAATTCACACCCCTGCTCTGGAAGCTCCAGGCTTCCCTGTTGTGTGGTGCCCTCTGGTTTTTCTCTCCCCGTGGCAGAGTGCCTGACCTCCACTTGACGCCCCCTCAGGACCTCATCTCAAACCAGAAGAATCAGAGTCGTGGACCTCATAGCCCACGTGGGGTTCCAGCCATGGCTCAGTGAATAGTACTGTCACCTCAGAGTCAGAAGATTGTGTTTTTAAGTCACAATCCATGCTAAAGGCATGTTAATTGTTTGTCAAGATGCACTGGTGAAGGGCATTGTTTAATTAAGTACCTAGGGCACTTATAAGGAAAGACTGTTGGGACATTGGATGGAGTAGTTAGAAGGCAGACATATGTAATGCTGCATTCTGTAAATAAACCTATTATCAAGAAGAGGAATAGGTGTCTAGTTTCATTCTTCACCATCTAGTTTGGGATCCAATTAACACTATAGAGACCTGAGTGCAAAAATTTAGGCTAGACATTCTGAGTGCAGCACTATCAGAGGTACTTTCTTTGAGATGAAAAATTAAACCAAGGGCCATGTGCCCTAGCTCTTAGATGGAAGTAAAAGATCCCATGGTACTGTTTCAAAGAAGAGCAGGGGAGGGCAAATGATCTAGTCATTACCACATACATATTTGTGGGAACTTGCTGTGCAAAAATTAGCTGCCATGTTCCCTATGTTACAATAGTGACTTCAGGCTGAAATTCCTGGCTCCTCTGGAGGGGACATGTAAACTACGCAGTGTGGCAGGCCCACCACCTTCCTGCCCACGGCCGCGTTGTCCCCAATAAAACGCTAGCTGGGTGGGCACCTAAGTTGGCAGCCCACCAGCCATACCTAAATAAATAATTAGGGTCAATTGAGCTTGTTTCAAGCCAATTGACCCGGATAATGCACTGCCCAGGCCATAATACAGCTGGTGTGGGCAGGCAAGCGGGAGTGGGCGGTCACTTAGTGGGCCGTCACTTTTATGCATAAGTGTTTAAAAGGTGGGAAGGAAGAGGGGGTACATCCTTTGGGAAGTGCCCTGAGTCCATCGGGGGCAACGCCTGCAAAATTTTAAGGCACCCCCCCACCCCACTTTGTTCCCTCCTACCTGGCCTCCAAAACCAGCATGCCCCTCCCCACCCAACCCCCGCTCGCCTCCCTAGGCTGCCCGACCCCTCCCCACCCAAAAAGGCCCGACTTTCCTGCCTTGGACGTTCATCTTCTCTTCAACCTGGGCCTGCTTGCAGTCCCGGCAGTGCCCACCGCTGAGCTCTGGCGCCACTGGGACTGCTGTAGCTGCCGGCCAATCTGATAGTCCGGCATCTCTAGAGGACGGGACTTCCCGCTGAGGGGCAGAAGTCCCACTGTCATCCAGCTTAGCCCACCCACGGGAGCATTATGGCTGTTGGGGGGGTGGGGGGGGCTTCTTTTGGATGCGTCAGCTATTGGCTGACTTTCCTTCTGCATGGTGGAGGGAACAAGCAGGCTGACCTCCCCCCCACCCTGCCCCCACTGCCTTCCCCCCACCGCCCCCCCCCCACCAACATAAAATCCAGCCCTGCACTTCAAAAATGACATCATTGGCTGCAAAGTGCTTTAGAACATCCTGAGGTTGTGAAGGTCGCTATATAAATGCAAGTCTTTCTTTTCTTTTCCAGTGAGACTGTTGAGGCAAGAAAGTGACTTTTAAACTCTTGGAGAAGTTACTGTCACATTAATCGTAGCGAGAAGCTGACGTGTTTGCCTGTAAAGTGGGCTGCATACAGCAACATGCTCTCCACTCACTGCTGTAAAACGCGGACTCCTAACACGTGTTTAACAAATAATTGTTAAGAATTACTCATACGGCTAATAGGAAGAGGTGTGCTTCTATGTTACTTAACTTCCCGTGGGCAGTGGCAGATGTAAACAGAGAATGTGGGCTTCACTGTGACTAAAGCGAAAACTCTCTGCTAATTAGCCACCAAACGAACCCGCCACAAAAACTTCTTCCGCACAGCTTCTTAACCGCTGCACTCTGGCCCCGCTAGTGAAGAAACACCCACATGCACACAGCTCGCAATGTGCTGGCCTTGCACTATTTATAAAACCCTGGCCGACACTCTCTCTAGTGCATCGCGCATCTGGCTGAGATGCAAGAGAACTCACTGAAAGGAGGGAGGTTAGAGAGTGCCCTTGAGCCAACAATCTATTGAATGCTCAGTCAGGTATTGTACAGCATCCCAGTAACAAAAAAATGAATTAAAAAAAAACAAGTTAAAAATATTTCTATATCTCCTTTCGTGAAGTCCTAAAGCACTTTACAGCCAATGAAGCTCTGTCAAAGCGTAGTCATTGTTGTAATCGCGGCACAAAGTTTATGCATAGCAAGCTCCCATGAACAGCAATGGGATAATGACTGGATAATCTGTTTTATTAGTGATGTTGGTTAAAGGATAAAAATTGGGCCAGCACACGAGGGGGCGCTCCCCTGATCTTCTTCAAAGCAGTGCCATTGGATCTTCGACAGCTATTTGAGAGGGCCGGCATCTCACTCAAAGTGGGGTTCGTCTAACAGTGCAGCGGGCCCCCTCAGCGCTGCACTAGGAGTGTCAGCCTAGATTTTGTGTCCCAAGTCTCCGTGGTGGGGGTTGAATCAACAACCCTCTGACTCAGAAAGAAGAAAGCTCTCACCTATGCCCCAGCAATCTGTCTCAGCTTCCATCGTAGAACAACAGCCTCTCCGTCTCTCCGGCACTTTAGTGCCAGCAGGCCTTCAGGGATGTGGTAATGGGGGTCTCTCGCTGGCTCTCCAGCCGGTAAGCGAGACCTAATGCCTCCATGAAATCCCCCCCGCCCCCCCACCCACAAAGGTCAGTATGACCCCTTGCGGCACCCAGTCCTCATATAACCTGGCCTTTGACCCTTGCTCACAGAAACTTACCCACATTGAAAACTATGTTTTCAGACACTTTTTTTCACCTCCCTTTCAGTTGCAGAGCAGGGAGGTGGAGAAGTTGTGGGGGGAGTGTGTGAAACAACTGATGAGGCACTCGTTCAGTCAGCCCGCTTGGTCAAATTCACCTTTCTGGAGAACTGAGAGTTAGATTGGACAGGCTGGGGCTCTTGTCTCTAGAAAAGAGAAGGCTGGGGATGAGGGAGGCGGTGTCATTGAATGTCGACATTTACGAAGGTGTTCAATAGGTTAAGTAGGATTAGAAAGGATGTTTCCACTCGTGGGCTGAGTCCAAAACTAGGGGCCATCAATGTGAGACAGTCTCTGACAAATTTAATGGGGGATGCAGGTGAGCTCCTACCTAGAGTGGCTGACATGTTGAACTGCTCAGTGCTGCCCCACGGTGGAAGTCAGTTTTGACCAGGAACTGAGGAGTGGACCAAATCAAAGTTGCTACATCTTGTACTGCCCACAACATAGCAAATGGTTTAGAAAGAACATGTTTGAACATGTCAGTGGATAGCACTCTTGTCTTTGAGTCAGGAGGGCAGGGGTTCAAGCCCCACTCCGGAGACCTGAGCTCATAATCTGGGCTGACACTCCCGATGCGGTGCTGAGGGAGGGCTGCACAGCTGGTGGTGCCAGCGCTTGGATGAAACATTGAACCGAGGCCCCATTTGCCTGTCCAAGTGGTTCAGGACGCTGTTAAAGGCTTTCATGGCACTATTGAAGGAAGAGCAGGGAGGTGGTGTGAACAGCATTCATCGCCCTAAAAAGTTGAAACCCAGTTGCTAATTGTGGAATATATGCTGTGGGCAAAATGGCTGTTGCTTTTGCCTGCTCTTAAGGGAATGAGATTGAGGAATACTAAAGACAACCGTTTTACACAGAAGAATCTCTTAAATTAGCTCCCATTTTATATTGTGCAGATAAATCTTAGAATGAAAGACTGAGAAAATCAACTAACGATACACATATCTGTTCAAGAGGCCAGGCCGATGTTTACATTTAGATTTGCTTCTTTGCTCTAAACTGAAGACTCAATACTGTGGAGTGACCCCATTTGGTCACACACTGACCCTAAACACCGATGTTTTTCTGTAGAACTCGAGATCAAAAAGACTTGAGAACAGATATTGAGACCGTGTAAAGGGTTTACAGAATGAGGATGCCTCTAGGATCGGCGCAGCTACAAACTGTATAAATGGTGTAACATCATTGCCATAGGCAGCAAGATAAAGATGGAATGTATCAGAAAGGGTGAGCAGTATCTTCTGTGGCAAACCGTCCTTTGTAACCTCGGGTGTTTGGTCATGAGCCTGTGCAGCATTTAATCATTAGTAAATCTTCAAGCCTTTGACTGCTTGATGAATCCATCCTTGACCCGATGCATTCTGCTCCTACTTATCCCTCAGCCAACATTACCGGAAAAAAACAGATTGTCTGGCCACCATCGCGTGGCTGCTCCGGGAGCTTGCTGTGCACAAATTGGTTGCCACATTTCGTACATTACAACCGTGAATACACGTCCAATGTCCCTCATTTGCCGTAAAGCACTTTGAAACACGCAACGCTTATGACACAGAAGGAGGCCACTTGGCCCATTGTTTCTATGTGGGCCGAAAAGGAGCAATCCAGCCCAATCCCACTTTCCAGCTCTTGGTCCATTATCCTTTGGGGCATCCCGAGGTCTTGAAAGGTGCTACACAAATGCGGGTTCTTTCTTCTCCCTCTTCACTCAACGTCACCTCATTCAAGTTGTCTGCCGGTGGATATTTTTCATTGGGGGCTCGGTTTCTACTTTGCTGCATGATTTATATTGCGTGTGATAGAATAATTTTTTTAAAAAAAGGGCAACAAGGACTTTGAATTATCGGGAGTATAAATGCAAGTGTGGAAAAATCCAGCAGGTCATTCACCATCTGTACAGAGAAAAAAACGGATCACAGCATCGTGTGTGTGTTCAATCAATTCCGATGAAGGGTACAGGCTAGAAAGTCACAACATGTCATTTTTATTTTCAAATGCTGTACTCCAAGAGGTATCTATTTTTACTTTAGGGCTTCAGCATTCTCTTTTTTATGTTTTATATCTGTTTCACCAGTTAAAAATGCTCAATCACTTTTTAAAACCACTCGTATTGCTTACATTTCTTGCAGGATTTCAGGTTTAAGCTATGTAAGAGAGGGGGGAAAAAAATCCCAAGAATGTTTCTTTAATAATTCAGAACAATGATTCTCAAGGCGCATGGAGCTGAAAGGCAGCATGGTGACAGTCAGCAATATCTTAGCAGTTCCTCCTGGCATGTCCTTCACAAAGCTCTTCCATAATAAGATCCCTCTGTTCTCTCCCCGCCCCAATCCCAATCATCCTGGGGCATGTACAACAATAAATTTACATTTGCATAGTGCCTTTAACATGGTAAAATGTCTCGAGGCGCTTTGCAGGAGCATTATCAGACAAAAAAATTGGCGCCGGGCCAAAGGAGGAGCCATTAGGACAAGTGGCCAAAGGCTTGGTCAGAAATATAGTTTTTAAACGTGGTCTGAATGGAGGAGAAAGAGGTGGAAAGGTTTAGCGGGGGGCATGCCAGAACTTAGGGCTTGGATCAAACACTCTGACAGGCAGTGGACAGAAGAGGCATCAATCGCAGCTTTCTGGATCATGTTTGAACCCAGTCCCAAGACCTGAAAGGCCTGACCCATCTTAGTGGCCAGGACCCATTTCGTGCGGCCTTCAAATTCCACGTAGGGAGTAATCCTGTGGATTAAAACCTATTTTTGTTTTAGGATATTGCCCCAACGTGTTCCTCTTGGTCAGCACAATTAAGGCCAGGGCCACGACTGAACACGTTGGAGCGAGACAAAGGGACAAATTGAAATTGTTTCTGGTCCCTCTGAAGCTGCTTAATCCTACAGTGTTGTCACTCTGTTGTCTCAGGTTATTCCTTCCTCTCCTTCACTCCCAAGACGATCTTCATTGTAGCTACACTGTTCCATTTTTCTTTACATTTTTTTTTAGCACCAAAAAAAAATACTCCCCCTTTTTCTGGTTCACCTTCTACCACTGCATCGCCCTCCCCATCCCCACCTCACCTCCACAAGGAGCCCTGCATCCAGGTAGGGGTACAGCTGTGTGAAAGCCGCTCTGGTAAACCATATGTGGGAGGGTAGTGCTGTTATAATGAGCCTTTCTCTCCACCCCCAACAACTCTCTAACCCCCTCCCCCTTCCCCACCCTCTTCTCGCTCTCTCTCTCCCCTCAGGCTGCCTTGTTTGAATTAACAACACAGCGCAAATACACAGGAGTGACCCTTTATATCCTCACAGTCTGTGCCACAGCCCGTTGCTATGCCAATGCCATATATTTCTAAGCATTTCCCTTGAGATAAGTAATTTGGGAAAATTCAGGCTTCAACTTTAGCTCATCCAGCTATCTAAACTTGCAGTCTCCTGCAACAACACTGAACCTATGTACAGCTCCCACCTTGCACAAGTTAAAAAAAAATTACACAAGACTTTACAAGTGCAGTGGCTGGTTTACCAGACACCATTGCTGAAGTGTGCAACTTGGAACTGAGAGTGCACAAGCCAGGCAGATAAGGCACAGAAGAAGGCCATTTGGCCCATCATCGCCTCTCTACCCCTCAGTCATCATTACAAAATATTCCATTCTTTTTCCAGTAGCATTTCCCCCCCACAATGGTTCTGCAGCTAAGAGCATCATCTAAGGGATAATGTCACTGGAATCCAGAAGCTAATGCTATGAGTACATGGGTTCAAATCCCACCACAGCAGCTGATGGAATTTAAATTCGATTAATAAAATCTGGAATTGAAAGCTAGTCTCAGTAATGGCGATCATGACACTATCATTGATTGTTGCAAAAACTCATCTGGCTCATTAATGCCCTTTAAGGAAGGAAATCTGCCATCCTTACCCAGTCTGGCCTACATGTGACTCCAGACCCGCAGCAGTGTGGTTGACTCTTAGTTGCCCTCTGCAATGGCCTAGCAAGCCACTTAGCTCAAGGGTAATTAGGGATGGGCAGCAAATGCTGGCCTTGCCAGTGACAGCCGCATCTCATGAAAGAATACATTTTTAAAAACGTGGTGAGGTTGAGCCACACGCACACAGGTAGCCTGTGATCCCGTTTTGCGCTGGATTCGCTATGTTGGCTGGATGTCAGTAGAGTGTGCTAAACTGCCTTGGTTGCAGTTGGCTGGGAAGGGGAAACAACCAATCAGGATTCCCACCCTTGACTGCAGTCCAATCAACATGGGCCGAAGGCTGCATTGGCCTCAACAATGGTTGAACAACCTTCATGGTTGAATAGGAAAGGGTGAACTTGCATTTCCGTAGCACCTTTTGCAACCTCAGGGCAACACTTCACAGGCAACAAAGTATTTTTGAAGGGCAGTCACTGTTGTATTGTAGGAAGCACGGCAGCTAATTTGCGCACAGCAAGATCTCACCGATAGCAATGTGATAATGACCAGGTAATCTGTCTTAGCGATGTGGGCTGAGGAGTAAACATTGGACAGAAAACTTTACAGCCGCTCTTCAAAATAATATCACGGGATCTCTTGCACCCGCCTGTTATCTTGATTCAACGTCTCATCTGAAAGACAGCACCTCTGACAGTGCAGCACTCCCTCAGTTAAGGAAAGAAAGACTTGCATTCATATAGTGCCTTTTAGAACCTCAGGCCGTCCTTGGGTGGCTTGTTACTGTCCTGAGGCAGAAAACACAGAAAGCAATTTTAACACAGCAAGCTCCCACAAACAGCAATGTGATACTGACCAGATAAACTGATTTTTAGTAAGGTTGATTGAGGGATAAATATTGACCTGCAGCCTGGCCTCTGTGCCCAAAATTCTGGAGCAGTAGTTGAACCCAGAACCTTCTGAATCAGAAGCAGAAGTGCTTCTCACTGAGAGACAGCTGGTACTTAAGGCACCGGTGCACATTGTCTGAGGTCAATATGTACGGCTTATCGGGACAGCTTGAATGGGCCAAATATACGAAAACCTTGCTAATGGCTGACCCCTGCAAGCTACCTTGAGAGGGACCACTTCCAGAACAAAGGCCAAAAGCCAACATGAAACAGCGACAAGGGAAATAATAATAAATACTTCTGTCACGGTTTGAATTTAACCCAGCTGCTATATGATCCAGAGAATGTTCCATTGATTCACCTCCCTATCAATGTGTAGCTGACCTTGAGAACTGAGAAGAGGATAAAGCCTGCTGCCTCCTAATGAACAAGAGTTTATTTTCGTTTAGAAGTAGTGGAAAATGTTCAGGTTTGAAAGTGCAGGAATGGAGGATGAATGCAAGCTGAGAAATAACAGTGAGGTAATGCAGAGTTTATGCTTGAGATTCTGGCACCCTCAAAGTCCTGTGAAAGAGTGGGTTGGAGTAGGAGATGGTGGGTGAGAGATTGGTTGACAAACAGAAGGTTGCCATGGAGAGAGAGAGAGAGAGAGGGGTTGGAGGCAACAGGTGAGAAGGCCTCAAGATGTTAAGATGATGAGGCTTTGTAGGATCTGGTCCACAGTGAGTGATAAATGCTAGATGAGGTGCAGTTGATACAACATATTTCCAAAATAAAGGCAGAAAATGTTGGAAATACTCAGCAGGTCAGGCAGCATCTGTGGAGAGAGAGAAACAGTTAGCGTTTCGGGTCAGTGACCTTTCATCAGAACTGGGAAATGTAATAGGGTTTGTGCAGGGGAGGTTGGGGAAAAGAAAAGATGCAAAGGCCTGTGATAGGGTGGAAGACAGGAGAGCTTAAATGACAGAAGAGTTAGTGACTCAAGGCCAGTGTGAGTAGTCATAGAATCATAGAATAGTTACAGCACAGAAAGAGGCCATTTGGCCCATTGTGTCCCTGCTGGCTCACTACATCACCAACTCACTTAATCCCATTCTCCTGCCTTTTCTCCGTAGTCCTGCAATTTTTCTCTCTTCAGATAATTATCCAATTCTCTTTTGAAGGCATTGATTGAATCTGCTTGCACCACACACAGAGGTAGTGCATTCCAGAGCCTAACCACTCACTGCGTAAAAATGTTTTTCCTCGTGTTGCCATTGCTTCTTTTTCCAATCACCTTAAGTCAGTGTCCTCTGGTTCTGGATCCTTCTACCAATGGGAATAGTTTCTCTCTACTCTGTCCAGACCCCTCATGAATTTGAACATCTCTATCAAATTTCCTCTTAATCTTCTCTTCTCCAAAGAGAACAGCCCCAGGTTCTCCAATCTATCCATGTAACTGAAGTTCCTCATTCCTAGGACCAGAGGAAGGTGGTGGCATAGTAGTATTGTCACTGGACTAGTAATCCAGATACCCAGGGTAATGCTTTGGAGATTTGGGTTTAAATCCCACCACAGCAGATGGTGAAATTTGTATCTAGAATTCAAAGTCTAATGATGATTGTGAAACCAATGTCAATTGCTGTAAAAACCCATCTGGTTTGCTAACGTCCTTTAGGGAAGGAAATCTGCTGTCCTTGCCTGGTCTGGGCTATATGTGGTTGCAGACCCATAGCAACATGGTTGACTCTAGAAGGGCAATAAATGTATGATCAAAAAAAAATTCTTTGAATCTTTTCTGCCCACTCCCTAATATTTTCACATCTTTCCTAAAGTATGGTGCCCAGAACTGAAAACAATACTCCAGTTGAGGCTGAGCCAGTGTTTTATACAGGTTTATCCTTGCTTTTGTACTCAAGGCCCCATTTATAAAGCTAGGATCCCATTTATGTTATTAACCGCTTTCTCAATCTACCCTGCCTCCTTTAATGATTTATGCACATACACCAGGTCCCTCTGCTCCAGCATGCCCTATAAAATTGTAACCTTTATTTTATACTGCCTCTCCTCATTCTTCCTACCAAAATGAATCACTTGACACTTCTCTGCATTTAATTTCACCTGGCAATTGTCTGCCCATTCCACCAGCATGTCCATGTCCTTTTGAAGTTTAACACCATCCTCCTCACAGTTCACAATACATCCAAGTTTTGTGTCATCTGCAAATTTTGAAATTGTGCCCTACACACCCATGTCTAGGCCATTAATGTGCATCAAGAAAAGCAGGGTTCCTAACACCAACCAACCATATACCCTCCTCCAGTCCAAAAAGCAACTCTCTATTTCCCGTCACTCAGCCAATTTTATATCCATGTTGCTACTGTCCCTTTTATTCCATGAACTTTAACTTTGCTGACAAGTCTTTTATGTGGCACTTTATCAAATACCTTTCAGAAGTCCATGAACACCACAATAATTGCATTACCCTCAGCAACCCTCTCTGTTAACTCATCAAAAAACTTAAGCAGGTTAGTTAAATATGGCTTACCCTTAACAAATCCATACTGGCTTGATTGATCCTCATTTGCCTAAGTGACTGTTAATTTTCTCCTGGATTATTGTTTCTAAAAGCTTCTCCAGCATCGAGGTTAAATCGTCTGGCCTACTGTTCTGGGCTTATCCTTACACACTTCTTTGAATAGCTGTGTAACATTTGTAATTCTCCAGTCTCTGGCACCACCCCTGTATCTAAAGAGGATTGAAAAATTATAGCCAGTGCCTTTGCAATTTCCACCTTTACTTCCTTCAATATCCTTGGATGCATCTCATCCGATCCTGGTGACTTTAAATACAGCCATCCCATTTAATATCTCACCTTCATATATTTTTAGCCTATCTAAAGCCTTGAAAGGAGGTCTTGCAGTGTAGTGGGTCCCTCTGAGCCAGAAGCTCCAGGTTCGAGTCCCACTCTAGGACTTGATGGCTGTGGAAGGTGCATTCATAATGTGGCCAAACAGGTTAATTATCAACTTGAAAATCTTTCCAACACATGCCAATGGCAGGTGGCAAGAGCAGGAGAGTCTCCTGGTCAGCCATGTTTGATGTGGAGTCGTGCCCCTTAAGCTATAACCTCTGGTGACAGTCTGGCGACCTGTTCCAGAGAAAATTGGCCATGGAAACAGACATAAGCATGTGCTTTGTCTGCCTCATGTGCCACTAGATGCAGGAAGCTTCCAAGTCCAAGTATCTCAACTACCTCCAGAGTCTTCATCCTTGGTAAAAACAGATGCTAAGTACTAATTTAATATCTCAGCCATGCATAAATCCCCTTTTAGGTCTCTTATCAGCCCCATTCCTCCTTTTACCACCTTTTTAATATTTATATGCTGATAGAGGACTCTTGGACTGCCTTTTATGTTAGCTGCCAGTCTCTTCCCATACTCTCTCTTTGCTTCTCTCATTTGTTTCCTCAGTCCCACTCTGAACCTTCTGTATTGAGCCTGGTTCTCAATTGTGTTATACATCTGACATGATGAGACAAGAAAAGAAACAAAAGACGTACCTAGAACAGGTGTGACACTGTCCAATAGCATAAAGGGGAGAAAGAAAAAAGGAAACCTGCAAAGAAAATGAAACAAAATGGAGACAGAGATTACAATCTGAAACTGTTAAACTCAATGTGGAGTCAGGAAGGCTGTAAAGTGCCTGCAGAGTATTTCCAGCATTCTCTGTCTTCATTTCAGATTTTCATCATCCATAGTACTTTGCTCTTGGAGAACTTATTTCTAGTTTGGTTAACTATGCTATTGTACTGGAACAAAATGAATTATTTTCAAATGTTTCTTCTTGACTATTTAAAGTTTTAAAAGTAAGTTCAGGACTGTATGTATATAAGTAATATTGTGACTCAACATGTGTTTTCTCCTTTTGTAGGCTGTAACCTCGAACTGTTCCTGATGTTGCTTGGATTGGAGTTCCATATTTCAGTCTCTTGCCCCAGACACTGTGTTTGTTACCCTTCTCCAATGACTGTCACATGCCAGTCGCATGGATTCACCTCCATCCCGGAAGGAATTCCTACCAACAGCGAAAGAATATTCCTCCAAAATAACAGGATAACTCTTCTGTTGAGGAACACGTTCAGCCCGTCTACAGTCACCCTTTGGTTGTACTCCAACAATATCACGTTCATTGACCCAGAGGCCTTCCGTGGATTCAACCTCCTCGAAGAGCTTGACCTTGGGGACAATCGGCATCTGAGGTTCCTGGATGCAGAGACCTTTAATGGTTTGGAGAAACTTCATGCTTTGCACCTCTATCGTTGTGGGTTGACCTTTCTGCCCAATGGAATCTTTGAAGGCCTTCACAACTTGCAGTATCTGTACCTACAGGATAACCACATAGAGTATCTTCAGGATGATCTGTTCCTGGAGCTGGTCAACCTTACGCAACTCTTCTTGCATGGGAATAAGTTATTGAGTTTGTCCCAAAACACCTTCAGAGGGCTAGTCAACCTTGATCGCCTTTTGCTGCATCAGAATCGGCTTCATTGGGTTAACAAACGAGCTTTCCACGATCTTCGGAGGCTGGCCACTTTATATTTGTTCAATAACAGCCTGAGCTCGCTTCCTGGGGAATGCCTGGCAGAGCTTGGATCACTGCAGTATCTCAGGCTGAATGGAAATCCTTGGGAATGTACCTGTAAGGCTCGATCTTTGTTAGAATGGCTCCAGCGGTTCAGAGGATCAAGCAGCAGCGTCATCTGTGAATCCCCCAGGGATCTACAAGGGATTGACCTAAAGGTCCTCTCCTCCCGCCTCTTCAAGAACTGCACAGGGTCGGAGTCACTCAACCAGATCCGAACTAGGCAGCACCCCCATCACGGGGTCAAGAACGGACTGGAGCCTGGGCACTCTTCGCGGGGCCTGGGGCCGGGGTCGGAACACACGCTGCCCGGCAAGAACGGCACCAGCCAGCGTGACGACGCGGACAAAACCTACCTGGGGGAGGGCGCCCCAAAGAAATCAGCGGATGGGGTGCCTGATGGGATGTGGGGCAGCGATTACCTGCCTGACGCTGGGCAGAAGCCTCAGACCATCCGCCCCTTCCCGCCCAGGCGCAGGCCACGGATTAAGTGCACCCGCCGCACGCATTTGGAGCCCCCACCCGGAATCCAGCAGCCCGCTGGAGGGGGAAACAGCCCCTGCCCTAGGGCTGGATGGCTCACCCTCCTGGCGGCCCTGGTCCTCATCATCCGTTGAGCCCGCTACCCCCAGTAATGAAAAGGGCAAAAACATTCTAACACTGCCGTCAATCCAGTAGGGACCAAAAAAATTTTTAAAAAACAACAAAAAAAAAATCAATTTTTAAAATTACAAGCGATTAATACTGTTACTATGTGCTTAGGCAGACCACGGATTTATTGGATGGCATTCTGTTTTGGACCATTGGAATATAATTGGAAATCGTTGGAATAATACGCCCAATGGAAATGAATCGGCAACACGGGATGACGTGGATAAGGGTTCCCGCACGACCTACAGGCAGCAGGAATTACATTGGAGAGAGCACTCGGAAATAATATTTTAACAAAACATTCCCGGAGTCAATTTTGACATACCTGCTGCTAACTGTGCCCCTGGGAACAACCCTAAAACTCTTGATCGCACCATTGTTTCCTAGAGGAATTCCTCTATCTGGTGAGGACGAGCGATGGTTAACAAAGCAATGGTGGTTCCAGACGTTTTCTGCGTCGACACAGGCATATTCCTCAAACCCTAAAACAAAGCTGGCCTCACCCACCTTTTAATGAGGTTTCATTGTGACCGGACCCCAGCTGAATAATATGCATTGCATAATCGCAAAGGATGAACATGGTATAAAACCCAGAGCTTAATTCATCCAAGTACCAAAAACTGGAGGCCAGATAATTGTATGAAAAGATTCGTAATGGAATAATTCTTTTTATGTGTCTACCTATCATTTGGACAATACACAGCCCTTATATAATTGACGTATATTAATTTCTGGAAGTATATGTTTACAGATTATATTGCTACCCTAGTACAGCTTACACTAAGGTGTTTGTTTTTCTGTCTCGAGGAGATGGAGGATGCTTTATACTTAAGCCATGGATCCAGATAGGATGGACGCAGGAGTCTGTGCTGTTCTGGTTTAACTCGTTGGCTTTTGCTTTGTCTCCCTCTAAATTTGGATGGTGGTTGCCCAGAGTTGAATGGATATAAGACGCTACCCTTTGGTGTTGAGGATGTGGCTCCATTTGACAAGGAAGCTAAATCCTTTCCATTTATTTTTTTTCTGTACTAAATATTAAGATTTGTTGTACCTGAATTTACAGAATTGCTTTAAATAAATATATATATATATATATATATGTGTATATATATATATATATATATATATATGTATATATATCTATTAAAGAAAACAAAAACCTTTTTTGGAAGAAATCAGGATAACAAGTGCTGTATCCCTTCATGTTCATCCATCTGAACAATTGAAAATGTAAATCTGCACAGGCTTCTTTCAACAACGTGGTGATCCCACAAGTTTGAAGCACTCTGCTTTTGATGGGGTTGGGACTTTGGGACAGAAAGATGAAGCTTCAGTACTGGAATATGAAGGGGGCAGAATTTCTTCTCCCTGAAGCCAAGCCTAATTACCCCATGCCCCCTCCCCCCACCCCCCTCTCCCAATCCAACACTTCCAATGTATTACACCATTGGCTGTACTCATCCATTCGACATCATTTCCTTTTCATTTATGAAACCCTCCTCCATTCTAAATGGGTCGTTTAATATTGCAGGCAGAGTGATATCTCGTGAAAGGGACTTTATTGAAGGTAGTGTGGGTGGCGCGGGACTGGAAGGTACATTGGGTTAGACATTCCTTGTTTTCACCTCTGACAATCGTGGCTCAAGTCCAGAGGATAAAAGCCTCACTCTCTTTCTTCACTCCAGGGTCCAATGAGAAATGGGTTAGGGCAGGCTCCACCTAGCTCAGTCCACTTAGAAGTCTACCCTTAACTTGGTACAAGTTGGTATTGTCACCCACGGATCATAATGACCAGGTGGCACAGAAAGATGGAAAAGCTCATGTTGGTGCAGTAGGAGAGACGTTTCTCTAAGACCAGGGATAATGCATTATTGGGATGAGCAGAGGGAACTTTAATCAACATCTCAACATGCTCTGCCCACATGGCAGTACTTCATCTTGTCAGAGGCTGCATGCGCATTGACACGAGTACATAGAATTACTCGGAATGAACAGCACAGAAACAGGCCATTTGGCCCAACCAGTCCATGCTGGTGTCTATGCTCCTCCTCATGAACCTCCTCCCACCTCCTTTCCAGTTTACCCTATCAGTGTGTCCTTCTAGTCCTCTCTCCCTCATGTGTTTGTTTATGTTGTAAACATGTTTTTTTTCGATGCACTTATGACGGTGTTACAAGTAGTAATCCTCCCCGGGGTAACAAAAACAGGAATAAAAGCTTCCAATCTCCAGCAGTAACAGTTCTGATGAGTAAGCATCTTTGCCCGAAATAAGATGACACAAGGGAAAGTAAGAAATGATACCTGATTGCAGTAATGTTTTGATGTTTATTTGCTGATTAGATGGAATTGAAAGATGAGGAGCTTCATCCCCCAAATAAAGTGGGCCAAGGACTGTTAATACCTGTGCAGCACACCCTTCCCCATTACACTCTTCCAGTGAAAAGGTTTCATTTACCATATAATGAATAAACAATTTGTACAGCACTCACCAAATAAAATGGTAGCGCAAAATGACAGCCTTACCTAATTTTATTTACTGCTTATATCGTTCTTTTTTTTTAAGACGTAAAACACTGTAAAATGCTATTGGGAATAGTAAATCATATACGTATGAACTGGAGTAGGCCATTCGGCCCCAGGTGGACCTGTTTTCAAGGGATGGCTTCCTGATTTCCAAAACCTTTCTGAATAGGAGAGATTATTTCATTTTTGCGGTATAAGTTATTTCACGGCGGTTAACTTTAATGGCTGTAAGGTTTTATTTTGAAAGATTAAATGTTAGTGCCTCATAAGGCGAGGACAGGCCTCTGAGATTGCGTTAAGCAACACAGAGCTGGAAGAGCCTGCGTTCAATCCCTGATCTCAGCTGGGATGCACTCTACAGATAGCCTCAGACCTCCCTAGGGTTAGGGAGGGATAAGGATATCATGATTAAGGTCTTCAGTAGGGACATCGTTATGACAGGAACAGGTTTGGTTTGATGCCATATGTGGTTGATTTACCCGCCCACACTTATAAGGAAAGGTCAATTGGGAAAATGTGAAGGATACTCCTGAAGTTGTATCCCTGGATAAGTCTAACCTTGAGGAGAGAAGAAAATATAAGGGTGTAAAGAAAGAGAGAAACCATAGAAAAATTACGGCACAGAAAGAGGCCATTCAGCCCATCGTGTCTGCCCTGGCCGAGAAAGTAAAAACATGAAAAACTAGCCGCCGATTCTAATCTCACCTTTCAGCACCCGGTCCATAGCCTTGCAGGTTACAGCACTTTAGGTGCTGATCCAGGTATCTCTTAAATGAGTTGAGGGTTTCTGCCTCAAAAATCAGGCAACGAATTCCAAACACCCACCACCCTCTGGGTAAAGAAATTTTTCCTAAGGTCCCCTCTAATCCTTCTACTAATCACCTTAAATCTATGCCCCCTGGTAATTGACCTGTCCACTAGGCGAAACAGGACATCCCTATCTCCTCTATCTAGGCCCCTCATAATCTTGTACACCTCAATCAGGCTATCCCTCAGTGAAAAGTATGAAAAAATATGACAAAAAATGAAACATACAAGATTCTTGAGGGGCTTTACAGGGTGGATGTTGAGAGATTGTTTCCGATGGTCGGGGAATCTAAAACACGGGGGCACAGTCTCAGGATAAGGGTCCAATCATTTAGGACTGAGATGGGGAGAAATTTCTTCACGCAAAGGGTTGCGAATTTTTGGAATTCTCTACCTCAGAGGAGCAACGTGTTTGTTCCATCGTTGAATATATTTAAGGCTGAGATAGATTTTTGGCCTCTCAGGGAATCGGATGTGGAGAGCGGGCGAGTAAGCGGAGTTAGAGTCGATGATCAGCCATATTGAATGGCAGGGCAGGCTCAAGGGGCCAAATGGCCTACTCCTGTTCCTATTTCTTATGTACTTATGCAGTGAGAGTAGCTTGTTCTTTCAGCCTATGCTGTATTTTGTGTCTGGTTCATTAAAGAAGTAAAAGGGAGGCTGCAACATTAATGTTTTATAGGTAACCTTTGCTGCAGATTTAAGCAGTGACCATATTACAACAGGCAGGCCTCCAAGCCAAGCAACTTCTAAGGGGCCTGGAAGTGTCCTGGTAGTGCCCCTGGAGCTTGCAGGCAAGAACTTACAGGAAAAAGAAGCCTAAACGTGGGGAGGGGAAAATCAGGATTGAAATATTATAACAAGAATCATCAAAACACTTAAAACATCTCAATATAGATTCTTATTGGAAACGAGGCAAAAAAATCAAAATTATCTTTCATTTCTGCAAGATTTCCTGCTCAAATTCTGAGTTTTATTTGACCAACTAATGGTTCAAATTTTACAGCTCCTATGAACGAGAGAGAGATATGACTTCACAAACAGAGCATAGCACACATTGCACATTTCCATTCCAGAGCACTCTGGGACTCTGCAGGTTTGATTAAGTATCTCCCTGCTAATCGCCACCACCAGCCCCCGCCTTCCCAAAATGTCCCCCCCCTCCCCCCACACTCTATCAAAGGGTGCTGACTCACATGGCACTGCTACTCCAGCTACTTGCTATTTGTTCAGTACTTCACCAAGTAGCCAACTTTGGTGTCCGATAGAGAACGGTCAGCGGGTTTCCTGAGCATGACAGGAGATGGAAGGAATGGAGCCTCTTCAATTGGGTCCAATCCTCCCCTCATCCAGTGTTGGGTCACCAGACATTAATCAGAAGCAGGGACACCTTCCCCCATCACCCCTCCACCCCCCGACCCCAAACCCACCATTGCTGCTTTCCATCCTCTCTTGCCTCTGGGGGTGCAAAAGCCAATCAGGGTGCCCCACAAAAGCTGGATGGGATTAAACCTTTTTCTCGTTCTTGTTCAACCCCCCGAAGTGTCCTCCACCATCTGGGATTGGGACCTAATGGCACGACTACCGTCACCCAGCTCAAATGGCCAAGGGTGGGAGAGTGGGAAGGGTGCTTGACCTTGGTAGAGGCCCAGAACGCATATTTCTCATTTAGCCCGTCATGGTCCAGCCACGACTAGGCATTAAACCCATCCAATTAGGAGGTAGGGGAGTTTAGATGGGAAAGCCTGGACCTGCCACCATCTGGTTTGGAGTCTAGCATGTTTATATTGCTGGGGAACTTCATTGTGCTGTTACCTTTAACTGTTTCTGTGTCTTCAATGGCACTGTTACACTCCCTGTGAGCACTGAATAAAACATGTACCATAACAGTTTTGACCGGTATATTGTGCTGGTGGTCTATCATTTGCCAATGTTTCATTCGTCTAGTAATTTCCAATGCATGTTCATACTTCTCTTCTTACTTATCTAGAGACCTTTGTGGCATGCTGCTGGTAGCTACCTGTACAGCATTGATCTTTCACCTTGGGGCTAAGGGCTAAGACAGAAATGGAGAAACATGCACTTAGAATGGTCGCTTATCACATCGCAGTGCCCCCTTGACATACAAGATCACTTTGAGATCTGTTGTTGCAATGGCAGCTAAGGCGGTGGCCATCTTGCACACAGCAAGATCTCACAAAGAGCAATGAGATGAATTGATTTTTTTATTCATTCACGGGATGTGGGCTTCGCTGGCTAAGCCAGCATTTGTAGCCCATCCCTAATTGCCCTTGAGAAGGTGGTGGTGAGCCGCCTTCTTGAACCGCTGCAGTCCATGTGGTAGAGGTACACCCATAGTGCTGTTAGGAATAATCAGTGACCAGGTTTGTTTTGGTGATATTCTGGATGAGGGGAGGAATGTTGATCAGGATTTTCCTTGCTCTTCTGTGAATAGCACTTTTAACATCTATAGTAACACCCAGAGAGAGAGAGGGAGGCCTCGGTTTGATATCTCATCTGAAGCATGGCCCCCTCCAAGTACATAGTTTCAAATTTAGACCAGACAGATTTAGACTCGAGATCTTTCTGATGGGAGAACATGAATGAATCAGTGCACTGGAAATATTCCCTTCCATCTCTGGGTTTGGGATTGAATAAATATGGAGACAGAGGGGCTAATGTCACATTTCCCTGATTGAGACTAGGGTGTGTAGTACATCATAGCTCTCCTAGAACTTTGGTCCACGCCCACCTCTGGTGGATGCAATAAGGGTTTGTTTTCTATAATTTTATGTTAGTTGACCATCGTTCCACATTCACTTCCAATGCTTCCCATGCAGGTATAATAAGTTTGAGCAATGACCATTTAACTTCGATTATAGAGGGGTCAATTTTTATTCCCCCCTCCTGATTGAATGGGGAAATTATAGCTTCAGACTGGCTCAACACCTACTTAACAATCATGGTGATGTGGCCAGATCCATGCTGAAAGGACCTCACTTCTGGATGTCCAAAGTGCTGCCTGTTTCAGGCAATATACCCCTTTTAATATGGAAATCGAAATCCTACCATGTAAATAGGACCTCGACTGCCATTTTAGGTTGGAACTGGTCGGAGCTTGTGCTGTACACATTCTGGCAAGCTCCACGGGTGCTGGAATCAAAGATGCCCAGCTGCAGATAAGTGTCGAATTAGTTTTGCTAATCCTGCTACAATTACTGAGAGCACAAGGTATCCAAGTCTTAATGGTTTCTTTCTGAACTATTACAGCTGACAGTTATAACCCTGCTCTGCACAGTATTATACCAGTATGGTCTTTAAACAGGCCATAAAATATAATGAGGAGTAAATTGATCCTAATTTAGAAATTCTAAAAGCAGGGTTAATCTTTGCTGCCTTGCAGGCATTGCAGTGTATCTTACTCAAATGATATCTGGATTCCGAGGTTAAATTACAAGGAGAGAATATAGAAACTGGGGTTGTATTCCCTGCAATTTAGAAAATTGAGAGGTGATTTGATCAAAATGTAAGATATTAAGGGGAACTTACAACATAGATAGAGAGAAATTATTTCTGCTGGCTGGGGTATCTGGGGTTGGGTAGCATCTAGGACTAAGACTATTCTAAAAATAGGACCTGGAAGTTAGAAAACACTTCTACACGCAAAGTATGGTAGAAGTTTTGGAACTTCCCTTCCGCAAATGCCAGTTAGCGCTAGGTCATTAGTTAGTGTTAAATCTAAGATTGATAGATTTTTGTCAACCAAATGGATTAAGGAAATGAGACAATGGTGACTGCAGTTAGGATGCAGATCAGCCATGATCTTATTGAATGGTGGAACAGGCCTTAGGGACTAAATGACCTCTTCCTGTTCCTAATGTTCCACGCTAACTATCCAGTGGCTTCACTGAGTGGCATATTGTTAGGGAAAGTTTTGCTGTCCAGTAATTGCTGCCTTAAGCCTCATGTTTCCTAATTTCACTCCTGAAAGGCCTGGCTTTAATTTTTTGACCATGCCACCACCAAATCACCCTCACCCTCTCCCTGGGCAGGGCTGGCTGAGTAGGTGGTCATCTGCTAAAGTTGGAGAGAAGGGGCATTTCTGGCGCAGAATGGTGGGGGAAGGTGTGGAGGTGGGGGAAGTGGTGGAAGTGGAAGTACTTATCATTTCCTACAGTTAACCTGGGATTTCTTGGTGTGTGAAATGCTGAAACAGCAATCTGTTCAGTTTCGGAGAATTAACTTCCTTCAGCCCCAATGAACACAAAAATTAATACATCTTTATTCAGAAGAGAGAAAATCTGATTTGGAGTGAAACTTGTGGCTCTATTTGTGGTGTTGCTAGCAGATGTTGAACAGTAATGTTATCCTGCAAACATCTGCTGTTGTTTTGTACTGTTTCTTCCAAACTCGCTCTGTCTAATCAGATCAATCAACCCATTAATTCACATCAATAAGTGTGGGATGTTGTGGGCTCCAAAACATGCCTTCAATAAAAAGAAGTATGCCATGCAATGAAAGTACGCAGCTTTCAAAAGATTTTCTCTCATGATCGTTAATGGATATTCACGTGCGAGCAGAAATAGTCTTGGATGCCTTCATTTTTCTGTGATCTTTTGCACTTATTCAATTTTGCTGAATAAAGAGAGACATTGAAGCTTTTCACCTTGCACTCATCAGGACACTTCACAAGAATACCATTATAAGGGGAAAACAATTTATACTGTTTGTGAAGAGAGTGCTGGTTGATTGGCAAGTGGACTCTGATTGGCAGAGGCGTTGCCATGGAGAATGCGCCAGTGATGGTGACTGACAGTTAACTGCTGAGCATTGAATTTCAGTGCCAGTGTGATGCTAGGTATATAGGCTGTACGTCCCAAAGACTGATGGATTGTATCAAATAGCATGTCCTAACTGCTGTTCACAAAAGGCAAGGTACAGACTGTAACCAAATGGCCCGTGATTGCAAAACTCAAAACACAGTGTCCAACATTAGATGTGATTCTGTGTTTGGACTACATTTGTTAAATAATCTTCAGTGTGCTAAAAATTACGCTGACAACCAATTTAAAATTGTCAGTCGGGCTCATGATGTGGCGCATTTGCTAAACAAAATAAGTAACAGCCATTTGTTGGCTCAATCCTTAGGATAATGTCTTGACCAATCAGGGTCAAGCTGCCTGGTTTAAAATTTCAAACAATGCTCGTCAGTTAACTGTCAGTCACCATTACTTGTGCATTCTCATGGCAGCACCTCTACCAATCAGAGTCCACTTGCAAACAAATCTGCACTCTCTTCATATACAGTATAAATTGTTGTTTTCCCCTATATTGGTATTCTTGCAAAGTGCCCTGATGAGTGCAAGATGAAAAGATTTTGACAAAATCTCTTTTTTCAGCATATTAAGCTGAGGAATCTTCATGCTGGGACATTGGAACACTTCCCATTTTAGGCCCCCAGAGTAAGTGCCAAGTATGTCTAGGTCAGGTATAACATATGGCTGGTGCAGATGAATCTCCTTCTACAATGTCTCAGGAATGTTTCTCAGCCCCAACCTCGAACATTGCCAGGTACTGGACCAGCATGATCCTGTTCAGTTCCAATTTCAGCCATCTGCGAGCTCTTTGAGTGACTCAAGAATTGAATATAGGATGCTGTTCACCAGCTACTGCACTGATATTGCCCCTACTCAGTTTACATAGAACCCTCATTCATAATCACAGAGGTGAAACACCACTTCCGCCCCCACGCCTCCATTTTTGAACATTGGTTGAACAGCCATTTTAATTTGTTCTTTTTGCAGACAGACTTAATTTGAAGCTTAAGTTTTTATTTTAAATTTTAACTAACATTTCTTAAGTAGCAGTAAAGTCCTAGTCTCTCATTCACATATCATAGAATGACACAGCATAGGAGGTTATTTGACCCATTATGCCTGTGTTTGTAGAGGCTAGTAATGTTATCCAACTATAATCCCATTCCCCTGCTCTTTCCCCATAGCTCTGCAGCCTTCCCTGCACTCACCTTTGAGTACTGTATTTCCAGCCCTGGGAATACTTACTCTATAAAATCTGTTCATGAATTTGAACACCTCCATCAAAGCTCCTCTTAACTGTCTCTGCTCTAAGGAAAACAACCCCAACTTCTCCAGTCTCTCAATGTGGCTGAAGTCCTTGGCACCAGCCTAGTAAATCTCTTCTGTAAACTCTCAACAACTTGACATCCTCCTTGAAGTGTGGTGTCAATTGAACACAATACTCCAGCTGAGGGCTAACCAATGTTATACAAAGGCAGTATTTTAATGGTAGCCTCAAGGGCATGTCCTCAATAGCCAAATATCGCAGGTTTCTCAACTGGGCCCAGTGTGACTTCATCTTGTGTTGGGGTGGGGGGAGGGTGAGTGGGTGGGGAGCTGTGAATTGGACAAGGAGTTACAATACGGATTCTTATGTTGGGGGGGGGGGAGCTGTGAATTGGACAAGGAGTTACAATATGGATTCTTATGTTGGGGAGGGGAGCAGCGAATTGGACAAGGAGTTACAATATGGATTCTTATGTTGCGGGGGGAGCAGTGAATTGGACAAGGAGTTACAATATGGATTCTTATATTGGGGAGGGGAGCAGTGAATTGGACAAGGAGTTACAATATGGATTCTTATATTGGGGAGGGGAGCAGTGAATTGGACAAGGAGTTACAATATGGATTCTTATGTTGCGGGGGGGAGCAGTGAATTGGACAAGGAGTTACAATACGTATTCTTATGTTGGGGAGGGAGCAGTGAATTGGACAAGGAGTTACAATATGGATTCTTATGTTGGGGAGGGGAGCAGTGAATTGGACAAGGAGTTACAATATGGATTCTTCTGTTGGGTGTTGGGTTGCGGGGGGAGCTGTGAATTGGACAAGGAGTTACAATACGGATTCTTATGTTGGGGAGGGAGCAGTGAATTGGACAAGGAGTTACAATACGGATTCTTATGTTGGGGGGGAGCAGTGAATTGAACAAGGAGTTACAATACGTATTCTTATGTTGTGGGGGGGGGAGCTGTGAATTGGACAAGGAGTTACAATATGGATTCTTATGTTGGGGGGGAGCAGTGAATTGAACAAGGAGTTACAATACGTATTCTTATGTTGGGGGGGGGGAGCTGTGAATTGGACAAGGAGTTACAATATGGATTCTTATGTTGGTGGGGGAGCAGCGAATTGGACAAGGAATTACAATATGGATCCTTGTGTTGGGTCCCATGAATGAATAATTTTTTTAAATTCTGAGATTCCACTTTCTCAAACCAAGAGCCCATTTCTCCATGGCAACTTCTGTATTTATACTGTGGAGGTGTCAGTAAGGTCTTCAGCAAATTTTCATTTGTCACAAAGGAAACACAGGAAACTTGAGCCAAGATCACCTTTGCC
This sequence comes from Cetorhinus maximus, assembly GCF_964194155.1. Lineage (NCBI taxonomy): Eukaryota > Metazoa > Chordata > Chondrichthyes > Lamniformes > Cetorhinidae > Cetorhinus > Cetorhinus maximus. Next base: position 18,585,983 of record NC_135887.1, on the reverse strand, counting down.
CCCATTCTGCTTTTACAGCAGCAACCACAGGAGGATATCCAGGTTCTAAACTACACTGGGAGAATTACAGGGTGTTTCAAAAGTGAATGGAGGTAATGGGTGACAGTATAAGACGAGTAATGTCAAACAAGCCGCCCAATGTACGTCTCTCTAGATTGCGCTTTGGGATGCTTGAGGTTGTGAAGAGTAGGTACAGAGTATATATTCCCACTTGTGAGGAAGAGCAAAAACTAGAGGCCATCAGCATAAGATAGTCAACATGAAATCGAATAGAGAATTCAAAAGAAACTTCTTCACCTGGAGAATGATGAGAATCTGGAACTTGCTGATGCAGAGAGTGGTTGAGGTGAATGGTATAGGTGCATTTAAGGGGAAGTTGGATTAATATATGAGGGAGAAGGGAATAGAGGGTTATGCTGTTAGACCTGGATGAGGAAGGATGGGAGGAGGCTCAAGTGGAGCATGGACTGGTTGGGCTGAATGGCCTGTTTCTGTGTTGTATATTCTATGTAATCCTATGAAGTAAATGGAAGCAAAAATCCAGAGAGATCTATAACTTGGAGGTTGGGGGGGGGTGGGGGGGTGGGAGGGGGTGTGCGGCAGGGGAGGGATGCAGTGTGCGTGGGGAGGTGGTGTGCGGGGGGGTGGTGCGGTGTGTGGGGGGGAGGGCACGGGGGTGCAGGGGAGAAGTGCTGATCCTATATTTCCTTTTTTACACTAACTCCCAAAGTCAAGTTTATCTCCCCCAAATTTGTCCTGTAACCAGCAGGATTGGGATTTAACAACGAAAAGCAAAAAATACTGCAAGACGTTACCAACCTGAACCGAAAACAGAAAATTCTCACTGCTGGTTAAATCTGTGGCGAGAGAAACGTGAGGTTAATGTTTCAGGCCAGTGACCTCTTATTCAGGTTCAAGCGAAAGGCCATCAACCTGAAATGATAACCCTACACTTTCCTCTTGCCACAGATGCTTTTTCTTGGGATTTAATAATGCTCGTTCCTGATCTCATAGGGTATGCTGTAGCAAGAGACACATATTGCACACTCCTCCTTCAGACTTGCAGACTGTTTATGCATATTAGTCCTAATGCTCAGGAAATTTGCTGCTTTAACTTCAGGGTTTAGTGTGGAATTAAGCAGGCAGCCAGGACTGCTTAAACAGGTTGTTCAGCTAAACAAAGAACGTAAACTGATTTTCTACACTAAAGCTCTGTAGAATTTAAATCATCTTTCATTCTTCAAAACTTGGTATTATTTCTGAGGTGGTTCCTTGTTACCTGAGGGTTGTCCTGGAATTAATTGGATGCAACATTATGGCTGCTCCAGGTCTCCCACTTCTCTGAGTGACCCCTGTTCCTGAAAGCTCCTTCAGCTGGGGACACTAGACAGGTGTTTGCACCTCAACCACTTCCCAAATAACATGACAATGAATACCTTTGTCATCGCATAAAATTACAAATCACACGAAAGTTAGAGCACAGAAACAGGCCATTCTGCCCAACTGGTCCATGCCAGCTGCACACAGCCTGGGGAGGCAGTGACATAGTTGTACCATCACTGGGCTAGTAATCCAGAGGCCCAGACTAATGTTCTTGGCACATGGGTTCAAATCCCACCACAGCAGCTGGTGGAATTTTGATTCAATCAATAAATCTGGAATATATAAAGCTAGTCTCAGTCATGAGACTGTAACAACTATCATCCAATTGTTGCAAAATAATGATTGTTCGTTCACTAATGCCCTTTAGCGAAGGAAATCTGCCGTCCTTACCTGGTCTGGCCTATATGTGACTCCAGACCCACAGCAATGTGGTTGAATCTTAACCACCCTCTGAAATGGCCTAGCATGCCACTAAGTGCAAGGGCAACAGATGCTGGCCTTGCCAGTGATGCCCACATCCCATGAAAGGATAAAGAAAAGATTAATTCCACCTTTCTTAATTTCACCTAGCAGTATATCCTTCTATTCCTTCCTTACTCACGTGCTTATCCAGCTTCCCCTTAAGTGCATTTATGCTATTCACCTCCACCACTCGCTGCTGTAGCCATTTCCACATTACAAAAATCAAGGCTGAGACTGAGGGCGTGCTGCACTGTCGGCGGTGTCACCTTTCAGATGAGGCATTAACCCGAGGCCCCCTCTGTCTGCATTGGAAAGATGTAAAAGATCCCATGACTTTGAAGAAGAGATGGGGAATTCTTCCTGTTGTCCTAACAAATACTTATCCTCAAAAAGCATCAAAGAAACAGATTATTTGGTCATCGCTGTTGGTGGGAGCTTGCTGTATGTAAATTGGCTCCTACATTACAATAGTGACCGCACTTCAAAAAGTACTTCATTGGCTGCAACGCACTTTGGAACATCCTGCAGTCACAAAAGGTGCTATACAAATGCAAGTCTTTAGTTTCCTTTTCACCACAATCTGGGTGAAGAAGTTTCTCTTGACTTTCTGAATTCTGAAACAGCCCATGAAGAAAAAAAAAGAATCATGATCTACACGACTAAAGAAGGGACAAAGGCACAAACCTAGCCAGCTCATTTCAATTCAGTAAAAAATGATTGGTAAGTCTGTTGTTAGCAAATGAGACACGAGATTCATTCTAGGCCTGTTGTTGTATGCACCCTTAAACTAATGACATTTCCGATATGAATGAACATAAAGAACACATGAAATTAATATTTATGAAACATCAATGTCTTTAAGGAAAAGGAAAGAACAAATTAAATATTCTAATGTATTTAGCAGTGAAGAGGCTTGAGGTATGTCTCAAGGGCATTTGACTAGGAGTCGATAGAAAATTCTAACCTCGTATAAATCACTGGTGAGGCCACACTTGGAATACTGTGTGCAGTTTCCCATCTTCAAAAGGACATTGGTATATTGGAGAGAGGAGGGAGGGAGGGAGGAAGGAAGGAAGGAGAGTCTTGCATTTATACAACGCCTTCCATAACCTCAGGACATCGCAAAGCTCTTTTTGTTTAATTATATAGTTTTAAAGTGTAATCAGTATTGTAATGGAGGAAACCAGGCAGCTAATTTTCACACCACAAGCTGATGTAGCAATGGTCAAATAATCTGTTTTACCGGTTGACTAAGGGATGAATATTGGCCGTGACACTGGGGAGAAGTCTCCTACTCATCTTCAAATAGTAGCGGTGAGATCTTTTATGTCCACCTGAGAGGGCAGATGGGGCCTTGGTTTAAGATTTCACCTGAAATGTGGCACATCTGGCAGTGCAGCACTCCCTCAGTACTGCATGGCAGTGTCAGCCTAGATTATGTACTCAAGTCCCTGGAGTGGGACTCTAGAGGTGGGAGTACTGCCCGCTGTGCCACAACTGACTGAAGAGTCACAGGGATTGGGCGGGAAGAGGGAGGGGCAATGGGGGAGAGCAACCCAGGGATAGAATTCCCACACAGCCCTTTGCAACTTCCCACCATGAATTTGGTGGAAATCCTGCCGGGAGTGCTATTTTCCACTTCCCTTTATACTCCGTTGAAGTTAGAGGGGGGAAATTGGGAGAATACTGCTAGAAATTTAAGGCGTAGAACGTTGGGAAGCACAGATGGCGTAGATGGAGCTGGATCATTAGACACAGACTGTTAGCTCAGAATCATTGCATACAGGTCCAAATCGAACAAGTCTCAAGCAAGACTAGAGATTAAAAGAACCTCTGTTACGCACAGTGCAATAACACTGGGCTTAAAGGGTTAAAATATGAGGTCAGGTTGCATAAATCAGGTTTGTACTCCCTCAAGTATAAAAGATCAAAGGGTGATTTAATTGAGGTGTTTAATATGATTAAAGGAGTTGACAGCGTAGGTTGAGAGAAACTATTCCCTCAAGTGTTGGGGGGGTTGCGGGGTGGGGGGGGTGCGGGGTGGGGGGGGTGCGGGGCGGTGGCCAGAACAAGGGGCATAACTTTAAAGCTAGAGCCAGGCCTTTTGGGGGTGATGTCAGGAAGCATTTCTTCATGCAACGGGTAGTGGAAATCTAGACCTCTTTCCCACAAAAAAGCTATTGAGGCTGCGGGGTTAATTAAACATTTCAAAACTGAGATTTATACAAACATATGAAATAGGAGCAGAAATAGGCCATTCAGCCCCTCGAGCCTGCTCCGCCATTCAATAAGATCATGGCTGATCTGTTAGTATTTCGAATTCCACATTCCCCATCCACCCCCGATAATCTTTGGTTCCCTTGCCTAACAAGAATCTATCTACCTGCACCTTAAAAATATTCAGTGACCCCGCCTCCACCGACTTCTGAGGCAGAGAGTTCCAAAGTCGCACAATCCTCTTGAGAGAAAAAAATTCTCCTTATCTCCGTCCTAAAAGGGCCATCCCTAATTTTAAAACAGTGCCCCCCTAGTTCTGGACTCACCCACAGCAGGAAACATCCTTTCCACGTCCACCTTGTCAATACCGTTCAGGATCTCGTATACTTCAATCAAGTCACCCCTTGATTGATCATCTTTTGTAGGGCGAGGGTGTTAAAAGTTATGCAACGAAGGTGGGTAAACGGAAGTAAGGTCTAACTGAATGGCAGAGCTGAATGGTATTCTCTTGAGCCTTTGTCCCTGGATGTGAAGCAGACACCATCAAAAACACTCAATGTGTCACTTCACCCCCTCAGAAGACAACTGGTGAATATCTATTGGGAAGGGGTGTACCTAAATGGTACCAGGGCTAAACGGGTTTAATTATGAGACCAGATAGCATGAATTTGGATTGTATTCCCATGATTTTGGAAGATTGAGGAGTAGTCTAGTCAAGGTATTTAAAATGATAAAAAGATTTGATAGGGTCGATTCAGAAAAACTATTAGTTCTGATGGGGGCATTCAGAATGGTGGAGGGCGGGGGGCACAATGTTCAAATCTGAGCAAGGCCATTCAGAAGTGGAACCAAGAAGCACTTTTTCACCAAAGGACAGTGAAAGTGATTATTTGGCAAGGGAGTGAGACTAGTTGAGAGCTGGCACAGACACAATGGGCTAATAGAACCCCTTCCCTGCTGCATGGTTCTAATCTATGAAGTTTGGAACTTTCTGCACCCCATTCCCCCCCTACCCCCAACCCCCACCCCAAAAAGGATATGGATGCTCAAGGTCAACTGAAATTTTCAAGACTGAGATCGACAAATTTTTATTAGCTTAGGGTATCAAGAGATGCGGAGCAAGTGTGTGAAAATGGAATGGCAGAACAGGCTTAAAGGGGCTGAATGGCCTACTCCTGCTCCTAAACAGAGTGAGATGATCAAATAGTCCACATCCCATGATGGTCCTATGTTGACGTTGTGGTGGAATTCAAGGCGTTAGGGAAGGAATGTTGGCTTTGGCCAACTACAGGTCGAGGTTAAAGAATTTGGGCATGAGAATCAATCTGATATTCAGAAACTTTATACTGGAGATCAGGGAACATTGAGTATAATAGCAAAGGGAGTCATGTTAAACTTGTATAGAACACTGGTCGGGCCTCAGCTGGAGTACTGTGTCCGGTTCTGGGTGCCACACTTTAGGAAAGGTGTGAAGCCATTGGACAGAGTGCAGAATACATTCATGACCATCATGGGATGTGGACTGTTTGGTCTTCTCGCTCTGGGTGTAACCAGGAGTAGGACCTCTCTGCTAAAGTAAATAGGCCCTCCCCATCTACTCTATCCCAGGCCCTTCACAATTTTATGCACCTCAATCAAATCACCCCTCAGCCTCCTCTGTTCCAAGGAGAACAATCCCAGCCTATTCCAATCTTTCCTCATAGCTGCAATTTTCCAGTCCTGGCAACATCCTCGTAAATCTCCGCTGTACCCTCTCTATATCTCTATCCCTTTTCAGTCCTGGGGTCAAAATCCTGGAACTCCCTCCATAACAACACTGTAAGTGTATCTACACCACATGGACTTCAGCGTTTCAAGAATGCAGCTCCTCACCATCTTCGTGCCGGTGCAGACTCGATGGGCTGAAGGGCCTCTTCTGCACTCTGTGATTCTCAAGGGCAATTAGGAATGGGCAATAAATGCTGGCCTTGCCAGTCATGCCCACATATCATGAACAAATTTAAAAAAGCAGCATATCCAAGATTTTCGGCCTATATGAGTTAGCTGTGGGTTGCATTGCATTTGAACCCAAAAGACCTAGGCCAAGGAGACGAAGGGTCATGGAGGCCTCCTGTTCCTGACTGTTATCCAACCAGCATGTGCGGATGCCAAGTTTCAATAAAAATGCAATGCTCTCCATTGTTGAATTGCCTGTGGCGTTTCACCCTGTCCCAGCTCTCGATGTAACAATGGCCACTTGGGGAAAGATATTGGAGCCAAACATACACCATCAGAAGGCACAGGGTGGAATTGTCCCAGATTTGCACTAAGTGTGGTAGCGGGTGTTAAAAACGACGTTTTACCCGCCGGCCGCAATGGCGGGTTTTCGCGCTGTATCGTCTGCTTCCCGCCTCATTAATGATGCAGCCACATCTCACACTGTTACCTCACCATTTCCTCACTCCGGGTGCCATATCCAAACTGCAACCCACACGCAGTCCTCAATGCTTGCAGCCCAGGACAGCTCCAGTGAAGACATGGCCCTGAAAGTCAAGAAGAGTTCAGTGACCTGTCACTTGAATGCCTTTAGGAGGCCCTCATGATGTCTTCCACCCCCGCTCTGTCTGCAGGAGGCCCAGCAGCCTCACCACTCCGGCTTGGGTGGCAATGGCAAAGGTGGTCAGTGCCAACGCTACACAGAAGAGGTTGGCCATCCAGTGCAGAAAGAGGATGAATGGTCTCATTCATGCTGCCAGGGTAAGTCAAACATCTCATCACTCTAAACTCACACACTCACAAGCCCATCACACATTCACTGGCATCTCACTCACTGCCAGCTCAAGGGCTATCGCCACTCCCTCTCTCTCACACACTCTCACATCTCTATCTGGCCTCATCTCCTCTGGAGACTGCCTCCTCCGCCCTCACCATCTTGAGGCCACTTGCACAGATCAACATGTGCCCCCACACACACCCTGGGATAACCCCCTTCCCCAGTACAGCCCTCATCCTGCAGCCTCTTCCCTTGCCTGCGGCCACATCTCCCCCTTCCCCAAGCAAGCCCTTGCCCTGCAGCTGTTGAAAAGCCACCCCTGCCTTACGGCTGCTCTGGTAGGTAGAGACCTACCTGTGACTCCCCCTAAAGGTGATGTGGTGCTGCCTGCAAAGTCTGGTACTGATGACTGCAAGTGCTGCCCGAAGCAAGGTAGGCAAATAAGCCTCGAAATCCCGAGCAAAGAGCAGCTTAGCAGGTGCACATTGTTCATGTACAGTTGTTAAACACATGCCGACGCTCTCGTATGATCCAGCGTGGGGAATGTTTCTGGCGAGCCAGGCTTATAATGAGATGTTAAAGTATTAAAATTAGGTTCCCGATGTGCAGCGGTGGGAAACACGGTCTGCCATTGATGGCTGGAGCGGACAATCGCAAACTGGTTTTACGATGACAAGATTATTGCAATCTCCTGAAATTTTCTGCACCTGCCCTGCTATAACGCCTGCCACAAACAGGAGTGGATGGTTCTGCCCACAGTGTGCAATCATGGAAGTTTTGAAAAAAATAATACATGAATTATCATGGTCTTGGGTTCAAAGTGCCTGTCAGCCTGTTAGAAATAAAAACCAACATGAACAATGTTTGCAGCAGTTTGACAATGCAGGGAATGTATTGTCCTTTCCAGGAACTATATAATCCAGACAATGATGAACTGTTTCACCTTGTCCAGAGCAGTCGAACCAGAGGACATGACCTGCACTTGAAGGGCGGGCTGGGGGTTTGGTGGTTGGTGGGGTGGCAGAGGGAGGTGGCGGGGTGATGATGAGAGTGGGGCTAAATTCAAAACTAATCTGCAGGAGCAATATTTCAGTGAGTGAGTGCTAATCATTGGACAGGCTGTGTTAGGGGACAGTGAAAGAAATTGGTGTTGAGTTGACTCATTCAAATGCAAATTTGATAGATTTCTTTAAGAAAAGAGCATTTTGCGATACAGTCAATGCGTAATCTGAGGTATTATGTGTGGTCAGTGGAATGAGTTTGGGAGGAACAGAGAGTTTGAGCTAATGGCTCCCAAAGTTCCCCACATTTCTGTTGACTAATTGATAGAAGACTGTTGTTGTGATTAGTAAACAACTCCACTATTGAATCTTGCTGAAAAGAGACACAGGTTGCCAGGGATTTTCGATTTGCACTCATCAGGACACATGCAAGGATTCCAAATTTCAAACGATCACAATAATTTATATTATTGGAGAAAAGATGAGCTGATTAGTTGGCAAGGTGACTCTGATTGGCTGAGGTGTTACCATGGAGAAAGCAATGGCGCAAGGCTTTTTAAAAAATTACCCGGGTGCTTGGGGAGCCTATTGTTCCCTGTTGCTTTCTCCATAGCAACACCTCAGCCAATCAGAGTCAACTTGGCAACCAATCAGCACCCTTTTCTCCAGCAGTATGAATTGTTGTGATTGTTTGAAATTTGGCCTTCTTGTGTTTGTCCTGATGAGTGCAAGACGAAAAGCTTCGGCAACATGTCTCTCTTTTCAGCAAGATTCAAGTTCGTACTGCCAATCTCCACTATCATTGCGACTACCAGGATGGCAGAAGGTGGACTTTACAGACCTGGATCTCTCTCTTGTCCAGTTTATTCATCTCGGTATGCAGATCAGATTTCAAACACTCACCAACATCCGCAATGCAAACACACCAACTGGGAAAAGCTCGAGTTACAGAAGAGATCAACGAGTCTTATCTTTGTGTGTTTTTAATTAAAAAAGAAATAATTTTACACAATGACTCTGTGTAAATTTGGAAGCTCACAGATGTTTCTTCGTGTTATTGGCTGTGTTTTTCGAATGGCGGTAACTTTGTCAAGAAGGGAAAAAACAGTCTCCCAGCTCCAGCCAAATCAATATCAGTCAAGAAACTAATGATGTGTCACCAGTGAACACTTTGAAGTTTATCAATAACCCTTGGGAGACAATTGTGGATCATGAATAGAACTAAAATCTATTATATATCTGACATTTTGCATGAGAGAGCTGCTAGCCCTTTATGTTGACACTAGATCTTATATCAAAACTGACATCCTCACAGTAATCCTTTAAGAGAATCGGAACTTTGAAACACTCAAGACTTCACTGAAAAATAATAATTAAGCTCAATTTTGCCTCGTGCTGCCTCCCAACCAGCTCACTGGGTAACCTCGCCATATAGTGAGGTAGCGAGCTGTGCAGATCAGAAACAAAGCAGCTTGAATTTCAAGTCTGCACGGCATTAATGGGTGTCTCCTGGGGCAGCAACAAGGGGTCTCCAATTGGCCTCAGTGTTCTCTGTGAGAATGATCAGCCTTGGAGTCTCCTGCTGCTGTTCAACACTCAGTGGCTCCTGCTGGACAATGTGGGTTGTGCAGTTATTGGGTGGAATCTTATACCCTTTAAAATATAATCTCTGGGTGGGATCTTTTCCGGGTCCCGATCCCACACTTGCCAGGATTGGACCCACCAGCACAATCTTATGGGAGGCAGCTTCTTAATTGGCCACCTCTAACACTGCCATCTAATTAAGGATGGTGGGTGGGTTCCTGAGGCTGTACACCAAATAAGAGGAAGGGTGGTGGCCCCCATCCTGAGAGATGGGCACTCCCTCTGCAAGAGGTGGAGGGCTGCGAGAGCTCTTCCACTGGAAACACCATCGCAGGATGGCCTGCCGCTGCACTGTGGCCTGCTGATGCCTGCAGCTCTGCTAGGGGAAGCAACTAAACAAGACCTTCTGGCACCCCTTCTCCAACCAGCCAACCAACAGCAAGCAGCCTCCGGCCACTAGCCCGGTCTTGACCTGAGTGGTTGGGGGGGAGGGGGGCGCGTGGCATATACGCGGCAGGAGGCAGCAACACATCAGCCTGTTGACCTAACCACCTCCTTTCCAATTTTCCTCCAGGTCCCACCTCTTAGCCTGCCTCGGTGGAACCGGAACATTTCCATCTTGGGTGAGAGCAGGACTGGGTTGAACTGGACTGGGTTAGTTGAGGCTGGTCTGGAATGAGCTGGCTGGCCTAGCCTAACTTGGTCTGGACTGAGCTGGATTGGCCTAGTCTAGGCTGAACTGGGATGAGCTGGGCTGGCCTAGTCTAGCTTGGTCTGGACTGAGCTGGATTGGCCTAGTCTAGGCTGGTCTGGGCTGAGCTGGGCTGGCCTGTTCTAGCTTGGTCTGGACTGAGCTGGATTGGCCTAGTCTAGGCTGGTCTGGGCTGAGCTGGGCTGGCCTAGTCTAGGCTGGTTCAGGCTGAGCAAGACTGGCCCAGTCTAGCCTAGACTGGGCTGAGCTGGGCAGGCCTAGTCTAGCCTGGACTGGGCTGGCCTAGTATAGGCAGGTTTGGGATGGGCTGTGCTAGACTGGGCTAGCCAGGGGGCTGAAACTGGGATGTCAGTTTTGATATACAGCCAAGAGTCAACATAAAGGGCTAGCAGCTCTCTCATGCAAAATGTCAAATAAATAATAGATTTTAGTTTTATTCATGATCCACAATTGGCTCCCAAGGGTTATTGATAAACTTCAAAGTGTTCACTGGTGATATTCCCTTCATTTCATGACTGATGTAGATTTGGCTGGAGCTGGCAGCATGATTGCTTCTTGACAAAGTACCACCATTTGAAACTCACAACAGATAACATGAAAAAACATCTGTGAGTTTCTACATCTATGCAGAGGGCTTGTGTAAAATTCAATTTATAATTAAAAACATACAATGATAAGGCACATTGATCTCTCTTGCAGCTACAGTATTCCCAGCGCATGAGTTTTACACTGAGTGTATTGGTGAGTGTTTGAAAATGATCTGCGTGCTGAGATTAACAAGGATGTCTGAATTGGAAGCACTGGTTTAGTTTACAGCCACCCCCGTATGGTCAAGCGGCCGTAACCTTTGCCCACACTGGTTTTCAGTCTGCAGATTGCTACTTTCAAGCCTTGACCATTATATAGGTACCTATCCAGATCCCCTTTCCTGATTTGATAAGGGGGTTTGTGGGGTGGGTGGGCACACAAAACACACCGCATTGTTGACTCCGATTGTGTTGGGGCCTGTTGGCTGTACACACTGATTGAATAACAGCCAGGAGTGGGAAGTCTGACTGAGCTTTACCCTCCCTAACCCGGGCATGTTGGGGCCAAGTGCAAGCCTAACCTGGCGAGCTCAGCCTAGCCCAAGTGGCTTGGACCTGGAGGTTTGTGTGGCTTAGAGACAAACCAGGTGTGTTTGCTGATCTACAATCGCTGCCGGTTGAATAAAGCTGTCCATGTTCTCACTCCTCCCTATCTCTGTAATCCCCTGTAGCACTATATTCCTCCCAAGATCTCTGCACTCCTCCGATTTTGGCCTCTTGAGCATCCCTGATGTTAGTTGCACCACCACTGATGAAGTTATTTTCAGCTGGTTAGAATCTAATCTCTGGAAATCCCCCTCCCTCAACCTCTCCTTCTCTCCACTGCTCTTTCCTCTTTTAAGGCCTACATCCTGCCCTAATGTTACTCTGTGTGGCTCGGTGAAAAGTTTTGCTTGATAGCGCTCCGGTGTTTCATTATGTTAAAGGTGTTATATAATACAGGTGTGCTGTTGTTCACTATAATCTATGAAGAAACAGGCCTCTCCCATCCTGTGATCCCACTGAAACCACCCAGAGACGTCAGACAAAATAATTAATTTGGGAAATTTTATCCAATATTTATATTACAATCAATGGCCCTCGGCTTAACGAGATCGCTGACTCTGAAATCGGCAGGGTTTGCTGTTCCAAAGCAGGAAGTGGAGCAGACAGCGTCGCTGGGTCTATGGATGGTAAAAGAATGAAAGAACGAACTTGCATTCACATTGCGCCTTTCACACCCTCATAACTTCTCAAGGCTCTTTACAGCCAACTAAGTCGTTTTGAAGGGCAGTCACTGCTGTAATGTAGGAAACGCGGCAGCCAATTTGCGCACAGCAAGCTCCCACAAACAGCAATGAGATGATGGCCAGGTAATCTGTTCTTTGCATCCTTACTTCTGGCCAGAAGCTCCTGCTTCAATCTCCACTTCAGGGCTTGATGGCCGTGGAAGGTGCGTTCATAATGTGGTCAAACCGGTTGAATATCAGCCTGTAAATCCTTCCAATACACCTGAGGGTAGGTGGTAAGAGCAGGAGAGTTTCCTGGTCAGCCATACTGCAGAAGGCAACAGCAAATTATTGCAGTACATAGGAACAAAGAACTTAGGAACAGGAGGAGACTATTCAGCTTTTTGAGCCTAGCCCACCATTCTATAAGATCATGGCTGATCTGGTTGGGGTCTCAACTCCAATTTCCTGTCTGCCCCCCATAGCCCTTGACTCCTTTATCTGTCAAAAATCTAACTCTGCCTTGAATAAATTAAATGACCACCACTGCTTTCTGGGGAAGTGAATTCCATATACTAATGACCCTTTCAGAGAAACATTTTCTCCTCATCCCCAACTTGAACATTAGCCCTCTTATTCTTAAACTGTGTCCCCTGGTTCTAGTCTCTCCCACAAGTGGAAATATCCTCCCGGTATCTACCCTATCAAACCCCCTCGGAACCTTATATGTTTCAATAAGATCGCCGCTCTTTCGTCTAAACTCCAATAGGTATAGGCCTAACCTGCTTAACTTTTCTTAATAAGATAAGCCCCTCATCCCCGGAGTGAGTCGAGTGAACCTTCTCTGAACTGCTTCTAATGCAATTATGGCCAAAATTTTACGCCTGGAAGGTGGGCGTGCGCCCGACCTGATCGGGCGTCAAATAGCATGAGAAGGCGTCGGACGAGCGTCCCAACGTCATCCCGCACACGTGCAATCTTCAGGTCAGCAGGTGCGCACGGGAGTTGGAGCCGCGCCCGCCATCAATTAAGAGGCCACTTAAGACCATTAAAAACCCAACTGAAACCGATTTTACGTTGCCCGTGCGATTTCACACTCACTGCATGGGTAAAACAGACAGGCGCGCACCCACATTTTGCTAAACCTCATCCAAGGACAGGATAAAAAGGGCCAGCAGCATTGCCAGTGGTGAGTAGTGAGGAGTTTAGGAGAGAGTTTGCTGCTGGTTGCTTATTTGAACTTGTCAGTTTCATCTCCATTCTGAGCTTCATTCTTACCATTTCTAGGCTTCACTTCAGGAGTCACTGGTGTCTCCAAGGCCCCCGGAGGATTTTGATCGTGTGGACCCTTCCAGGTATCAGGCAGCCTCTGTGACCCTGGTAATGGGGGTTGTGGTGTCCTCTGGAGGCGCTTCCTCTGAGGAGGAAGAGAAGGGCGGAAGGGAGAGGAGGCCGGGTGTCCCGATGCAGATTCCAGGGGAGTGATCTGTGGGAGGAGAGGCGCAGGCACAAGGGGCGCAGGGCCAGCAGGGAGTCCAAGGCGGAAGGGGCCGCAAAAGATGCCACTATCCTGCTGCCAGGGTTTACAGGCAGCGATACAGCTACCTCAATATGTCCGAGGTGCAATGCCAAAGGAGGCTCCACCTCCCCAGGGAGACAGTGACCTCCATTTGTCAGATGATTGGGCCTGAGATCACCTCCAACCATGTGGGTGGATATCCCATGTCAGTAGCTCTGAAGGTCACAGTGGCCATCAACTTTCTATGCCTCCGGCTCTTTCCAGGGCTCAGTAGGGGATCTTTGTGGAGTGTCCCAATCAGCTGTCCACAGTTGCTTCAAGCTGGTGACAGAAGCTCTGTTCAGGTGGGTAATGACATTTATTCATTTCTGTACAGATGAGACAAGCCAGACTGAGTGAGTCAGAGGCTTTGTAGTGATTGCTGGGTTCCGCTACATCCAGCGTGCGATCGACTGCACACATGTGGCCATCAAGGCGCCAGCGCGTCATCCGGGTGCCTTCGTCAACAGGAAGAGATTCCTCTCGATGAACGACCAGATAGTGTGTGACCACAGGACTCAGATTCTGCAAGTCTGTGCAAGGTACCTTGGCATAATGCTTATACCCTGAGACACTCCCAGGTGCCGAGGCTCTTCAATGCTCCAGCCCAACTGGATGGATGGCTGCTGGGTGACAAGGGCTATCCGTTGAAAAGGTGGCTCATGAGGCCTCTCCGCCACCCAAGAACAGAGGCAAAGCAGCGTTATAATAGAAGCCATGCCTCCACAAGGGCGGTGATAGAGAGAACCATAGGTCTTCTGAAGATGTGCTTCCGATGCCTGGACCTGGGTGCACTACAATACCCCCCAGAATGGGTTTCACTGATAGTGGTTGCATGCTGCACTCTCCACAATCTGGCACTGGCAAGGGGGGACCCACTGGAGGAACATGATCTTGACACAGTTCCACAGCCACAGAGAATGAATCCAGTAGTGTTAGAAGAGGAGCATGGTGAGGAGAACGCTAAGGGCATGGAGGCAGACCTCTGGAACCTCCAGGGAGGCAGGGACACCAGAGACGTCTTGATCCAATGCTCCTTCAGCTAGGCTGCCAAAGACTTGCTTCCACTTCATGCCATGGCTGCCTCCTCCATCTTAGGTGTTGAAAATGACTTTCATTTGAACTCAATGTCTACTCAGTGCCTGTACAATAAAGTTTAGAGCCACTCATGTCCAGCTTTACATTCAGGCATATCCTGCATCAAAATATACAAAGGTGAAGCATACTCAGACCATTAGAACGAAAACAAAATTTATCTAATTTTGACAATCCAAAAAAATTAACATAAACTTCTCTGGTCTTAATTCCCAGACCAAAACATCATACAACAGACGATCACCCATCACCAGCCCCTCTTGTGCTTAAACTTACATTTGCAAGTGCTACGCTTTGGTGCCCCCCTCCCTCGCAGCAGCATTGGGGACACCCTGATGACTCTGATGTCTTGTTGGCCTTGATGACCTTGGCAGTCGCCCCTGGCCAGTGGAGGGTGTGCTGGCCCCGCCTGGGAGGCAGTGGCCAGTGCCATGGCTGGCATCTCCCCAGTCATCGCAGCCTCATCAGATGCCACAGTCACTGGCAGAGGGGGGAAGAGCTGCTGCTGTCATCCAGAGCGCCCTGAGAGGAGCCGCAGAGACAACAAGCAGCTCGTGTGCCAATGTTAGGTCGCTCTGGACCTCTCTGCTCACCATAGCTGGGATACTGGGTGCCTCATTTATCTCCCACACTGGCACTGACCACCTGAGGTCAGTACCTGTGTGAGGGCTTGCAGGTCCGAGCGCAACCCCAGGAAATCCTGATTCTGTCCCTGGAGCTGCCTCTCCATGAGAGTCGCCACTTTCTCAATGGAGGAGGCAGTGCGCTCGGCCATGGGGGTCAACGCAGTGCTCATCCTCTGCATGGACTCCTCCATAACACAGACCATGACATGCAGACCCTCATGGATCCTCCCACACATCCTGTTGGACATTCAGCCTAATGGACAGCTCCAGAGGCTCATCACCTGCCTTCAGCCCAGCATCGTCCTGGCCTCCAGCAGTCCTCCAACTGCTGGCGCCCTGGGCACTCTCTGCCTTTGCCTGCTCCTCAAGTGAGTGTGAAGCGCCCTCACCACAGTTCTCCGACATTCTAGCCAAGGATCTAACGCCCACCGAGGTGCTGGTATCTGTACTGGTGCCTAGTTCAGAGAGTGGGTGTGACATAGGTGCATGTGAAGCCTGGTGGTCCTCTGGCATCAGGGGTGGCTCTTCTGGATCCTGTGATTGAGTGCATACTGGCGAACTTAAGAGAGAACAACAACATGTCATTAGTTTAAGTCATCACACTCACTGCGCATGCCAGGCACCCTGGTGAGACAATGGAGATCTGCATCATGGTGCAATTGTCTTTCAGTGATCAATGGAGAATTCAGTTTTGAGGCTCCCATCAATGATGAGACTACATAAGAATGTTTGTACCATCCAAAACTTTCACCTCTGTGCACTGCACTCTTACCTTCGTCTGCCATCCCAGCATCTCCGCAGCTGGTTGACCAAGGTGTGTGGCACCTCTCCAGCGCCAAGGCGTCCTGCTCGAATCTGGATAGGATGAGGAGGTTTGGGGGCCTCCGCCTGTTCGCGACCTTTCAATGTTGTTATGGGTCATCTTCCCCTAAAAGGACAGAGGAGCATGGATTAGTCCACCCTCTACCTGCAGCACCATTGCAGCCTGGCCAACTGCATCTGAGGAATACCTTGCAGGGCTCATCCAAGTCATGGGCCTTGAGCCACATGGCACTCAGTACAAGCAGCCAGGGCTCACCCACTTGGCCAGCTCCAGCGACATTGACAGTTGACGCTCAGACTCTAACACCCTTGAGCTCCATGAGGGGGACGGCCACACCTTAACACTTCTGCACACGGTTCCATGCCAACACGGTACTTACCCTTCCCGATTGCAGCAGGTCATTAAACCTTTTGCGGCACTGCACCCATGTGCGCCGCACAACATCATGGCTGTCGACCTGCACTGCCACGTCCTCCCAAGCTCTTTTTGTCAGCTGCAGTGGCCTCCTCCTTCCAGCTCTGGGGACAAGGGTGTCCCTCCTGGCAGCCACCTCTTCCAGGAGGACCGCAAAGCATTCATCTAAAAATTTGGGGAGCCGAGAGCCCATCCGACCTGCCCTCCCGCCTGGCATCTCCAGTCACTCCCGATCCATAACTGTAGTGTTCACAATGCAGAAGATACATTCTTCCCTGGCAGCCTTCAAGGAGCTGCCTCTCCATTCTTAAAGCAGCCTCTGGGTCGCCATTGTACAAAGTTATACATAGTACTCCAGATGTGGTCTCACCAAGATCCTGTATACCTGCAGTAAAATGTCCCTACTTTTATACTCATTCACCTTGCAATAAAGGCCAATATTCCACTTGCCATCCTAATCACTGCTTGGTACTAATACCTGCATAGCAACTTTTTATGATTCATGTACCAGGACACCCAGATCCCTCTGTACCACCAAGTTCTGCAATCTCTCTCTATTTAAGTAGTATACTGCTTTTCTGTTCTCCCTGCCAAAGTGGACAAGTTCACATTTTCCCGCATTATACTCCATCTGCCAAATTTTTTCCAACTCACTCAGCCTGTCTATAATCCTTTGCAGACTCTCTACCTCTCCATGACAACTTACTTTCCTGTCTATCTTGGTAAATTGCACCATGTTTCTGGTTAATAGGTGATACCAAGAATGCAAAACATTCATCAATGGGATAAGTCACCAGATCAACTCTTTTATGGATGTTGGTTAAAAGATAAATTTGGCCAGTGCACCAAGGAGAATCTCTCTTAGCTGTTCTGTAAAAGGATTCTGTGGGATCTTTTATGCTGACAGGAATGTGAAACGATGTTAACACTTCCACCTTTCATTGTCCTTTGACATGTGTTGGAAGTGACTGTTTGTCTCACAAACTGTGGGCTGGATTTTCAATCGGGGGTCAGGAATCGGAAATGGGGGCTAGTTCCAGGCCCCAACCTTGAATGGGTTTTCAAATCTTCAGTCAGTTAAAGGCCAGGGTGTGGGCTCCCTATCCAATCAGGAATGGGAAGGGCCAATGGGAGGCCCTCCAGCATTCAGTGACCAGCAGTCCTACTGGCCAAGGTGGGAGCTGCCGATGTAAGGATGGAGAGAGAAAGGGGCAGGCAAAAGTAATTTTTAAAAAGCCACTGCTGTCTGGCCATGATCACCATCACCATCACCATCACCATCACCATCATCACCACCATCACCATCACCATCACCACCACCACCATCACCACCGCCATCATCACCACCTGCACCATCATCGTCACCATTGCCATCACCAGTACCATCACCATTACCACCACCGTCACCACCATCATCACCATCACCACCACCATCACCATCACCATTACCACAACCGTCACCATCACCACCACCACCACCATCATGATCGCCATCACCATCACCACCACCTTTTCCATCACCATCATCATCACCATTAGCACCTCCATCACCAGCACCACCACCATTTCCATCACCATCATCACCACCATCACCTTAACATCACCATCACCAATGCCATCACCATCACCATGCTGTGGCCCTACCCATGGCTCCACCCCTGCCATGACCCCACCAGGGGCCCTGGACTTGGTCAAGGCCGAAGTGGTCTACCCACATTGCTAGCTGGAAATTCTATTCAGTGCAAGGATAGGGCCTTAATGGGCCCCTTCATTAAATTTAATAGGTCTTTATTGGCTGCCTGCCTATTGCCGGCAGGAAACCAATCCGACCCCAAGCTGCCTTCATTCAAAATGACTAGGAGTCAAGATCATGCCAGGGAACTGGCACGGAGGCTGGCAGCACCAAACTGCATGCCTGCCCACCTCTGATCGGGACACCAACTCTTCTAAAAATCCTGGCCTGGTTGTGGGTTCAGCAAGGAAACACAACACTTCAATTTCGGCAAAGTTTTGTGATTGTTTGACATGGTAGTTCCGACAGTCCCACTGCCTACTGGAGGTGTAGAGCACTCACCAGCAATTACGTTAGAAGCGATATCCTGTGTCATCTTTGCCTCAGTGGTAGCACTCTCACCTCTGAGTCAGAAGATCATAGGTACAAGCTTCCCTCCAGAGATCTGGATGCATAAAATGACTACAACTAGTCATTTTAGTCTAGTACTGAGAAACTGTCAGAGGCGTTGTCTTTTAGACAAGATGTTAAACCGAAGCCCAATGGTGATTGTAAAAGATCCCGTGGCATTATCTAAAGAAGAGGAGGTGAAAGATGCCCTTTCTATAGATACATATATATTCAGAATTAGGATTTGGTTTAATCTCACATGATTAAGGATTTTTTTTGTTTTCTCTTCACTTATAGATGCCTTGGAAACTTGCACTGTAGCTAGAAATTATAAAATGGTCAATTTGCTCATTCCCAAGACACTTCGGCAGATGGATGACGTTCAGCAAGAAGAAATTTTGCCAGCAAGGAGCGGTTTCTTGGTATGAAATGTTGAAGAAGGGGTCAAAGATCTTCTAGTTATAAGAGTAGCCAATATCACAAACAAGCAAGACAGTGAACAAAAGATTACTTAGGAAAGCTGAAAAGTAGGTCTCATCTCGCCCGAAGTATGCAAGAGTCTAGGAAATTGGAGCTGGAATCGGCCATTTGGCCCTTCGGACCTGCTCTGTCACTCAACAAGATCAACGCTGGTCTTCTACCGCAACGCCACCTTCCCGCACTATCCCCAAATCTCGTCATTCCCTTAGTAACTAAAAATCTGTCGACCTCTGTCTTGAACACGCTCAGCAACTGAGCATCCACACGGCTCTCTGGAGTAGAGGATTCTAAAGATTCACAACATTCTGAGTAAAGAAATTTCTGCTCGTCTCAGTCCTAAATGGCCGACCCCTTACCCTGAGATCGTAACCCCGTGTTCTAGATTCCCCAGCCAGGAGAAATGTTTCCTCAGCATCATCCTGTCAAGCCCCTTCAGAATTCTATATGCTTCAATGTGATCAACTCTCATTCTTCTAAACTCCAAGGAGTATTGGCCTAGTCTACTCAATCTCTCCTCATAAAACAAGCCCTCATCCCAGGAACTAGTGTGGTGAAGGTTCACTGCCTCTAGGGTAATTATGTCCTTGCTTAGGTAAGGAGGCCAAAATGAATCATAACGAGCCATAATGAATTATCAAGGTTACAAGGCCATGAGTGTGCATGACTAAAGCACAATAAAGATCTTAAACTTGCTTTCAGAATTCAAAGACAGAGAGATAAGAACAGAAAAAAATCTATGATGTTTGCATCTCTATCCAGGATCAAAGTGGGTAAAATTGTTTATTTCTCTGTATAACTATTACTTAAGGCATTGAGGGCTTGATTTTCAATCGCCCATGGGGAGAGAATGGATACAGACTCACTTTGAAAATAGCTCCTGAATTGCATATCAATGTCCTCTAGAATAAGATGCTATTTTCAAAACGAGGCAGGGGGGGTGGGCCAGCAACTCACTTGCTTCCAATTAACTGCTTATTAATGGGCTGGGGAGGGCCAGAGACGATTTTCAAATCGCAGATCACCAAACCTGAACAGTCTGGTGCATGTCAGTGCACAGTTGTTAGGGGCATCGCGGGGAGCCATCAATTAATGTATTTTTCTGAAGAATAATGTTTAAGAAGAATAATGCAATGAGGGTCAATGGCCATTCGGCTGCTTCTCTGTGCTGAGACACTAGCCCTCTGATGTCCCGCCTCCTCTATTCTGCAAGGCACCGGCAGGCCACAGCATGGCTGCCATCTGCTTTTGAGGATTGTGCTCAGATGTCAGCTCCCGCCTCCTGGAAGCGCTCAGCACCACTAATTGGGCTCATCACTGGCCCAGTTAGGGCATCGGCATATGAAAATAACATAGTGGGGTGGGGACTGGGAACTTGTCTGCATGTCGGGGTCCCAACCTCTCCTGGCCTGTAACAAGACTTGGTCAAACCCATTAACAATTATCTGTAAACCAAACAGTTGGTGTCAATTCTAAGAATCTTAGATGGGGAGTTTCTCTCAAGTGTCCTGATTAATATTTATCCATCTACCAAAATCACTAAAGCAAGTTATTTGGTTATTGCCTCGTTGCTGGTTGTGGGAGCTTGCTGTGCTGAAACTGGTTGCTGCTTTTCATCCAGTGTCTACACTGCACAGCATTGGCTGTAAAGCGCATTGAGACTTCCGTCTTTCTTTTTCCACTCTCCACTCTGTGGCCTGCACCCAGCCCCCCACAGTCTCAGAAACAGGAATGTGATCACTGAGGCTACTGGTCACTCTGTCCACACACAAGTCTCCCACTGGGTTTCAACCAAAGTTCCAACAAAACTGTTTGGGTCATGGCCGCATAGCAGCCTGGAAGGTACCGTGCATGCCCTGTTCTGTGATGAATACTACGCATGTCTTCTTCGGTTCTTGGCCCAAAGGTAGGTCCGACCCACAGCACCGTGACCTCCACCACGGCTAGAGCATGGAGGCAAGTCCCAAATCCATCCCAGCCGGAACAGAGATTGAACTTCGTGAAGTTGGCACCAATCTGATCCACACCAGCCATCCAGTACCTACCCTGGACCCCGGTACCCCCACCCGGCCAAGGAGTCAAAGTTGCTGTGGCAACATACACTTTTACATGTATGTTGTAGTCTGGAGTTATGATTAGTGACGGTAGGGGCTCCAATTTGCTTTCCATCACATGGGTAACCAGGAATCCCTCTCACTCTTACCACTGCTATTGGCGTACGTTAGATGGATTTGCAGGTTGATACTCAACCCTTTTGGCTGGGTTATGAACTTTCTTGGCCATCTAGTCCTGGAGCAGGACTCTAACTCAGAGCTTCTAGCTCAGAGGCAGGAACACTACCCTCTGCACCGCTAAACCTCCTACTGTGTGTGTGTGTGTGTGTGTGTGTGTACGTCCGTTTGTGCACATGTATGCAGATGTGCAAAATATTTAAAGCAACCACGCACTGAAAAACAACTGGCCATGCACAATAACTAAATTTTAAAGGCAACATTGATGTCAATCCACTATTTAGAGTTGAGGTGGATTCAATTTGCAAAAAAAAAATTGAAGACATTTCATGTAAATAATGGGTGGGATTTTCAGGCTTCAGAAAGGCTTACTGGTCACACTCCATGCCACAGTTGTTATCTGAATCGCTGAAAGAAGAAAAGAATTGAAATATCTCAATCTCTTGCTGGTGCCACTCAAACTAGAATGAGAGGGAAGGCACTGGGACGTCAGGTCTAGCGCCGAGGTTAAGGAAGAAGCAGCATTATTTCTTTGGAAAAGAACTTTAATGTAAAGAACTTGAACAGAAGTTTCCAACACTGTGAAAGGAATTGACAGTGTTGTCCCAAGAAAGTCGTTCACTTTGATGAAGAGTTCAAACCTTTTCACCCAAAGTATGAAAACGAGAAGCAGAGAAGGCTACGGAATATTAAAAAATTTGGAGTGCCTAAAAGCAGTTTGACCCACCCGGCCCTGCTCCGACCATGTATATTTATTCTTTCATGGACTTTGAGCACCTTGGGGCACTTTGCAACCTTAAAGGCACTATATAAATGCAAGTTGTTGTTGTTCAAGGAATGTTAGGTTTGTCTCATTACCTCTCCTGGGCGGGGGTGGGGGGGGAGGGGAAACAAAATCAAGTAATGTTATTATCACCTCAATAGCCTCAGAAACACTACAATACCTGAGAAACAGGGTTGAAAATGGTTATGTTTGCTGTTTCTCCACGGGTTCCAACGTTCTCCCATCATTCACATCTCTTCTGAAAGTTGGCATCTCTGACAGAGCGGCACTCTCTCTGCAACCCCACGAGGGTGCCAGTATCAGCCCGCGGTATCAGTCTAGATTCAGTGTTCAAATCCCCAGAGTGGGTCTTGAAAGCAAAGCCTTCTGACTCGGAGGTGAGAGTGCCTGCCCATGAGCTGTCCAAGCTCTGCCTGCCCTATCAGGTGGATATAAAAGGTCTTGAGGTACTCTGGAAAAGAGCAGGGGAATTCTCCCCAGTGTCCTGGCCAATATTTATCCATCAGCTCATCGCTAAAGCAGATTATCAGGTAATTTTCTTTTGCTGTTGGTGGGAGCTGTGTGCAAGTTGGCTGCCAAGTTGTGCCCTACATTACAACAACGACCACACTTCAAAAAAAAAAGTACTTCATTGCTTTCAAAGAGCTTTGGGATGTCCCGAGGTGATGAGAAACACAGTGGGTGCCAGCACTCAAGGTGAGTTTGGAGACAGGGAGGGCATTTAATCGGGTGGGAGGGTGGCAGGTGGGCACCCTGTCGCCTTCCCAACTCCACCCCGTTGATGTCAGTGACGAGAAGATCTGTGGACTGCATTCCCACCGTACTGCCAATAGAGGCCCTTAAGGAGGCAATTAATGCCCAATTAAGGGCTCTTTCTGCTGCCGCTGGTATTAACCAGAGGCAGGTGGGCCTGTTACCCCCATGGGGAACCCGGCATGCAAGACTGTGCGGGTTGTTCATGGTCATCCGGGTGGTGGGGACTATTTCAAAGGCACTCAGTGCCTGATTGCACAGCCCAGCATCAGGAAAGGGGAACCTGCGGAGAGCCCCACCCACCCATGCTCTTTCTGCCAACCCCGCTACACCCACTTTCCCTACGACCCCTACCCACTTTCACCATCACTTACCTCTGGCTTGGATCGCTGTGCGATCCTGGGCCTCCAGTGGCTGTATTTCCCACAGCAACCACTGGCTCCACAGTGGCGCTACTGAGCAAAAGCGACTGGGACTTCCCGCCCTGGGGGTCCTAATCCTGTGAAAGGCCCGCCAGTGACCTCTCAACTGCCTGACTGGCTTGTAACACAGTGGGCTCACCCATGAGGAGAGAGTGCAGGTCTCTCACTGGCTCTCCAACCATCGGCCGAGACACCGAACACCCCCGTAACATTCCTCCCTCTATATGTAAGTCTTTCTTTCTCTCGCTCTCTCTCTCTTCCTTGATCAGGACAGCTACTGCAGAAATTTGAG
Source organism: Cetorhinus maximus (assembly GCF_964194155.1). NCBI lineage: Eukaryota > Metazoa > Chordata > Chondrichthyes > Lamniformes > Cetorhinidae > Cetorhinus > Cetorhinus maximus. Next base: position 18,562,480 of record NC_135887.1, on the reverse strand, counting down.
GCCCTTATCACCATTCTCAACGTTTCATGCATAGACCATTCAAAAACTGGCAGGATGTTTCATCTTGGACGTGTGCCTCTAAACTCCGCCCCCCTTTCCCACCGCCAACCCCATAAACCTGAATTAGCACCATGAACAGGTCACCTGTCTCCACGATTCACTTTAACGCTGACAAGCCTGGAAAACAGGAGGGGGGTGGGGGGGGTGGAAAAGCATGAAGTTTACAAAGCAGGAAAAAAGCAGGAGTGAAATTAGGGGGCGCTTTTTCATGCAGAGGGTGGTAGAAACTTGGATCTCTTTTCCATGGGCAGTAATTGATGCTAGATCAATTAATTTTAAATCTGAGAATGATGGATTTTTGTTATCCAAAAGCGTTAAGGGATATGGGGCAAGGTTGGGTAAATGGAGTTAGGGCGCAGATCAGCCATCACCCCATTGAACGGCAGAACAGGCTGGAGGGGCTCAATGGCCTCCTCCTGTTCCTAGGTTCCATTAGCAGGAGGGACCTGGTAGACTCAGTGTAACTTGTTATTCTTAGATGACTATCTTTGCTATCTCCCCCAATCATTATGCAATGGTATCTTGAAGAGTATCTTGGGGAATGATTACTTCAATTTAGCAACTGTCTTCTAAAAGATTTCTGGATTTCACTAGAATTAGACGTGAGAGAAAATGGCTTTAGAGGTCACTGGAACATACTGATCATGAAGAGTGTGTTGTCCCTCATAGGTCATCCTGTGTCACATGTACATCCTCTGTATTTGTACAGAGGGCAGAAAAACTAGGTGCCATAAATACAAGATAGTCACTAATAAAATAGGGAAATAAGACAATATATCTTTATTCAGAGTGTGATTAGAATGTGGAATTTGCTACCATAGAAGGTGGTTGAGGAAGACATCTCTGATGTTTTCAAAAGGGAACTAGATGAGTACATGAGAGAAAAGGGGATAGAAAGATACTGAAAGTCTGAGATGAAGTAGATGGGATGGGATGGAATAGAATAGAATGGAATCCACTTGTGTGCATTGCAAACAATGGCACAGACTCATTTTTTAAAATTCATTTACAGGGTGTGGGCATCATTGACTGGGCCAGCATTTATTTCCCATCCCTAATTGTCCTTGAGAAGGTGGCGGTGAGCTGCCTTCTTGAACCGCTGCAGTCCATGTGGTGTAGGTACACCCGCAGTGCCGTTAAGGAGGGAGTTCCAGGATTTTGACCCAGCGACAATGAAGGAACAGCGATATATTTGCAAGTCAGGATGGTGTGTGACTTGGAGGGGAACTTCCAGGTGGTGGTGTTCCCATCTATCTGCTGCCCTTGTCCTTCTAGATGGTAGTGGTCGTGGGTTTGGAAGGTGCTGCCTAAGGAGCCTTGGTGGGTTTCTGCAGTGCATCTTGTAGATGGTACACACTGCTGCCACTGTGCATCGGTGGTGGAGAAAGTGAATATTTGTGGAAGGGGTGTCAATCAAGTGGGCTGCTTTGTCCTGGATGATGTCGAGCTTCTTGAGTGTTGTGGGAGCCGCACTCATCCAGGCAAATGGAGAGTATTCCATCACACTCCTGACTTGTGCCTAGTAGATGGTAGACAGGCTTTGGTGAGTTACTCGCTGCAGGATTCCTAGCCTCTGACTGACTCTAGTAGCCACAGTACTTATATGGCTAGTCCGGTTCAGTTTCTGGTCAATGGGAAATAAGAAAATGTATCTTTATTCAGAGAGTGGTTAGAATGTGGAATTTGCTGAAGGGTCTGTTTCTATGTAGTATATATTATGGAATTCTAAGTAAAGTGAACTGAGCCCAGGTCTCAAGGAATGGTGATGTTTGGTAGGGCATTGGAAGATTGTTTAGGGTAATTCTCCAGTTTATCCACTCAGAGTTCCAGGGGTGGGGAGGGGGGATTGCGGGGGTTGGGGGGAGGATGTGAAGGGGAGGTGGTGCAGTTCCTGCTTTCCATTGTCATGGCAACACGGCTGAGATTAGATGGGGTTGGAAGATTATCTCCAAGCATTCTGCAGCAAAGCATATTGGAATGGCATTTTGGAGGTTTAAGGCTCACGGAACCGAGGTAGGTAGATGGAATTAAGTTTCAGATCAGCCATAATCTGATCGAGTGGTTCAAGCGGCTGAACGATCCACTCATGTCGCTGTGTTCCAAGGGAAGACACTCGGGAGCTCAATTTAGCATATCTTGTATGCCATGTAATGATTTGCATTTATATCTCTCTATTGAAAGATCCTTTGAAAATGTTGTTTATAAAGATGGCCAAACAGGACTCGAGTCTGTTAATAGCTTTTCATGCAGCAATCAATCAGTGCAAGTTAGATCCTCAGAAACGTGTGGCGAGTTTGTCAAGTGAGTGCTGCGAAATGGATGGAAATTATGCCAGGGATCAGGGTCTCTGTATAAAGGGAGCGAATGGGAAGGTGCTTTCAAATGTGAATCTTGGAACAGTATTATGAGTGGATTAGGTGTGTTATCATCAGTACTAAATACGTTCCTGTCTTCTTAACAGCTGTTGCAGCTGTGTGTAATTCTTCGGAAATCTGGTGTCTAATCAGGCAAACTGATGCACTAATCCATGTCAGTAATCATGAGTGTTTGTGGATGTCAGTTGGTGGATTAATTAAAATGGTGGATTGCGTTTATAAAGGGTATGAGCTGATCTTTACTGCTCTTTTATTATACCGTTCCTGCTTAAATTCTAAGAAGTAATTAATCACACACACACACATACGGAAGCAGGATAAAGCTCAGAAAACAAGGTTTTGCTTGCCAACTGATTTCACCAGTTTCACCTGAATTTCACGTTTTGATTTTTCGTTTTTTTGTTGCTTTTGTTTTAGGGTGGGGGCTTTGCTGGGGGTTAGTTAAGAATGATTTTTTGTGGTCATTATGGTTTTGGAATGGTGGCCGGTGGGGCAGGGGAGAGACTTACAACCAAAAATTCCAGATTAGATATCCCACAATTTTTATATTGAATTCTGCTTCTCATTCCCCCATTCTTTAAAAAAAAAACGAGGGAGGCACTGGAAAAGGTGCAAAAAGGATTTTCAAGGATGATCCCGAACTGAGCGGTTATAATTATTAGAAAAGCCTGAACAGGCTGGGATTTTTCTGCAGAAAAGTGAAGGCCGAGCGGTGGCCTGATAGATGTCTTTGAAATCCTGAAAGGGTTTGATAAGGTAGGCATAGAGAAAATGTCTCTACTTGTAGTTGGACCAAAATGAAGGGCCATAAATATAAGACAGTCTTATAAATTCAGTAGGGAAGAAAGTTCTTTAGCCAGGGAGTGATTTGAATGTGGAACATGAAAGGGTGTGGATGATGTAAATAGCATAGATGCATTTAAGGGGAAGCTAGATGAGAGAGAAAGAAATGGAAGGTTTCACATCAATAAGAGCAAAGTTCAGTTCTGAAGAAGAGTCATATTGGACTCAAAACGTTAACTGTTTCTCTCTCCACAGAGGCTGCCCGGCCTGCTGAGATTTTCCAGCACTTTCTGTTTTTTTTATTGAAGATTTCACATTCTTTTTTAGGGTTAAATGAAGTGGTGGGAGGAGGCTCATGTGAAGGATGAAGCCCAGCATTTTATGTAATTCTATATAACTCCAAACATCAGACTAGTCCTCACTATGCCACAGTGACATTAAGCATTTCCAACAGCTGACACCATTGTGGCCTCTCTGAATAAACAACGGGCTTATCGTTGGGGACTTGCATATACTTTGGAATTAGTTCAAGCTACCCAGACTTACTTACTCAGGATCCATATAATCAACAATGAAACCTTTATTTCCTCAATGTACTTTGATTTGACTGAAGGTTCCAGATGTGACAGTCACCCTGTTTCTTTTTTTGTCGTTTTAGTACTTTACCTCATTGGGTTTTTTTGCCTTAATGCCCTTTTGCAGTTTTCTCAAGTTAACATTTTCACGTTCACCCTTGTCTTCTGCAGTCAGTGGAGCCAGGAATGACCCAATCCATCAATAGGTTCCCAATGCCAAACTTAGCTTAACCGGCTGGAACATTTGCTCCTTCTTTACAGGAATAAATTGCAATTATATTAAACCTTGCATAGTCTGAGGATGTCTCAAAGCTCTACGCAGCCAATGAAGGAGCTTTGAAGTGTAGTTGCTATTGTAATGTAGGAAAAAACAGTACCAATTTACACACAGCAAGATCACACAACATCAATGAGGTAAATGAGCAGCTGACAATTAATCATGCCCCAGTGTGAATGTCCAGCACCTCTGACATGTTGAATTTAGCACTCTGGTCTTGTAGCTGCCAAACCATCAGGGTTTTGTATTTTCCTTTGCAGCATACGCAGAGCTGTAGAGCGGAAAATATAATTTGCTGCAACATCTACAAATCCAAATATCAATTGGTGCCATCAGAAAGGTGCCTTGTTCAAAACAAATTATGTCTCAAATTTAAATTCTCTCCCTTGTGTTCAGATCCCTCTGCGGCCTGATCCCTCCCTATCTCTGCAACCTACATCCCTCTGAAATCTCCGTGTTCCTCCAATTTTATCCTCATTCCCACTTCCTTTGCTCACCCTTAGCAGCCATGTCTTCATCTTGTCTCAGCCTTAAACTCTGAAATTCCCACCCTAACCCTCTCTATCTCGTCACCTCTCTCTCCTCCTTTAACACACAACCTTGTTTGACCAAACTTTTGTTCAGCTGTCATAATGTCTCCTCCTTAGTCTCAGGGTCAGTTCCTTTGTCTGATTTATGCTCCTGTGAAGCACCTTGAGATGTTTTGCTGTCAGATTGCCATTCCTCAGAAGGTTCAGCCCATTGTAAAAGGTCAGATTGCCACTCCGTTCCTAATTTTTACATTAAGATGGAGCTCCACATTACTGTCCCAGGTACAGAACTGGGCCTCTTCAGAAATGCAGATCAAACCTGTTCTTGGAGTCCTTCCTCATAGTGCAGGATCACTGGGGGAAACCAAGCCATGTCCCCTTTCCATGGCACTAGCTGCTGTATTTTGTTAAGTCACATTCACCAACACAGTGAAAATCTTTGGGACATTTAAATAGCTTTTCAGTGTGTTAATGAATGAGTGAGAGTGAAGTAGGCGGGTAGGGAAGCAGGGTGGAGTTGTATGTTGGTTAGTCTAGCTTCAGAATGATTACTGAGATGTTGGTATGTTCAAACAATAACTCGCTTATTATATACAACTGGACTATGTATTATCCATGACTAGGCGTTACACTGCTGAAGCCCTGGTCATTTTCCTTCTTGAGTCCTCATCATGTGTTATCTTGCATCATCATTATGGGACGTGCCATTAATCCTTATAAACCCTAATACTACATCTCCCCCAAGATCTTTGTCCATATTTTTTACATTCCTGTTTCCCCCGTCCGAGTCTCTGACATCACAGATTCAGTCTGTCAGGAGGCTTCACAAATCTCCCTGATCACGTTCTTCTCAGACTTGGAAGATCTGTGGTGTCTCCCTGAACTCCTGTTCCTTGACTTGGATGGCCTTCATTGAGATTTGTAGTATCTGGTTCTTTACTAATTTCTGACTCAACATCTGGTTCTTCCAAATGTATGACTGATTGTCGACATTGATGAATAGAAATAAGATTCTTCTGATTTCCACATATAGTACCTTCTGAAGTATGCAGTAAAGAAGATTCCTGTTGATTGTCATCTCTCTGGACCATGACTCACAATCTCGCGGTTCGGGGTAGGCCATTTAAGACCGAGATGAGGAGAAACTTCTTCACTCAGAGGGTGGTGAACCTATGGAATTCTCTACCAAGGCAGCTGTGGATGCCAAGTCGCTGAATATATTTAAGAAGGAAATAGATAGATTTCTAGACTCTAAAGGCGTCAAGGGGTATGGGGAGAGAGCATGAGTACGGGGCTAAGATAGAGGATCAACCATTATCATATTGAATGGTGGAGCAGACTCGAAGGGCCAAATGACCCTTCATTTTCTAGGTTTCCTTCTATCACTTGGTCCGATTTCTGGATCTGGACTTGATCCATTTCTTCCTCTCTTCACTGTTAAACTTTTATCGATCATGTTTCCCTCTCTCTTAATTTGATTTTTCATGTTTATCCCTCTCTTTGTATTTTCCATGTCCCTATCCTTGCTTGAGTTTTCCCTCTTTCCTTTGTTTGGTTTTTTTTCTGTCCTTCTTCACTTCTAGAGCGATGACTCCTTGCAGTCTCACGTTCTTGAACTCTCAGATAGTCCTGGACTTCTAGCCCTGGAAGTAGTGCTTTGGATAGGATGGGAAGCTGTGAGGAATCCACCTGATCAACGTCTTGGTTTCCTTCAAAATCCAGCAGGCCTGGTTTATCAATAGGTTCACTTTCTTCCCACATAGAAAAGGCGGACATTGCATGGCTTGGTTCCATGTCTAGTTTTTGAATTCTTTGACTGCTAGCATCTTTGATGACCACTTTTGGTGGATGGATAGATGCAGATGTACTTTCTAGAAGATCACCACTGTTGGTTGAATGTGGTATTTGAACAGAATATTCAGTCATGAGATTTCATCTTTCACTTTCCAAGCAATACTACAAAGTGATGAGTGATTGCTCTTATGCTTGTGTTTTTTCTGGTCTAAAATTTTCACTGTGCATTTGTTGTGAGTGAGTGGACCTCCCCCCTCCTGGACGTCCTCCTGCAAAATGGCTGGAGTATCAATCTCTGTGAAGAATATTAAAAAGTCAGTGCTGAAGTCACAATCCAGAACTGCGTTGCAGTTGGATAGTTTCAGGGATTCATTTCTGAAGTCACCCTTGGATTCTTGCTGATTGACTTCTTACACTTTCCTGATAAGATTGAGATCTTACACAAGTTCTTCTAGTTAAAAGAGACAATTCCTTATTCTGTAGAGCATACAATGTTTCCAATATCTGCTTTCCTTTGACTCATAGCTTGATCCCTCCTGGACGGTATAGCTGCGTTTCCGTTGGCTGCAGGCAATGTGCTGGATATCAAGGTTCGTTGTCTAATTAAACCGCTACACTCGCTCGAGTATCTAGTTTAAAGTTGGTGATATATCTATTGAATTTCTGCATTCCAGAATACATGATTAGGGTCATTGATCTCACCCAGGAAATAATTTTATTCCTCTTCTGGCGAAAATTCTTCAACTTCATTATCAGCCTAATGCATGAAGGCATTTTCACAGAAGCACAGAATCACACAGTGCAGAAGAGGCCCTTCGGCCCATCGAGTCTGCACCGACACGTGAGAAACACCTGACCTACCTACCTAATCCCATTTACCAGCACTTGGCCCATAGCCTTGAATGTTATGACGTGCCAAGTGCTCATCCAGGTACTTTTTAAAGGATGTGAGGCAACCCGCCTCCACCACCCTCCCAGGCAGTGCATTCCAGACCATCTGGGTAAAAAAGTTTTTCCTCACATCCCCCCTAAACTTCCTGCCCCTCACCTTGAACTTATGCCCCCTTGTGACTGACCCTTCAACTAAGGGGAACAGCTGCTCCCTATCCACCCTGTCCATGCCCCTCAGAATCTTGTACACCTCGATCAGGTCACCCCTCAGACTTCTGTGCTCCAACGAAAACAACCCAAGTCTATCCAACTTCTCTTCATAGCTTAAGTGTTTCATCCCAGGCAACATCCTGGTGAATCTCCTCTGCGCACCCCACCCCCCCCGTGCAATCACATCCTTCTTGCAATGTGGTGACCAGAACTGCACACAGTACTCCAGCTGTAGCTTCACTAACGTTCTATACAACTCCAACATGACCTCCCTGCTTTTGTAATCTATGCCTTGATTGATAAAGGCAAGTGTCCCATATGCCTTTTTCACCACCCCACTTTATCTTTGAAACCTGTGAAGTTCGAGGTTTTACTTTGGCACATCTTCCTCGAATAGCCAATTCTTCTGTTGAGAAAGTACTCTGCAATGTTTGCAGGCCACTGTTTGTGCCTGTGGATCTTTTTGATGCCACAATACTGGCAGGGTTTTAAGCCATTTTGTACTTTCCCTCCAAGTTGTACCTTCTTTTCTGATGCTTCTTTTACATTCCTGGGCTTAAGGAACTTTATGGTCACTGGATATTTCCTGAGCCAAGGTTTTTCTTCACCTCTCATTATTGCCCTGTTCTTTTTACAGACCTCTGTTTGCCCAGCAGCTGCGTTGCTTTTTCTAAGGTGAGGCCTACCTTAGATTGAAATAAGTCTGATAGGGATTCATCGGTAACATCAACTACAATGTGGTCTCGCGTTAATTCTGTTTTTAGGTCTCCATACTCACACCCTTCAACCAACCTGTAATGGTCATTAATAAAACCATCTACTGGTTCACCTGGTTTCTGGGCCCTTTTGTTGAATTTGGCCTTTTCCGGCATCCTATGCTCCTCAGGTTGAAATAGTTGTTGAAGAGTTTTAAGATCTCTTCAAATTTATCAGAGGTCTTATCGATGCCCTGTCTTGCAATAACATCATCTGCTGCTGTTCCTATGGGGTAAAGTAAGGTGTTGACCCAATCAGCTTCAGACTTACTGTCCAATCCTGAAACAATTCAGAACCTCAGAGACTTTTTCTCCAAAATACCCAGTTTTGAGTTTGATTTGGTCCTTCCAAACCTCTCAGGTAGCATTAATTTAGGATCCAGGGCTTTTCTGAGCTTTTAGGTGGTTTGCACAAAGTTTTAAATTTTCTTTCCAGTATTTGAAGCTTTCCCGTGCTGTTTAGCCTCTCGCTGAGACCCACTGTGGTCAGTGTCTCTCCCCGGGGGATCTCTCAGTGAGACTTGGTATTTATTTCTTGAACGCTGCAAAGCTGTTAAAAACTGCTTGGCTTTAAGTTATTTCAATAATCTCTTCACTCTCATCCCCTGGAGCATTGAATATTTGCAGCCGCTTGTTTTTCTCTTTTGTGCTGCCTTGCAGTCGCCATGTGCAATGGTATGACCTTGGACCCGGGCTGCAAGGTTTTCCATAACCCGCCCTCACTAGGGATCTGGTTTTCACAGTGCTGCCTGCCCAGTGCAGGGTGGGTAGGATTGCAAGGTGGGTAGGATGGCAGGTGGTAAATGGTAGGGTGGTAGGTGACATGGAGGGTAGGGCGGTGAGATTAGGCCGGGGGAGCCGAAGAGTCAGGAGTAGGTTGGCGTGCTAGGGTGTTGGAGGGTCAGGGGGTAAGTCAGGGGGTCTGGGGGGCTTATTCAGAGGGTCAGGGGGGGTCGGAGGGTCATGGAGTTGGAGGGTCAGGGGGAAGTCAGAGGGACGGGGGTCAGAGGGTTGGGGGGGTGAGTCAGGAGGGTCAGTTGGGAGTCGGTGGCAGGGGCAGGGTTGTCAGTTGTATCATTATTCAGCAGTTAGACCTGTTTTTTCTTTTGTCTAACATTTCTTGGGTAGCTATCTAGGTAACTGCGTAGGAACACTCTGAAGTCTCCAACTCTAACTCAGAGTTGGAGACTTTTGCAGAGGGTTCTGGGTGGAGGGGAATTGCCCATCGGAAGTTGAAACTTCCCAGCCGATTCCTGCAGTGTCCTTGTGTTGGGATATCCGTGGGGTCCCATAATGCATCCTCAAAGGAATGTCTGGTCTCCGACTATCCGAAGACCAGAAGATATGGGCCTAGGTTAAAGATACCGTATAAATGCAAGTTTTGCAACATAATTTGCCTACTACTTTTCAATATTTGCTTAAGATGGATGCAATCTTCTTCAAACCTTTTATTCTCAGTTGCAGTTCTCACCAATTAAAGGGCACACATTTCAATCAGGCAACTGACGCAAACCACTTGCTACCACTATTATTGTCAATCACATAACGTGCAAGATGTTAACTATTTTAGGTCAGAGTATCTGTTGGCACCACAATGCCAGACAAGGATTTGGAGGCAAGGCAAGACTCATAGCAGTCTATTTTACAGGAAACAATTTGTTTACTCAGCAAATAGGGTCTATATGAACTGCAGCAAATAGAGCTCATGACTAAAACTGCAGCAACATCTCCCGATAACAGCAGGATTGTTTCATCAGCAAAATACAATGACTGGAGGGTAGTTATGTAATACAAATTCTGTGTATAAAGTCGATCTCAGTCATTTACAGCTGAGTGGTTCCCCAAACGCGATTGACAGGCCCTCCTCTACATTGGGGAGACTAAACGCAGACTCGGTGACCACTTTGCGGAACACCTTCACTAGGTCTGCAAGCATGACCCAGACCTTCCTGTCACTTGCCATTTCAACACACCATCCTGCTCTCATGCCCGCATGTCTGTCCTTGGCCTGCTACAATGTTCTAGTAAAGCCTAAAGCAAACTGGAGGAACAGCACCTCATCTTCCAACTAGGCACCTCACAGCCTTCCAGACTTAACATTGAGTTCAACAACTTCAGACCATGAACTCTCTCCTCTATCTCGACTCCTCTTTTGATACAATTTTTAAAAATGATTTTTATTCCAATTTTAATTTTTATTCTTCCTTATTTTCATTTTTATTTTTTTATTTAGTAGTTTTTATTTATTCACTCATTTTTAAAATCCGTTTTTCCCAACGTCCCCCCTGCCGCCCCCACAGGGTGATCTGTCACTTGTTTCTATGTTGCGCTCTCACAGAGCACTCACCCTTGTTCTGCTATTAACACATTCTGCCGCTATCAGCACCTTCTTTAGCCCTTACCTTAGCATTACCATTAACACTCCCTTTGTCTTGTGTCCATGACATCTTTGTCAATCTCACCTTAGCTCCCACCTATCCCTGATCTTCTATCTTGCTTCACCTGATCCACCCCCTCTTAAACAGTATAAAATTCATCAAATTTCCATTTCTCATTAACTCTGAAGAATCATACGGACTTGAAACATTAACTCTGTTTCTCTCTCCACAGATGCTGCCAGCCCTGCTGAGTTTTTCCAGCATTCTCTGTTTTTATTTCAGATTTCCAGAATCCACAGTATTTTGCTTTCATTTTAGAGATTGACCAGAGGACTTACCCAATCATCTTCTGTCTGACTGGGAACGGTTACTGTTACTATATTTTTCCCCCAAAAATTTACTTTATTCATAAAATTTGTAAAAGTACATCCCATGACATTTTATTTAGAACAAAGTTCAATAGAATTCAACTTTTCTCCATACAGTGTGTTCCACTCTAAGGTGCCTCAACGCAATTTCAATACTCTTGATGATTACAACATATATTCCAGGGGTCCTACATAGCTTCCAGCCCCTCTGTGTATTGTGGCTGAAGAGCCTGCTTAGACAAGTGGCCTTTCCCTATTGTGCCTCTGCGCCAGCTGCCCCAAGCTGTCACTATATGCAGTCATTTTGGGCAGGAACAGGTGTTGAGTGAGCAGTTTGCACCTCGTTAAAGTGCAATTACTTATTATACTTAATCACCTCTAAGTGGTGTTGGCTAATACTGAAGGTGTTTGACAAAAGCGTGAACAGGGGCAGCTTTTGTGCCTCAGATAGATTATTTTTAATTAGTTGCTAGTGGAGCATTTCACATGCTGAGGTGATATCTGAGGGCCGCGTTCACTTTTGGTGCTTCCCAACTCAAATAACTCTACGTCGAGAGTTTATTATCGGTGGCAGTTTGCCTCCCTCGTTTACTCGCACAGAAAACAACATGTCAAGTTTTGCATGCAATAAGTGAATATTGTGTCAGACTTCAAAGTTTAATGTTCAGTTTTATTAGGTGGCATGAGAAGCAAATGTGTGGAGATGATTCATCTGTAGCACCGTACAGAGTTACAAACAAACAACATAGATTCATATAATCCACCCACCACCTACAGCATGCAGTTTGCTTTAGCGCCAATGCACCCACTGTAAGCAGTGGGAACTTTACATCTTCCTTTAGGTACACATTGCATTCTAGATTTATAATGGGCCAGATCTTCAGAGCTGCTGCTCGCATTGCGAGTTCACCTTTCGCGCACTTTCTGATTCCGACTGCAACAGTAAAGTCTCGGGACAGGGATCTAAGAGAAAACTAGCAAAGAGGAGCAGCTCAGAGGACACACTCCCTTGTTAAAATACCAGCTGCTGTGTTCCAGTAAGTTTTTAAAGGTTTCAAGTCTTCGCTGGGTTGATGAGTGGTTGGGTGGGTAGGGTTGCTAACTCTGACTGGATGCATTCCTGGAGATCTCATCCAAAGAAATTCCCATCTCCAAACTGCCCCGACCATTCAAACAAGTCTTTCTCCTCAATAACAAATACATTATTATGCAAAGGGGCTCTGAAGAAGTGTCATACGGACTCGAAGCGTTAACTCTGTTTCTCTCTCCACAGATGCTGCCAGACCTGCTGAGTTTTTCCAGCATTTTCTGTTTTTATTTAAGTCTTTCTCCTCAGTTCAGCCACTTTAATAACTTATTTTTATATATTCATTTACAGGATGTGGGCATTGCTGGCTGGGCATTTATTGCCCATCCCTATTTGCCCTTGAGAAGGTGGTGGTGAGCTGCCTTTGTGAACCGCTGCAGTCCATGTGGTATAGATACTCCCACTGTTAGGGTTTGTACCTAGTTGTAATATTTGGAGACATTTACTAGAATGAACAGTGCTTTATTGAATGTACATACAGAATACAGACACGAGCAAACATGGATTCTGCTGTGAAGAACAATATTGCCACACCCCCCCAACACAACTGCACTCCCAGAGTACAAAAGTCCCTACCTAGACATATCATTACATCACCTCCTGTTTTGAGTAAAGAACAGTGGATGTCATTAACAAGTCTACTGTGTCTTAAAGAAGGACGTTTAAACTAGTCATTAGCTAGAAAGTAACATTTAACATTTTAACTTTTTTTAACATATCACATGAGTTTCCTAATCAAACAGTTAACTAATACAAATGTCTAGTTCTCACTCGAAGGCAACCAGGTAGACTGCCCCTGAGGATTATTCTGCCTCGAGGAGCTAGCTATGTTTTAGTTAGAACAGGTTTCATAGCTTCTGTAGCGTACAGGTTTTCTAACAATCTTGCCTCTAGGTGTGATTCTCTGTGGGCACTGGGAATTGTCAGTTCCAGACATGTCTGCAACACCTCCAGTGTCCGGTGGGTCTTGTGGCATGTCACCAGCTGGCAAAACTTCAGAGCTGACATCTTCAAAGTCTTCCACATTTGAAGCTTGTCCCCTGATAGTTTCAGATGGTGTCTGTTCCAGTGGAAGATGCCCTTCTCCGATTGGATTGGGTAGGACCTTGGAGTGTCAGCCGGCTGCAGCACCGTAGCTTTGATAGTCCAACCTTGCTCTTCAACCAGCTTCAATGCAACCTCTTCACCAGGACATAGGGTGAGCAGCTCTTTAACAGAATGCCGTCTGTCGTAAAAGTGTCTGTAGCGTGCTTTAGGTGAGTCGTCAACTTTCCGGACTGACTTGAAGTCGGGCCAGTCTATTGTGGGAACGCTAGTTCTGAGCTATCTGTTGAGCATGAGTTGCACTGGGCTAAATCTGGTTGCTTGCAAAGGAGTAGCTCTGTAGTTCAGCAGGGCCGTCCTGACGCAGAATCTTCTTGGCAGTCTGGACAGCCCATTCCACTTCACCCTTGGCCTGTGGATAAGGCGGACTGGTCGTTAAATGTTGAAAGCCGTACACTCTGGCGAACTCAGCAAACCCCTTGCCTGTGAACTGGGGCCCACTGTCGGTGACAAGTTTGTTTGGACACCTCCAGCGAGTGAAGATATTCTTCAGTCTGGATACCGCAGTGTCACTGGCCATGTTCGATAAGTAAGCAATTTCAAGGCATCTGGAGAAGTAATTGATGACAATTAGGTAGTATCGCTTCTTCCGTTCGCATATATCAGCTCCCACTCTCTTCTAAGGTCTTTCTGGCGGTGGTGTGGTCACCAGTGGCTCCCTCTGTTGGGTGGGCTTGGCTATTTGACAAACTGTACATGTTCCCACCCTAGTTTCTATGTCTTTCCTGATACCAGGCCACCACACAATCAGCTTGGCTCTTTCGCAACACTTGGTGATGCCTTGGTGACCTTCGAGCAACCGTTCCAAAATCTCGTTACGCAAACTGCTTGGGATGGTTACTCAGTTGCCACACAGAAGTCCTCCTGACTCTGACAGGCAGTTTTTCTGGGTAAAGTAAGCCTCCACATTCTCTGGCACTTTAGCCGCATATCTTGGCCGCCCAGATCTGACATAGCGGATCACAGTCTGCGGGTCAGAGTCCGCGCTTGTCAGTTGCTTCACCAATTCTAGTTTAGTTTTGGACATTGTTTGCGCAGAATGTGCTGCGTCCTCGTACATGGCAATCTCCTCTGTCAAGTCAGCCACATCTAGTTGGACAGCAGGTAGAGGATGTCTTGAGGGCGTGTCTGCCATGACAAGTGTCTGCCCCGGCACATACTCTGCTTGTGGGTTGCATCTCATCATCTGCATTAGAAGTCATTGGCAGCGCATCGGTACACAGTTTAAGTCTCTGCTATTAATCATAGGGATCAGTGGCTTTTCATCTGTGTGGAGTGTGAATGTATCTAGGGCATACAGATACTTAGAAAACTTCTCACAAGCCCAAGCAGCTGCTAAGCACTCCTCCTCAATTTGTGCATACCACATTCCAGCGTCTGTCAGGGTTCTGAAGCAGTAAGCGACAGGCTTCAAATCTCCATTGTGGTTCTGCAGTAGGACTGCACTGAGGCTGTAGCTGCTTGCAGCAGCGCTGACAACAGTAGACTTTGTACTGACATGGAAGGCTAACACAGGAGCCTCTGAAATCAGGTCTTTTACCTTCACAAAGGCTTGCTCTTGTGCTGGCATCCAGTTGCATCACTCCTCAAGGGTGCAGTCAAGGGTCTTGTGAGATCAGAAAGGTTGGGTAGGAACCTGCCAAGGTAATGTATCATGCCTAGGATCCTGCGCAGCTCTGAGACATTCTCCGGAAGCTTCATCTCCGCGATGTCCTGAAGCTTCTGAGGATCTGGGTGTATGCTATGCTTGTCAATGCAGTGTCCAAGGCAATGCAGTTGTTTGTCGAATCAATCATTTCCCTTTAATGAGCTTCAAGCCGGCGGCATCATGGGCCTGCAATGCTTGAGACTGTCTTCTGTCATGTTCCTCTTCAGTCACGCCATAGATCAGGATGTCATCCATGTACATGATGATGCCCACTTGATGTTGAAACAGGTCTGTCATCTCTCTTTGAGAGATTTCTGGTGCACTGGTAATGCCAAAAGTCAATCTGCGGAAGAAATACTGCCAAACGAAGTTATAAATGTGGTCAGCTTAGCACAATCTTCACGTGGTGGAATTTGCCGGAATCCATTCTCAGCATCCAACAATGAAAATATTGGGTCATTGGCTAGCTTTGGGAGGATGTCATAGAGCGTTGGAAGGATGTATTATTCTCTCAGTACTGCCTTGTTAAGTCTTTTGAGATCAACGCAGATCCTAATTGATCCATTTTTCTTTGGCACAGGTACCATCGGGGCACACCATTCAGTTGGCTCTTTGATCTCTTCGATAATATCACAGTTGACCACACATTCCAATTCTTTTCTGACTTTGGGGAGTATCTGCAGTGAAATTCTCCATGCACATGGAATACTGTAGGGCACTGCATTTTCTTTAAGGCTGATCTTAGCTGGTGTGATCTTAAACAGGCCAATTTCTCCAAAGGTATCACAGTGGACCTCATCAACTTGCTGAACTAAGCCCATTGTGGCCACATCACGCCCCAGCAAATTATTCACTGGCGCCCCATTAATCACGTACATTTTAAATTGGTAATGTCTCGCTTTGTATTGTATTCTTGCAAGGAATTTTCCCCAGCATTGCAGTTTCCCTCCTGGATTGTCAAGAGTGACAATAGTGCCATTGAGCTGCGGAAGAGTCTTCAAGGCAAAGTATGTTTTATCGGAAATTATACTAGTGTCTTCTTCAGGATCTAATTTGAAACTCACAACTGTTTCTTGACTTGTAAGTTCTACTTTCCAAGGTTTGTTATTGCTATTTACGTGTGTGACAGAGTCATGGAAAAGACAAAAAATATGAAAACAAAAAACTGCGGATGCTGAATGCCGGATCCAAAACAAAAACAGAAACAGAAATACCTGGAAAATCTCAGCAGGTCTGGCAGAATCGGCGGAGAGGAACACAGTTAACGTTTCAAGTCCTCAAAACCCTTCAACAGAACTAAGTAAAATTAGGAAAGGGGTGAAATATAAGCTGGTTTAAGGGCAGCGGGGAGGGGGGTGGGGGTGGGGGGTGGGGGGTGGTGGTGGGCGGCGGGGGGGTGTTTTGTTGGGACAAGCAGCCAGTGATAGGTGGAGATAACCAAAAGCTGTCACAGACAAAAGGACAAAGAGGTGTCCCTCTTTGTTCTTTTGTCTGTGACAGCTTTTGGTTATCTCCACCTATTTCTGGCTGTTTGTCCCAACAAAACACCGCCTCCCCTCCCCCTTAACCAGATATTTCACCCCTTTCCTAATTTTATTGAGTTCTGTTGAAGGGTCATGAGGACTTGAAACGTTAACTGTGTTCCTCTCCGCCGATTCTGCCAGACCTGCTGAGATTTTCCAGGTATTTCTGTTTCTGTTTTTGTCATGGAAAAGACATTTGTCTTCTTTATTTCTCACATTGCCCGCAGTTACTGCGTTGACCACATGGGTGTGGCAAACCACAATAAAATGTCCTACTTTCTTGCATTTGTAGCACTCAGCATACCTTGCAATGCAACGATCTCGCCGAGCACTTGCTCTGCTACAACATGTACAATTCAAGCTTTTCGCGGCTGTGAGTGTTCTGGCCTTGCTTGTGAAATGTGCTGCCATCACCCTGTTTCAAATGGGTTTTTCTTAGTACGCTCCTTTCTCTGCCCCCTTTTTCAGCCACTCAGCCCCATTTATTTATCAACTTTCCGAAACACTTCACATAAATGCATTGCTAGTCACTTGTTATTGCATCTCCGATTTTGTCTGTTCTGACTGACGTGCTAGCAGTATAGCATTCCCCAGCGTCAAGTCGGGCTCTAACTGTAGCTTCTGGGACATTTCTTTCTCAGTAACGCCGATCACCAGTCTGTCCCGGAAACTTTCCTTTCTCTTTTCCCCCAAACTTGCACATTTCTGCTAGTTCATTCAAGCTCCTGCTATACTCTTCGATCGATTCGCCCTCTGTTTGCACTCTTCGGGGAAACTTCACTCTTTTGTGAACGGTGTTATGTCTGGGCACAAAATATACAGTCAGTTTCTCGAGCACTTTGTCAAAATCATTTTCCTCCTCCACCTCAAACGAGAACATTTTAATAACTTCCTCTGCCTCCTTCCCCAGCGCGTAAATTAGTGTGCGTGCCTGAACTTCACCAGGCTCCTTGTTCAGCTTGGTGGCGATCCTGTACCGGTGAAAGAGCTGCTTTCACTCAGGCCTCTACTCCAGGTGGCTGAAGTCCAAATTGTCTGGCGGGCTGAATTTCGCCATGCTGCTGTGTCCCTTTTTAGCGTTGGTATTTGCATGTAGTTTGTCCTCTGTAAGTATTTACACTTAGCTGACGTTTACTTCTGACACCATATTAGGATTTGTACATAGTTGGAATATTCAGAGACGTTTATTACAGTGAACAGTGCACACGGAATATAGACATGTGCAAGCATGTCTCACACAATATCGCCCTCCCACTGCCCCCCACCCACCTACACACAGCAGCACTCCCAGAGTGCAGAAGTTCATATGACTAAAGTTCTTACCTAGACATATCATTACACCCACAGTGCTGTTAGGGAGGGAGTTCCGGGATTTTGACCCAGCGACAGTGAAGGAACGGCGATATATTTCCAAGTCAGGATGGTGAGTGGCTTGGAGGGGAACTTCCAGTTGGTGGTGCTGCCCTTGTCCTTCTAGACGGTAGCTGGTGTGGGTTTGGAAAACTAATGTGCAAGGAAAATTAAAAATAAACACAGCACTTTTTTAAAGCTCCTGCTATGTATTTTTCTCTCCTCAAGCTGTCCTGGAGATTCAATTACTGGAGATTCCAGGGCACTCCTGGAGGGTTGGCAACCTTATGGGTGGCTAGGTGAGTGAGTGGATGGGCGAGAGTGGGTGTGAGTGAGTGAGTGAGTGAGTGAGTGAGTGAGTAGGTGACCGTGTGAGTGGGTGGGTGGGTAGGCGAGTGAGTGAGTGGGTGGGTGAGTGGGTAGTGTGATGAGAGCAGGTAGTCGGGTCAGAGGGGGGTGGGTGATCAGATGGGGTGGGCAATCGGTTCAGGTTGAGGTGGTAGGCGGGACGGGTCGTGGGTAGTTGGGATA
The DNA here is from genome assembly GCF_964194155.1 of Cetorhinus maximus. Lineage (NCBI taxonomy): Eukaryota > Metazoa > Chordata > Chondrichthyes > Lamniformes > Cetorhinidae > Cetorhinus > Cetorhinus maximus. Next base: position 18,544,241 of record NC_135887.1, on the reverse strand, counting down.
GGGGGGTAGTCAGGTCATGTTGGGGGAGGGCAGTCGGGTCGGGTTGGGAGTGTATCAGGTGGGGTTAGGGGGGTATTCAGGTCAGGGGGGTAGTTGAGGCAGGTTGGGGAGGGCAGTCTGGTTGGGTTGGGGAGGAGTCTGTCAGATCTGGGGTGCAATTGGAGGTTGGTGTGGGATTGTATGTGATGATGGGTTGAGAGACGTTGTTAATCACTGAGTAACACTAGAGATTAAACAGTGTAACATTTCTAGAATAAACATCTAGCCAAGTAGCACGTATCTAGCCCAAGTCTCCAACACTGAAATCAGTGTAAGGGACATTCAAAGAGGGTCCTGGGCAGTGCAAATCAGCTCATCGTCAAGTTAAACTTCCTGGGCAATTAAAGTACCTGTGCGCAAATCAGGACTTCTTCAGGGTCCCAATGCACAACAGCAACTTAAGTCCAGTGCATCACCACTCCTGATACCAGAAGATCTGGCCATTTGTCCTTAAGATCTGGGAACTTTAAGTTGCAGTGAAAACTACAACTCCCGAGTTCAGGCCACGATCAGATCAGCTATGATCTTATTGAACAGCAGAGCCAGCTCGAGCCGAATTCCTGCTCTTATTTCTTATGTTGTAACGTTCATATATTTAAAGTTCAAGCTCTGGATTGAGGGTAACTCGAACCCCACAACCACAGAGCTAGGGACGGGCTGATTGTGGTGAAACATCTTACTGGCTTTCCAAAAGGTAAATGAATTACATAATGACAGCATTTAAGACAGAAAAGAGCTTGCATTTATACACTGCCTTTAATATCCTCAGACGCCCTCAAATCCAATGAAGTGCAATCACCCTTGGGTTCACCTGATTGTTCGTTACCCTTGCCACTGGACTCAATATGCACCTTCTCTACAGTTGATATGCTGTGACTGCAGTATGAATGGTCTACAGGATGTTACCAGGGTTGTACCATCAGGACCTCACTCCTCTACATCATCCAGCTCCAGGAAGTACAAGAGGAAAACTGCTGTGGAAACACTATCACCTCCAAGTTCCCCTCCGAGGCACACATGGACGCATAATGGCATTTCTTCATCAATGCCGGTTTAAGATCCTGAGAATTCCCTAGCTAACATCAAACATTGGTGCACCATCAAGGCAAGGACTACAGTGAATCATTCACCACCTCAGAGTGATTAGCCATGGGTACTCGAGGCAGCCACACCAACATCCCTAGAACAAATAGAAAAAAATAGTAGACAAATGTGGTTGTGAATCTTCACAGTAAAATCCCACAATTTTAAATTTATGCAATGTTGTATGTATTTGTTAAATTGCAGATATTATCTTTAGAGTTATCTCAGGTGGATGTAAATGATTCCAATTTTGAAGAGCAGGGGAGATCGTCCTAGCCACATAGTTATCCCTCTACCAACATCATCAAGACAGAATTATCAAGTTGCTGTTTGTAGGATCTTGCTGAGCACAATTTTGCTGCCACGTTTCCTACATTACAACAGTGACTACACTTCAATAGTGTTGCATTGACCGTAAAGCATGTTAGGATGTCCTGAGATTGTGAATGGTGCTATATAAATGCACGTTCTTTCTTATATGCTAACCTGAGCGAGGAAGGAAAATAACAACGTAAAGCCATTTGGGGAAGATTATTAGTGTAATCTGGTTGGTTCATTCCTTGTGCTTGAGTGATAGTAATTGAGCAAATCAGAATACTTAATTGAGCAGGTCTTATCCTGGTTCTTTAAAACAATCCTTATAGTGTGACAGATTAACAAGTGCCAAATTTAAAGTGATGCCTGTGACCAATCATTAAAGTGTGATGTGTGTTTTATGGGTGATTTTTAATGACATAGATGTCTGCAGCAAGTGACAGTCACCTCATAAACTGAGAGATGTCAGTTTAGGAATGCAATGGCCTCGGGGCTAAGTTGCTAAATTGCTCATTCTGTATTGGTTATTGGTTTTTCACTGTCACTTAGTGCTGGGGTGTCTAAGACATGGCCTGCAGGAGTCCTTTCACCCAACCTGTGGTTTGTATCTTCTTAATATGCTGTGTACAATGCCAGCTGGTAACACTGGGAGCTTGCTAAAGAGGCCCCAGCGTTTTTTATCCCATACTCATGAGAGAGTCTGGAATTTGTAACTCAATTCCAACCTGCGTAAGGATGCGTATTTTCTTGCTGAGGTTAATGAATGGTGATCAGGATGGAAATGGGTACCCTCGTGGACTTTACCTCCAACCTAGCACAGAAGTACTCTTTATGACTTAGACTCACAATAGGGAGCGCATTTAACAAGGGGAAATGTTCAGCAGCACTCAGTAAATACGCACCAAACTGTCACAGGCAGCTATAGATTATTCCTGTCAATGAAATGATATATTTAATGGGATGGGCAATGAGCTGTCAGGCCCAGTCTTCAGTCTCAGCTGATCTCATTCTATGAAAACAAGAGGCATTGAAAATGTTTTCAAAGTCAATACAATAGCTTGGAGCCAGTTCCCAATCCCAGCAGGGAAGATTATAGATAATAGATGTGCCACAAGGGGAGATGTTTCCCTTGTGACTGTGATGGAGGGAGGATGAGATGGGCGGAAGGTGAAATGGAAGGAGAGGAAAGGATAAGATTGACGGAGGGAGGAAGATGACGGAGGGAAATAGGATGAAATGTGATTGAGGGACAGAGGGAAGATAATGGGATGGAGGGAGTGAGGATGAGGAGGCTGAGATGGAGAGATGTGATTGATGGAGAGAGGAAGATGGGATTGACGGAGGAGTATGAGATGGGATTGAGGGAGAGATGGAAGATGATATGGCAAAGAGGGAGCATGATATGGAGAGAGGGAAGGAGGGTGAGATGGGATTGAGTGAGGGAGGATGAAATGGGATGGAGGGAGGATGAGTTGGAGGGAGGGTTAAATGGACAGAGGGAGAAAGATGGCATAGAGGGGAGGAGGATGAAATGGTTTTGAGGGACAGAGGGAAGATGATGAGATAGAGGGAGGGAGGATGAGGTGGGAGAGAGGGAAGATGATAAGATGGCTGGAGGGAGGATAAGATGGAGAGAGGGAGGGAGGATGAGATGGGATGGAGGATGAGATGGAGAGGAGGGAGGATGATGGGATGGACACCAAACTATTTCAGCATCCCCAGTTTAAATTTTAATTGAAGTTCCCACTAAAATTGTTGTTTTTGCATGTTTTTATCCTCTTTATAACGTAGTCTTCCTCCTTCTAACCTAGTGCTCACTAGCATTCCCGTGTTAACTTTGTACTTCTCCCATTTAAAGATGTCTAAACAGAGCAATTCACTAAGTAGTTTTATAATTTCCCAGGTGTCCTTAATACATCAGATTTCACCAATTCCTTTCCTTTCTCTCCTAAACACTAAATCTTTGTGTGCTGTATTCATTATATTATGAAACAAAATTTGACATTGAGCCACATAAGGCAGTATTAGGACAGACAGCTCACCAAAAGCTTGGTCAAATAAGTAGGTTTTAAAGAGCATCTTAAAAGGAGAGTGAGGAGAATGGTGAAGAGCTTTAGCAAGGGAATTCCAGAGCTTAGGGTTCAGTCAACAGAAGGCACAGCTAATATGTGAATCAATGAAAATGGGGATTCACAAGATGCCAGAATTGAGGAGCACCGAGATCTTGGAGGGTTGGAGGAGGTTGCAGAGATGAGAAAAGGCGAGGCCATGAGGGATTTGAAAACAATGAGAATTTTAAAGTTCAGCCACTGGGGGTTTGGGAACCAATGTAGGTCAGTCATACTGCCAGTGAATGAGCTTGTATTCTGTGCCAGGGGCTATGTTAAGTGACATCCAAAGAGTCACCCAGGACCAAACCCTCTAATCTTCAAAGAGTAGCATTGGAAAATACCTCAACTAGGATAATATACATTGATCAGGAAGATTTGAGAAAGTCCGTGAGGTGTTAAAACAGTAAAAAGCAATTCTATTAAATACATAATGTCCCTGCTTGGGCACTTAATAACGAGTCAGTACACCATGTATTGAGTGTCCTTCCCAATGGCAGGACAGATCCACCAGAAGTGGCTGCACAGTGATATAGTCGGGAGGGAGTTGCCCTAGGGATCCTCAATATTGAATCTGAACTCCATGAAGTCTGATAGCATCAGGTCAAACATGGGCAAGGAAACTTCCTACTGATTACCATGTACCGTCTCCTCCCCTCAGCTGTCGTTGGGTCAAAATCCTGGAACTCCTTCCCTAACAGCACAGTGTGTGTACCTACACCACATGGAATGCAGCAGTTCAAGATGACAGCTCATCACCACCTTCTCAAGGGCAATTAGGGATGGGCAATAAATGCTTGCCTAGGCAGCGATGCCCACATTCCATGAATAATAAAAAACCCATCTCTGAGAGAAAACATCAAGCCTTCATCAGGTCACTATTGAGAATTCAATGCAGCAGAGGGGAATAAAGGTTCAAAGGTTTAGGATTCCTGTCCAGTGACCCTTGCAGATGTCATGAGAGCAGATCTGCTGTGATGGATCCCATAATCAAATAGCCTGTCAGCAGAAACCATCTAGACACAGGTAAATGCTATCCACCGAAGGTGAAGTGTTGTGTGTATTGTTGCATGGGGATTCCACCTCAGTGCCATCAGAGCTCGAGGAGGAATAGAATTTTTAAAAAGTTAAAGCGTTAATAACAACAATTTTAGAAATATGAATCTCAAAATTCAAATAACAAAGTGTTTTCCTGTTTACAGCTTTGAGCAGTTCTTTCAGGATTTAGTTAAGCACGATAAGACCTGTCTTGTTACCAATTTCAGTCAGTTTGACATTTTAGACATTTAATACATTTTAGATGTAGCTGAGGAAGGTCATTCACTTCTATGTAACAATGGTTCCATTTGTCTTTAATTGTTCAATCCTTTACTGGAAGAAGCTGTTGTTGTTTGTGCGCATGAAGATACCCAGCAAATTTGTTATTTGCAAATATTTTTTTTTTTAAATATACATTTGACAAAATTTACTTTGGCAGTCATCACAGCTTCTTATAAATAAAACCAACTGTGCTTGCAGTGTGAAGTCCTGATAAGAGACAGCTCCATTTTCATCAAAAAGGGTTAGTAATCTCAGTGGCACGGGACTCGATGTACAAACATGCAATCATAGGTCAGCTTATTTTGCTTGCAATTCCCCATACGATGAGCTTCAGCTGCTCTGATCGTAGGGGAGTGTTCAGGAAAATAAAACACAGGTATTCCGTGTTATTCTTATAGGCTCTAGTTGCTTGTTACAGGATGTTTGCAGAAATCCAACAAGGGTATCAGTTTGGTCTTTTGAGTCACTATTCAGGACAACTAACTTAATTATTCAAGTTATTTTCCACCTGTTACTTACTCCCATCTTTATAGTCTCGACTCTATTTCAACCTACACATTCCACTCTTCTGGAATATGACTCACAGTCTTATTGGCCTTCCCCTCTCATACTTTCTCATTATCACAATACTGTTTGTGGAAGCTTGCTGTGCACAAACTGGCTGCCATTTCTCCTAAATTGCAAGAGTGACTGCGCTTCAAAAGTACTCCTTTAGCTGCAAACCACTTTGAGAGGTCGGGTGGTCATGAAACGCACCGTACATATCTCTTTCTAAGCCCTTCCTACATTTGTTTTGTATTTCCCTGCATTGAAAAGCCTCTTTAAAAACTTTCCTGTTCTCTCTCTCCTCTTGGGTAATTTCCTTAATCCCCCCCAATTCCTGCCTGACATCTGACTTAAGATGTTTTGCTATGGTAAAGGTTATAAAGTATGTTGTGTCGCTAGACTGTAAATCAACTGCAACAAAAGAGTTGCAACCTGTTGTGGGACCTCTGCCCAAGCACCTTTGAGTTTGCTACAACAAAGCACATGGAAATGGTCTGGTGACGACTTATGTCCTAGATTTTCCCATCATCCTGTTGCAGAGAATCACCTGAGCTCCGCTGAGAGGTTCGCGTCGTGAGCCCATGCCCGACCATTCCAAAGCTCTTTGCACTTTGGGGCCAATGAACTGCACTACTCAACCAACAACAACTTACATTTATTTAGCACCTTCAACATAGTATAACATCCTGAGGTGCTTCACAGGTGCATTATCAAATAAAATTTCACATGGAGCCACAGAAGGAGACATTAGTACAGACGATCAAAAGCTTGGCCTAAGAGGTAGGTTTTACGGAGAATCTTAAAGGAGGAGAGAGGTCGGAAGATTTAGGGAGGGAATTCCAGAGCTTAGGGCTGAGTAAGCTGAAGGCACAGTTTCAATGGTGGAGCGATTAAAATCCAGGATGTACAGGAGGCCAGAACTGGAGGAGCACAGAGATCTTGGCAGATTGTAGGAGCTTAGAGAGATAGGGAGGAGGTGGCCACGGAGGAACCTGAAAACAAGGATTTTAAGATCGAGGCCTGGAAACCTAACTTTAAAGAGATGGGGAAGGAGGCCTGGGGTTCATTTTTACTTTAGACGATAGTGTAAGGTGGGTGATATTAACTTGACCATACATTATACACCCCTCATGAGTTTCCTTTCCATTGAAGTCATTGGGCTAGAAAAAAAAACAAGTCTTGTAATGCTATCCTTTAAACAGCAATTCACAGCAGCCACAGATTTCCAACAAAAAAAGTGCTGATAAAGTGATTGTGTGTACAATCTACTGGACTGGAAGCAGCAACTGGAAACTGCTTTAAAAAACAAAAGCTCTGAAATCTAAGACCAACAAGTTAATTGAATTCTCCTTTGACATAGCTGTGGCTTATTTGGTAGCCCATTGGTCTGAGCCAAAGGGTTATGGATTCATGTCCTCCTCCAGCAACTTCAGCACAAAACCTAGGCAACACGGAAGGACTGCTTCATCGTCTTTCGGCTGAGATGAGGTACCATTTTCCCTTTCAGGATGGGTGTAGAGGACTCCATGGCATTATTTTAAAGAACAGGAAGGGACTTCTCCCCAGTCAATATTTATCCCTCAACCAGTATCACTAAAGAAAATATTAATGTGCAGTATAAATCCAAGCCTTTCTTCTGTACCAACCATCCCAAAATGCATGCTTCTATGGAGTGATCCAATTGATTTGCTGCATTATTAGCAGCTATCGGGAAATGCTTTTGAGACACCTCCTGTCCTGTTGGGAAATGCACTGCCCAGAACTGAACCACCTTGAAAAGTTCAGTGAGAAACAGAGTTAACGTTTAGAGTCTAAATGACTTGTCCACAGGTCTCTCTCCACAGATGTTGCCAGCCCTGAGTTTTTCCAGGGTTTTCTGTTCTTAGCTCAGATTTCCAGCATCCGCAGTATTTTGCTTTTATATTATTGGAAGTTCAGTCCCGGTCAATGCTTTCACTCGGGCTGCTACAACTGACCTCAGTACTCCTCGGCCAGGAAGTGCAAATAAAACAGCCGGCTCTTAAGTGCTACTAAGCAACTCCTGTGGGAAAATGATAATTTTTCCAAATGCATCAACTTTTACTTCTCCTAGCTCTGCCAACCACATTCCTATGCTTTGCTGACATAACAGCTTGCATTTATACAGCAGCTTTAAAGCAGTAAAACATCCCAAGGCACAGCAAACAAAAATGGACTCCAAAGGAGATATTAGGGCAAGTGATTGCTGTCAGTGTTATGGATTGTGTTTAGTTTAAGCCTACATAGTATATTCCTTATCTTTTTTAAAAAAAAGTGTCCACAGGGATAGTGTTAGACGACACTGCTGATGGATAGAAGATAAAACTGACAGTCCATTGCATTAACATGATCCTCTCAGTGCTTCTGACACCTTCATGTAACCTTCTTCTATTGTACTAGACATAGCAATAGCTGTTGGCAGTGAAATCAGCCACCACAGGCAATCACCAGGAAGTGTGGTAACTCCAGGACATTCCTACTGCCTAGGAGGCGATTCATTCTACCATTCTACTGCTGGTTTGGGTTGTAGAGTCATCGCAGCACTGACTGCAACAGATCGTCAGCAACTGGAGCTCCATCACATTCAGGTCACTATTTTATTTCACCTTTCTCACACCTGGCATTTCACCTGCTCTACAGGTGATGCAACTCTTGTCCTTATTCAACATTCACATGTGTACTTTCCAGCAGGTGCCATTAGACAGCAGTCTAATGCTTCCTTCCTCCCCAACCGATTCCGTTCCTCCTGCAGGATCCGAAAAGATCAAATATAGGTAGCATTTTTGAAGGCAAGAATTATTTTACTTTTTTTTGTAAGGTATTTTCTATCTACTTTAGGTCTCCCCACACCATAAACTATATCCTGTTATGATAACACCATGACGCCAGATGGCCACACTGGCTTCAGGCACTGTCATCCTAAAACAGATTGTTAGGGGTAGGCAAAGGGCTTTTCCTTTTGCACCGCAGCAAGTGTCTGGCCTATCTATTGTGGGTTTTAAGTCTAGGCCCAAACCATGCCATGTATTCACGGTCACCATTTTAAATAAAAAAATGCAAATACCCTCTAGCTATGCAACTTACGTCAACGAGACTAAAAATGATGAAAAATACGAGTAGTTCGGGTGCAGCAAATTCTGCTTTAAAGCATTATTGATTCACAAACTCTACAAATTTTATTCTATTTATATATTCACACTGAACCTGTTTAAAAGAAACATTCCGAAAGAAGGAGTCTGGGTATTACATTGAATTAAACAGACCCTTTTACCTCTGGAATTTAGTTTCAAATCCTGCAGGGATTGGGTCAAAGCTGAGGCAGAGTAGAGGAAATTTTTACCTTATCCTGGGAATGCTCTAAAATCTGTGTTAAAAATAGAGAACTCTTCTATGGCCCAATCACCACAGCCCACATTCCTGATTTTAAGAATTCAAATGCTTCCTGAAGAACTTTCCAAAAATTACACTACTTTCACATTCTACAATGTAGAGAAAGAGGGAATGTGATATACATACACACAAACCAATGTACTTGGATTAAATATGCAATCACAAGCTTGTAGAGCAGAAATGGCTATATTGATGGCTCTTCTACAGTGCACTGCAGTGATAGATCATGCTTCAATATTATGATGGTCTGTTGGGCCTCCAGCCATTGAACGTATCTATGCCTTACTGTAAGGCACATATAGCCTGGAAATAGGTTATGTATTCAATTCCCAATGGCAGCAGAGTGACATTGCAAGTCGGGCCACCAACAGACTGTGCTGCAGGCAGTATTACCCACAATCAAACACATCACTGCACTTTCAATCTCAGGTTAATCACTGAAAGTTGTGGTGGTAAGAGGGATTCATTCCAGAAGCAGTCTCGTACATATTCTGGTGACCAGTTCAAAGCAGTGCAGGCATTCCTAGGCATGTAATCTGCAGGAGAGAAGGTGAAAGAAAGTCTGTTGTGCAAAGCTATGTTTCCTCCAATACTCAATTGATTTAATAGATTTAGGGTTTTCAAAATTATTCTAAGAATACCAAGTTGTGCTGGTAGGATACCCAAAATAAGTGAAATTGCTGTGGAATTTAAGGAAAACATTGTACCCATGCCATTTTTAATATCCATTAAGGAATCTTGCCAAAATGGCACTCAGACACAGGAAACACTATGCACCACCCTTACCCCATTTTACCTGGTTCCACTGCTCCAGAGGTCTTCAATTTTCATTGCTACAAGCAAAGAAATCTGATTCTGCACTCCTGCTTTGTAAAACGAGAACTCAACAGCCCTCTCAAGAGCCACAGCAAAAATGAGTTGTTTGCAGCTAATCAGATTAATGAAGGCAAAGTCTTATAAATTGACAAGTGCAAAGATCAGGAGATGCCCAAGTTTCCCAATGGCTACACTCTGCAAACAAAAAGGTACTCAGATAAGAAGTTACGTGTTCAATAAGAGTGCACTCAGTTGAGCGCTTCCCTCTGCCACTCTTGTGTTGTCACTGTTATTACAATTACACAGTTCTTCCTCAAAACTTGTCCCTGCCTAGTTGATGTTCTGTAACTGCAAAGCTGAAAAAAAAATTTTATTAAGAGCTTCCATCTCACTGAGGCAGCTTCAGGCCAATCCTCATCCAACCATCTATTCTGAAAACCGTTCATTTTGACAGCTGTGACAAATTCCACTATAACAACTGAGACAACCTACAACATTCTAAAAACATTACCTCCGCCCACCTCCAGTTAGTTTACAGAACTCCAGGATCTGGATCCGCAATTTTGCCAAAAACTCATCAGTTCTTCCTTGACCAAGCGTTGTTGAAACCTGTCCATTAGCTTTTGAGATATATTGTTTACAAACAAACGGGGGTGAAAACATTACCTCTGCCCACCTTCAGTGGCTGAGGTAACGAGGTGAGTAGGGTCTTTCATAAATTTCACCTGAAGGGTAGAAGGACAATCACTTACTCCAGGAGAGCAAAACAACTGGGGAACTCATGCATTTGGTGAGGAATGTGCTGGATGAACTCAACCGATTCTTACCAATAAAACCAAGCTTAATCAGTCAAACATTTAATTATACCCATGAATTTAATTAGACAAGAAGTAAATGTTATTTTGTTCTCCCTAAATTAGCACATGGATATTGTGCCTATACTTCAAGGGTAAGATTGAAACTCTCAACCCCTGCAGCTAGAATTCAAGCTGGTATTGCTAGATTTTTTAAGCTTTCTTGCTTCATTAAAGGATCTTCAACAATAACAAGGCAACAGATAAGCATTATAGGAAAGTGAAAGAAACGATAGTGAACACAAGAACAGAAGTAGGCCATTCAGCCCCTTGAGCCTGTTCAGTCATTCACTAGAACATGGTTGACCTGCAGCACAACTCCATTTAGCCACCTTGATTCCATATCCCTTAATACTCTTGCCTAATAAACATCTATCACTCAATATTGATTTTTTCACATTATACACACCTGCTTCCTGAAGACTAATATACAAATGCTGCATCCAGTTTAAGTGAGAAAAAACACTCACTGAAAAGCAGTTTGTGTCCCTCTTCAAAAATTAATGCAGAACTCAAAACCTAACCTTCAAAAAAGGTATTGGAATGCTTCATATAATTTTGGAATTTGTATCTCTGACCAGCATCTTAACATCCATGTTATTATATCAGACTCAACCAAAAAGGTTGATGATATTGAAATCAGTCTCTATACAGTTTTGAGAGTACATAATTTAAAAATACTCCATCCCCTCTTAATAAAGTGGGGAATTATGCTTCAAATGATATTGGGTCTGATAAATTGAAAGGGTTAGAATCACATTTTTTTTTTTTAAACTGGTGGCTTATCCAATAAAGAGAATCTATAATTGATAAAGGTTAGTCTCCTGTTGACTTGCCTAGAAAGAAGAGTAGAATTATTTTAATCACAGAAGGTGCACCTTATGTTGCATTTGACCAAAGACTATTTTCAAAAGGTCTTTGACTAATGAGTAAAGTCAAAGAACGTGGAGTCAGTGTACAAGTGGCAGAATGGGTTGCTAGCTGGATTAAAGACAAAAGAAGAGAATGGGAATAAAAGATAGTTATTCAGAGGCAGGAATTGGGAAGTGGTGAACATGGATCAGGGCTGGGACCAATACTGTTCACAATTTATATTAACAATTTGGACTTTGGAATCCAAAGAACACAATTTCTAAATTTGTGGATGACACCAAATGGGGAGGGGGATTGTTAATATTGAGGACGACTACAATGAATTACAAGAGGATATTAATAAACTTGCAGAATGGGCAAATAATTGGCAAATGGAAATTCAACAGATAAGTGTGAGGTAGTACATTTTGTAATAATAGGTCACTTAATTACTTGGAAGGTGCAAATCTTGGTGGGGTAAAGGAACAAATGATCTCAGAACAAATACCAAATCACTAAAAGCTGCACCACAGGTTAGCAAGGCCATTAAAAAAAGCAAATCAAGCATTAGGTTTTATTTCTAGAATAGAATTGAAAAGTTGGGAAGTTATGCTAAACCTGTATTGAAACTTGGTTAGATCACATGTGGAATATTGCCTGCAGTTCTGGCTGCCATATTATGAAAAGGATTATAGACACTGGAGAGGATGCAGAGAAGTTTTAGATGTATACCTGTGGGCATACACATCGGGAAAGTTCTAACAGGCTAAGTCTCCAAGTGAGAGAAGGCAGCTGAGGGGCGCCCTAGAGATCTTTAAAATTATAAAAAGTTTGCATAGTGTGATATACTATAGAGAGAGATTTCCCTTTGTGGGGAAGAGCATAACTCGAGGCCATCACTATAAGATAGTAACCAAGAAATCCAATTGGGAATTCAGAAGAAAATTCTTCACCCAGAGTGGTAAGTGGAACTCGCTATTTCAGGAAGTGGTTGAAGCAAATAGTATAGATGCATTTCAGGGGAAAACTAGAAAAGCATGAGGGAAAATGGAAGAGATGGTTATGATGGTAGATTTAGATAAAAGCTGGGGGAGACTCAAGTGGAGTATAAACACCAGCATGGACAGGCTAAGCCGAGCAATCCGCTTCGGTGCGTTATACCCTATATAACAACTGGAAATGGATAGCCTTTCAAGGTCTTTCTTTGGAAGGCTTCTAGCTTGCTATCCTTTAAATGTTAGGCAAAAATAATTTAGTGTCTAAGTTACCAGGGCCAGCTCATGCTTTTGTCTCAATCATAACGAAGTCTGGCTTACCGGTTCAAAAGACAAAACCCTGCTTTGTCATTTAAACTATGCACCAGCTGAAATTGGAGGGTATACTCTGAACCAACTATCAAGCGGAATGTTGTGTCTCATAGGGCAAAAACAAAATCCCTCCCACTGTTCATTCCTTCAAATGGGGGAAATTAGTGTGTGCTAAGAACCACACAGCACAACACTCTCTCAGTACTGCACTGGAGTGTCAGCCTGATTATGTGCTCATATCTCTAGAGTGGGTTTGAACTTATAACTTGGAGGCAGGAACATTACCCACTGAGCTATGGCTGATACCCAAGGGGATAAAGTTGAATACAAACAGGAGAGGACAGTGATACAAAAAGACAGGAGAAAACAAAGACAAAGAGAGAAAATAATTTATTTCGTTCCTTAAGCAATGCCACAGGAAATCAACTGCAAGTATTAAAAAACAGGCCTTTAGATTGAACAGATAATTTTCATCACTACACTGTCATTTTGATACAGAATCATTCCAACAGATACACTCAAGTCTCATAAGCTATTTGTCAGTGTTTATTAGAATGAAGCACTGAAATAAGTTGTGCAAGTATGAAGGGGGGAAAAATAAAGGAAAAATGGTTTTGCAGTCCGCCCAGTGATTTACAATGTTACTTCACATAAGTAAACCATACCTTGGTAGGAAAGCCTACATCGACATACAAATATTCTGTCTCATCATCCAACACATGTTAATCAGAATTCAACATCTCTAGTTCTCACGGGGTGGCACTTCTACAGCATCCATGGAAATGCAGAATTCTGGAACTGATTCTAAGTTTAAAAAAAGTCTTAAGCTTTCAAAGCATAATACAAAGTGTTTTTAATTGAAGATCTAAAGCACCCAGCTTCCTCCAGTTGTGCAGTGCTCATTCTTCACATCTACTCAGCATTCAGTAAGCTTGTATAGCTGCATGTTTCCTAATATTCATTATCAGTCTCTTGCTGTACTCCTTATGGTCCACTGGTTTCACATCCATCATTGTCGCTTTGATGCGAGATTCATCCTGCAAATATGAACCAGAAACAATTAAAATCCATATCACAGATTTGCTCTCTCATTGCCTTATTATCATAGATCACCTCCAGTTGTTCAAATTGCATTGGAATCTTTTTAATGCATATGAAAGATAACAAGTGGTAGTTTTTTTGTCCCACTCAATCTACTTCTAAAGAATGGCCACTGGTATAAAACGTACAGACAAGCTGCAACAGTTTAATGGGTATGACCTAAATCACTTCTAATCTTAAACTTTTATAATTTCTGCACTTTGAGTTGTTGCACTTAAGTTTAAGTTGCTGTATTTATACTCTACTCGCTAGTGAGAATTTTTCAGCCCATTCAAAATTTCATGCAGATACCATTAACACCATCAATCAGTCTTCTGGATGAAGTCCCTGGAGGCACAGGAACAAGCTTATTCCTCTACCATCTTTATAGTTATGTTCAACCTGTGATATGGCATAGTCAACATGCTGGCTCGCAAAGATCTCCTTCTGGGCCATGGGGCATATATTCAAACTGTGGCACAATCCTGCTATCTTCACCATACTGTATACATGGCTAAAAATGTACTTCTGCAAGCTGCAATAGGTGCATTATAAAGCAAGTCTCATGTTGGAAAGACACCAAAATACTCATTCTGTCTGAATTTCACCTGACAACCCTGCCGCTAGGTCGAGTGCTTAGGAGAAATAGTAAAAGAACCCACCACACCAGTCTCTCACTAAATATTGTCATCATTCTTGTCCTTGCTTGGCCTACACAGATTGATCCCATAAAATGATACCAATTACATGTCCTTATGTGGTGCTATCCAACTGTACAAGCTGACTATATACCTCTGTATATTGCTCGAGTGGCTGTATGACTCATCATAATCCGTAAAAGCTAAAGGAATCATTCTTCATCTTGAATACAAATGTACTCCATTAGCAAGCGAACGGGCAGAATGAGAATTTAAAGTCTGGTCTCCTCATTTGGGAAACATGCTCTAGGAATTGGTTGCAAGCATAATTGCTGACATCTTTTCTTATTTGAACTCATTCACAACTGGTCACTGCCATAGTAATCTTCCATAACCTAAACATTGGAGATTTAAAGCATCTCAGTAGTTTAAGATTTACAGCAACACCTGCAAATACTGGAACATTTTTGGGCAGTTACTTGATGTTTATTTGAACATTTTCAAAGCTCTAGAAAGAATTAAATGTACAGTATGTCAAAAAGCACCTCCAAGCTGTTCAATAGGAAGAAACACACCTTAAATAATTTACTAAAAACAGCACTCCATTATGTCAGAAAGGTATCTTGAAAAGCTTTAAGTGCAAAGAAACACATGCAAGATGGGGAGGAAGAACATGTGGAATTAAGCAAGCAAAAATGGTTTAAGATGACTTCTGAAAGCAGGTGGTGGGGGGGGGAGGAGGAGAAGAGAGAGAGAGAGAGAGAGAGGAGAGGAGAGATGGGGGGAGGTAAAGCACACGGATTTAGACGGAATTCCAGATAAAAGAGATATGGTGGCTGAAAATGTGACCGGAGGATAGGGAACATGGCAGATCAATGTCAGAAAAGCTAGTGAAGCCACAGAGTTCAGTTAAATCATAGAGGTAGGTTAGGTTGAGGCCATAGGGGGCTTGAAAGGAAGAGAGAAAGATTTTGAAACAGATACTGAGTGGGGAGAGGGAACATAGGGGCTTATGTGAGCAAAGATGTGGACAGAGGCAGAATTTGGAACGGGTTGTAACTTATGGAGCAAGCAGGGGGACAAGCATTATAAAGGCATGGATTTGTGTCTTGGCAACTGTGGGATGGGGAGATACGAGGAGGAAAAGAACAAACAGGAGCAGAGACAGGCACTATTTCAAAGGTTCAAAAGGGCATTGATTAAACAGGTGTGGGGAAGGAAGATAAGCTCCAGATTAAACAATAATGTCCCAAACTATTGGGTTTAATCCAAGATAGTATTTAAATACATGGATGCATTTAATAGAAGGAACAGTGATATATTTCCAAGTCAGGATGGTGAGTGGCTTGGAGGTGAACTTCCAGGCGGTGGTGTTCCCATGTGTCTGCTGGCCTTGTTCTTCTAGATGGTAGTGGTCGTGGGCTTGGAAGGTGTTGCCTAAGGCGGCTTGGTGAGTTCCTGCAGTGCATCTTATAGATGGTACACACTGCTGCTGCGTGTCAGTGATGGAGGGAGTGAATGTATGTTTGTGGATGGGTTGAAAATCAAGCAGGCTGCTTTTTACTGGATGGTATCAAGCTTCTTGAGTGTTGACAAGTGCAGCTCCAACAACACTCAAGAAGCTTGACACCATCCAGGACAAAGCAGCCTGCTTGATTGGCACCTCTTCCACAAACAAACTCCCTCCACCACCAATGCACAGTGCAGCAGTGTGTACCATCTACAAGATGGACTGCAGCAACTCACCAAGCCTCCTTAGGCAACACCTTCCAAACCCACGACCACTACCACTGAGAAGAACAAGGGCAGCAGACATATGGGAACACCACCACCTGGAAGTTCCCCTCCAAGTCACTAACCATCCTGATTTGGAAAAATATCTTCGTCCCCTCACTGTCGCCGGGTCAAAATCCTAGAACTCCCTCCTTACCAGCACTGTAGGATACCTACACCACATGGACTGCAGTGGTTCAAGGCGGCAGTTCATCACTACGTTCTCAAGGACAATTAGGGGTGGGCAATAAATGCTGGACCATCCAGCTTTGCCCACATTCCATGAATGAATTTTTTTTTTAAAAAAAGCAGACACGTAGGAGCTGACAGGATAGCTTTAGGATGGCTCACACTTGAGTTGGAAGCAATTTTGATTCACCCAATGCATTTTGAGTTGAGGAGCAGCATTTGACTCAAAACAGGAGGTAGAAAGGTAAAATGTGTATCACCAGCATAAAGGTAGAATCCAATCTCATGTTTCTTGGAGTCACCAAGAGGGTACATTTGTATCAACAGGAGACAGTAGCAAAAAAATTTGTACATCTTGTGACATGGTTTTCACCTGTCAAGTAAGGCGGAGTTAAAAGCCAGCTTCAACCACGTATCAAATTCTAAGTTATCCTGATTGAATGTTACAGAGTTTAGTAATTTTGTTTCAACTCAGCATCTGAAGGAGGGGCCGAAACTTTTAATTCAAATACAAACATCATGTGGGAGTTGTTCAAATAGGTGTTTGATTGGCACTTTTTTCAAGTTTAACAGACAATTATTTAAATCTGCTTGATCCCAGTGGTTTTCTGATAATTAATTCTCAGCCTGGCTGGTTCAAATTAGAGACAGTGATAGTTGAGCCAGAGCGCTTCCATGGACACAGAAAAGCAAAAAAATGAACTGCCACTTAATACAGATTTTGGTGCAGTGGTTACAAATTATTTTCCACCTGCTCAAGGAGACAGTTATGTTTAATAACTACTGTAAAATTCTATGTTGTATGATTGTTACTGTTCAATAAATGTTTGGCTGTTAAAGCTGAAGCCATGGTACTGTGGCTTTGCTATGCTGCCTTCTAATGTCAAGGACGATCAGTCGAGGACACGATAAAACTAGAAAGGTAAAATCACAGCAAAGTGGGTTCTCTGTCCCTGTCCTAACTTGTATTAAACTCCATTCACATTACTCCTGTGTTCTCCGACATACACTAGCTCCCAGATAAGCAACACCTGAATTTGAAAAATCTTATCCTCATTTCCAAATCCCTTCACGGCCTCACTCCCTCTCCATCTCTGTAATCTCCTCCAGCCCTACAACCCTTTGAGATCAGCACTCCTTCAATTCTGGTCTCTTGACCACCTGATTTTTAAATGCTCCACCATTGGCAGTCATGCCTTCAACTTCCAAGGTCCCAAGTTCTGCAATTCCCTTCCTAAACCCTTCTACTTCCCTGCCCTCCTTTGACACTCATTAAAACCTGCCCCCTCTATGACCAAGCCATATCTTATGTGGCTTGGTATCAAATTTTGTTTGATAAATGCTCCTGTGAAGTAACTACTTTAAAGGCACTTTTAAAAATGCAAGCTGTTGTTGCTCAATTACTCAGCATTCTAAAAACACAGAATACGAAAGAAAAATAGAGTAAAAGCCTAAGAATGCAACAAGGACGAAGGACGAAAACCTCAAATGATGGCTGTGCAGGCAGGGCAGTAGAAATCAATGGAAGATATGCAAATCACTTGAGGTGGGTAAGGACAGAACCAGGAGAGAGCAGCAAGATGTAGGTGGACTGCTGAGAAGGGACACTGGAAGATAAATGGTATTATAGACAGTGGAGAGATAAACACTAAGGATGGACAGGCAGAATATAAGTCACAGAGGGGGCATTATTAATGACAGTACCTGCTATGGGTGGAGTGGAAAACACATTGCAGCCTTGATCCGTAAATCAAACAACTGCCCACTCTGAACAGGTAACATTTGAGGGCAAAGGAGATTCTAACGTTTTATTTCTTATTTCTTATGTTCCATTTGGTTAAAATTTTGTTCAAGAGCAATTTCAAGGTCAGCCACAGACACTAAACAGTCAGCAGGTCTCTCCAGTAAAGTTACTGCAATCCAATAGGAGAAGAGAATAGCAATTTTCCAGGAGTTGGTGAAAGCAGTTTATATATATTTTCAGTGCGGTTGTTTAATTTACTTTGCACAGATACATTTGATATTTTATGCCAGAAATGTGTCCCCCTCTTCCCTGATCATGCCCACAGTCAAAGATGCTCCTTTTCAAAAAGGATGAATTATTAAAGGGAGTAGGGGATTAAATTTACCGGAGGCAAACACAATTACGTTTCATTGTTAAGGGAAATGATTTTGTGCAACTTGACTGCCTGCAAATACCTTATGTCTATGTTGATTGCAGACAGAAGGCCACAATGTCAAGAAATTCAAACCCCATTAAAATGCCAATTTCAACTGCTTGCATTTATATACTGCCTTTAGACTAAAATACGCTCTGAGGTGTTTTTAGAAGGAACTGGCACAGAGCAGTTGGAAGAGTTGGGAAGAAGCCAGGTAGGAGTAAAATTGAACAACTAGAGCCAACTTCAGCCTCAATGACACCACAGTACAGCACTGCAAGTTTAATAGTAGTGGAGTCTAGATCTGATGCAGACTGATCAAATGTTATAGACACTCCAGCCTCTCAAACTGTCAGGTTGCAAGCTCAATTGGAAAGGTAAACATCAGACACAATAATTGAAGCACTTATGAGCGTTTTATTTTGTTGAAAACCTACTGAAATAAGGTGACCGTGGCACTAACCCTGGTGTATTTCCTTGAAAGAAAACTTGCCCACATTATATAAAACTTACTCTAGATGAAATTACTCACATTGTACGTTTCGAGTTTGACACGGATCCTGCAGATGTATGACTGGAAATTTGCATTCTGGAAAATTTCCTCAAAGGCTTGTTCGTTCTATGAAGAAAGCAAGAACAATGCCACAAATAATTAAAAAAATGTTTTGCTGATCAAGGCATGCAATTCAGGTTACAAGTAACCCCTATTGATTCGAGCAGAAAGGCTACTTCACTCAACTGTCTTTTCAAAGACTTTAGGTATGGCAGCAAAGTCTCAGCCCAATAAGCTCCTTAGCCTTTCCACAGTCAAGGTGGTTTAACACTTTTCCCCTCTCCAGCTCTCACCCCTACCCAGGGGATAGAAGGAATGGGAGGTAGGGGAAGGAAACCAAATGCAACTTGCAAATTCTCTAGGAATCTGCTCAAAAATAGAACTGAGGAGCACCTGTCCATCCTCTCAGGACAAGTAATAACATATGGCCACCTAATATTTTGATGTACTGTTAAAAAGACTCACACCTCAGCCCTAAACCAGAAAACTATCACCAAACAGCTGCATATGTTTCTCCAGCACACTAGAATGCAATCATATTTCACTTTAATTGTTTTTTATTTATTGCCATCTGTCATTTCTGCCTCGTTGGTTTTGTGTTTATATCAGCATGAGTGCTGAGTACAGAAACTATAATTCAAGATCACACTGACATCTTTTATTCCATATAGTACTGTGACTGAATAAAACACTGAACACTCACCTGGACATTAGTAAACTTAACTGAACAGCTTTTCTTGATCAAATAGGTAAAGGAAATGCAACATGCAACTTAGCTAGAAAGTTTCACTTGTACAACTTTCTTTCCAGTTTTAATCAGCTATGAAGGCAAATAAACTCACTAGCTAAAAAGCAATGTGGATTTCTCCCTCCATCTAAGCTCAATTGTTGCTCCTTCATCTTGAATCTTTTCTGGCCCATTACACCTCATACTTCTACCTTCCTGCTGTTAAAATGCAAACACACATCTGAAAGGCTACAAAGACAAGATAATACTGTAGGTAGACCTTAGAGAGGAAATCCGCAAAATGCAAAACATATGCTTGCCAGGGTGGGGGGAGAGAAGAGAGGAAGTGGAATGGGGTATGCTCATGTGTCTTTGAAAGCTGTTCAAACTATGGTGATAATTAAAAAGACCCAAACACCAATTAGGTTAAAAAATAATAAATTTTGTAAATATTAAAGCCAAGTGCTAGAAATGCAACACAGGTTAGTCATCATGTGAAAGAGTAGGCAGGTCAACATAGAACCCTTCACTGGTACATCCTTGAATATATTCAGTTTTGAAAACTGTTCACTTTTCAGTGCTTACATTTTCATTACTACACTATAACCTTTCTGGTCCAGAAATCTATCGTTCAGAAAGACCAATTGTCCAGAAAGTTTTTGAATAGACCCAAGCAACTCTCAGACTGTTTTAGTACAGTACTTAGGGAGCAGAAACATGGAAGATACAGCATTCAGGCAAGTAAAACAATTTTTATTACTGCTTTATAATGTTGTAACACTATTTTATGATTCAGGTAAATATTTATATCTTCAGTGTTTTCCATTTCACATACTGGTGGTTAAGCATTCTATCATCATTCTATATCCAGAAAATTCTGAAATCTAGAAATGACTTGCTCCCAAGCATTCTGCACTGGAGAGGTTACAGTGTACTGGTTTTTCCTGCTTAGCTGTGTGACTATGAGAAATGTTTTGAGATTAAAGAGAACTTGATTGGGTACAATATAATGGGGCTGGCTGGCAGACCAAAAAAAAGAGGGTCAACCAAGAATGATCACCATTTTACAGGAGGCACAACACATTGCAACTGCAGCACTAGTGGCACATATACAATCCCCGAGCCCAGGTGGCCCAGCTGTAAAGCCCAACCAATTCAGTCTTATTTGCACTGGTTTGTCTTGTTTGAATTTTATGGGCCTGGAGAATTGGAAAGGGCAGCTGCTTCACTGGGGGATAAATTCTCAATTATCTGTAAGTATCAGCATCTTGAAATATATGCAGATTTATGTGAACATGAAAATAAACTTTATATATGGCATCTGTTGCTTCATGAAATTCACCCAAGCAGTCCACAAAAGACAAAAGCTTGGACAAAGCAGGCATGATAACGGATTCACTTCAGTGAATGGGAAATTCAAGCATTCAGATAACATTCAACTGTGAGAAATGCTAAGCATTAATCAGAAGGCCCAGGTTGATTATTGCCTTAGATACACCAAGTGTACAACATTTCAAACATATAATTAAATGAATTTTTGCAAAATAAATCTTGAGAACTTGGGCCTGTTTGAAAACTCCTATTTACACATTTTTCTCCCACAGCACTTGATTTCTGCAAAACTCAGCTTTCAAAGTGCCTAAAAATTGCAGAGATGAATCTGGACAAACCCTAGCAGTGTCAAAAAACTAATTATCTCTAGTGTAATGATAGTAGCTTTTAAAAACAATAATTTTTAATTCAAGAGCCCCAATTAACTACAATAACTATTCAGTCCCAAAATGTGAAGAAAAAAAATGCTTCAACAGTAGCATTTAGTAGTGCCTTGGGACCAGCTGATACAGTGAATGATGTGACAATTTTTCAGAAGAAGGGGAGGTGGAAAGAAAGAACGAAGATACAAAAATAGTAGAGGAAGTTTAACTGTTCCTGTCTAAAGCTAAAAGGTACAACAGGTTTGCTTAAACAAAAAAAAACACTTACCGAGTCCTTCAGCTCTCCAAGATAAGTAGCATTCTGACCAAGAATTGCCTCTGCAGTCTCCTGGAAACACGTCACCCACTGGTTTTCTCCAAAGTCTGCTAGATTTACCTGTACAACAATGTTGAATGCTAGTCATTAAAAAAGTTGTGTTAACTCCAGGACGCCCATTGAAGGGTAAAACTGGAGCCAATCTTTACACACTTTTTCTAAACACTTAAGAGTTACACATTACAACATGCTTCTCCTAACCCAACAACCACAGTCTCAGTCTGTGTCTACTGATAGGACTACAAGTGAATGTGCAGTCACTGCCCACCACTGGCATACAATTAAACACAATATATCTCATTAATAGTAAGGACAATTTCTTTTATATTTAAAAAAACAGTAGAATAAAGCTTTGAACGAAGTTTCACAAGCCTAATTCCATGTAATTAAAACCTTCAGATAAAATGTTAATACAGAATTACAAGATGAAGACCCTTTATTAGTTGGTTTGAATTGTTTTATCCTAGTCTTCCAGTAACACAAACTTCTAGCTGCAGTCCTGTTGGATTAACAAAATTACAAGATTAGTGTGCTTAGAAGCTATGCGTGATGAGTAATTTGATTTTTTTCACACAACCTCCAAGAGAATTTTCTATTCTAGGCTTTAAACACAACAGCTATACTCATAGAACATCAGTCATGAGCAAAATCACTGAGTTGTTCCATGCATGCCAGTGATGATAGGCATCTCTTTCAGTTTTGTGCACCCATCAGGATGCAACAGACTGGAAAGTTCAGAACCTGCTAGGTGCATTGCATCATGGGAATAGGATATTTAGTAAGACAGTTGAAACCAAATCTTCTGCAAAGTTCTCAGAATGTACTTACTGATAAGATCATACGATATTTGAAGTTGGTAAACTCGCGATCACACTTCTCACACCTATAAAGGCCATTCTGTTGATCAACAACCTTCTTGTTGCACTCTGCAGTGGGGCATGCCTGGTACATGCAGTTTTCCTTCTTCAGGTACACAACTGTACCAACAGTGGTGTAATAGTCAGCCTGCAGGAGCGAGGTTATTCAGGTAAAGGATTACACAAAGTAGAAATGACCAATTGATGAAGTTACTGCACACTAGAACATGCATTAAAAGTCCATTCTGAGATCTCCATCATGACAGCAGTATGGAAAAGTCCACACTGAGGGTCTGACTACCGAGGTACAATGTTTCCAATAGCAGTCAAAACAAGTTGTCCACAATTGCTTAGCTTGGATCAGCAGTGCTGGAATCTAACTCTGGCCCTTAACTGGAAATGCACACTCAGCGGCCCAATTCTTCTTACATGCTCCTTCCTTACATTTCATTTGCAAAAAGTTTTTTTCTTCCCTGGCTTGCTCCTGGGCAATCAGTACACATGCAACCATTATTCCTAGATCAGTTGGTGTGCGCGCAACAGCTGCATGATTTGGCAACATTTCAGATTTACCCTCTCTCCAGGAAGCACAATTACAATTAGTACCCTTCCTTGAAAACAATTACAGTGATGTGGAGAGATCCATCGGGAAGGAGGCCACAGCACAGGAATAACAAAAAGATTACACTGGTAGACATTTCCTCCCTACAAAACCATACTTCCCATTGTGGCATTATTTGTCCCACTTTTGTATCAATGTTATCCATCAAATTCCTATGTCCACATTTGCAATGTAAATTTGCCAACCTGGCCAATGGATGATACTTTGCTTTCCTTCTGCATAAGTCACTCAAAAAGACTTATTTGTGCCAAAGTAACTGAAGCTTCTATTGTCCTGAATAAGTGTTCATTCAAAATAAAAATGAAATATTTAAATGACAATTATATTTATCCAATGAATTGCCTTCATAAAAAAATTCTGCTTGGAGCAGCCTCTTCCAAAAGCCTGAACATTACCATCATATTTTCTCACGACCAGGACTCAGGTGAATCTACAAGGTACAGTCTTGAATGTTATCATTCACTAGCTCAACCACCATAATATCTCATCTTTAGCTTCTACTTAGTTGTTTTACAAAATTATTTGGAGAAAAGCTAGATGACAAATTTTAAAAGCTTTATTTAGTAAAAAAGTGAGTTTTGAGTTTAAAAATAACAAGTAGCACATGGGTGAGAAAAAAACAACTGATTATACTTTTATAACTTCTATTTTGCATTTTATAAGCCTTAGGAAGCACATTAAGCTGAGAGCGCAAGCAAAACCATGAGAGATCTAGAGACAGAGAAGGGAGATCCAGTGAGCAACTGTAAGATACAGAGACAAACAAACGCATGCTATGGTTTTTCCTCCAACTTTAAGATCATAAATTGTTTGAATTTTGAAGTAGGTCTTAAGACAGTTTCCGGCTTTTGTTGATGCCAGAAAACGTAAAAATCTAGTTATCAACAGATGCCATGCTGCGAGTTCACTCCCTCCATTAAAAAAGGGGTTGTATTTTGAGTGCTTTAATTAGCATTTTGTTGGTCAAATTTGAATGTTTATATTTTCTGACAGCTGTCAGAAAGCAAGAGACACAGATAAATAGAAACCAGTCACAAAAGACCAAGTTCAATATTTACAGAGCTCCCTTAGGAAGCCACAAACCAGTGCCGTCAGAGGTGGGATCCCCTCAATCCAGTGCTATCAAGCCATGGTCTGCTATTGCCTGCACTGCTGATAATCACCAGGAATTGCACCTATCCCTTGCAAGGCCTCAGGGTCTACATTCCACATCCAAACTCCTCTTCCAAGTGATGCCAGGTCAAATAATCCCCCTTCCTGTGAAATTCCAATAGGTACTGTGAAACTTTAAGACCATTTTCCAGTGTTAACCAAAGCACAGGACCACCTTTAAAAGCAGCCAAACCCCATGTCCCTTCCCCAACACTGCTAAGTACCAAAATATCTACAACCAGTAGGTGCATCATGAGTTCTCAGCTTCAGAAATGATATGGAAGAACAATTAAGTACAGGGTAAAGATACAGTTCTTAAACTAAAGGACACTCATATACAGCTGATTAAGAATTACATACCACTATTTTTCTCTTCCTTTCCTTACTACATTTCTATCATTATACCCTAACACATTTAACACTGGTTCAGCTAATAAGTTTTGTCCAAGTTTGACGTGGGGCAGCAAGTTTCCCATGCCCTTAAGCATTTCAACCTCTTGGCATTTTGCAGCAGATCCATACAGACCAGAGAGAACACAGATTTGGTCCCCAGCCTGAGTTCACCCAAGACAGTGGTTACAACAGGCCCCTGTATCCATTATTTTTGTAGATGGGGTAGGAGAAAAGCTTTTAATTCCCAAACTCCAACTAGAAGCAAATATCTGGTAAAGGTGATTCAATTTGACCTCAAAACTCTTCAAATAGCCTACAACACTCAAGTTGAAATACCCACATTGTCAACCTGGGCAAGACACTAATGCGTGCCATGCATCCATGGCAATGTATTCCACAAACATGTGAAGCATTTGGGAAGTGAAAAGGGGCAAAGAAAGTTGAAAGCAGAGGAAAAGTGAAACAACTGTGTTATTGGAAAGCACAAACACAAATTTCTATTACACTACATAATTCACCAGAAATCCTAGTGCTGAATTCTCAGCATGAAATCATTAAGTGCATATACCAATTGATTGTACAAGCTTTACATCATCATTGCAGCCAGCTGGGCTACATGCCAAAAATCAATCTAAACTCACCTTATCTCCATGGCCCAAATTCTCATTTTTAACCTCAAGCAGCATCTTCCAGTTTGTGCTTCCCCCACCAAAGGAACCACCCTTTACATCTGAAATGGATGTCCCTTCTAACGCTTGGCCCTCCTTATCAAACCTGTGTGGCAAACATGTATACATGAACCGTCGCAGCAAAATATTTCACAAATTCAACTTACGCCATCCAGGTCCGATATAGATACTGCAGGTCCCAAGTGCATGTTGACTTGGCATGTCTAATGGCAGGGCAAGCAGGTGAGGGTTATGGTCAAGCCCAAGATACAGCTGATGGTCAGGAATGAGTGTAGCAGGTGAAGGGGATGGGGTGAAAAAGAGCTCTTGGTTGAGCTCCAGTTAGGCTGAAAGTAGAGTGAGTGGGCACAGACTGTCTAGCAGCACTAAACAGAGTTAAACATGGTAAATAGGCAGGAACATGCATGCTTTCACAGTCCAAATCAGTTTGCTAGAAAAATATAGGAGACATAGGCAGGTTAGATGAGTGGGCAACATGTTGGCAGATAGAGTACAATATAGAGAAGTGTGAAGTTATTCACTTTGTAAGAATAAAAAAAGGAAATATTTCTTAGAAGGTGAGAAATTTGCAAGTATTGATGTTCAACGAGACTTGGGTATGCTTGTACAAGAAACACAAAAGTTAGCACGCAGGTGCAGCAAGTAATTAGGAAAGCAAATGACATGTTGGTCTTTATTGCAAGGGAACTGCAGTACAAGAATAAAGAAGTCTTACTACAGTTGTACAGGGCTTTGATGAGACAGCATCTAGAGTACTATGTGGCGTTTTGGTCTCGACATTTAAGAAAGGATACGTTTGCACTGGAGGCGGTACAGCGAAGGTTCATTAAATTGGTCCCTGGGATAAGAGGGTTGTCCTATGATAAGAAGCTGAGTAAATTGAGCTTATATTCTCTGCACCTCATTCTTCTAAATCCCAATCTCATTGAAACATACAAAATTCTGAAGGGCTTGATAGCATGGGTACTGAGATTGTTTCCGTTGGTTGGGGAATCTAAAACACAGGGACACAGTCTCAGGATAAGGGGCCAATCATTTAGAAATGAGATAAGGAGAAATTTCTTCACTGAAAGGGTTGTGAATCTTTGGAATTCTCTACCCAAAGGTTTTGGATGCTCCATTGTTGAATACATTTAAGGCTGGGACAGACAGACAGATAGACTTTTGATCTCTTAGGGAACGAAGGGACATGGAGCAGGCAGGAAAATAGAGTTGAAGCCCAAGATCAGCCATGATAGTATTGAATGGCAGAACAGACTTGAGGACCCATGATATACTCTTGCTCCTATTTCTTATGTTCCGAAAACAGTTGTCACATTACTGGCGTGGTTCTATATTTCTTCTTTTTAAAAAAAAACCAGTAATTTCAAACAACTAACTAGTGGAGCTAGTGAGTCAGAAGTGATTGCTATGACCAGACCATGTGAAACACCCTAGACTCATTTTGGTTCACCTGGCCTGCATTTGTTTTTTTGCCCCCCAGAGTTAAAAGACTTCTGTGTTTTAGCTGCATAGCCTTCAGCTCGAATGTGTTAAATTAGAACATCTAAGTTCAGCAAGGGCTTGTGGTGTCCATGGGAGGTGGAGAAGAAAAAAAACGTCCTTACTTTTCTTGCCAATTTTCTCCACTTCCTTCTGAAATGTATTAGCTTCTTACTGGGGCAAGGTTTCGCAGGCACTGGTCATCCTTCAGGACCTTGTCTAAGCAGGCGTTCCTGCTTAAGTCAGTCAGTAAAGACAAGCTGCCTATTCAAACTTCAGGAGCCTCACTGTGGTGCCCAATTCAGTCCCCACAACTTCAACAACAGGTGCATCAAATATTGATCAGATCATGAATCCTAGACATTTTCCTCTCCCTTACCCAGGAATATTCACACTAACTGCATTGTTCTGCATCATTCTGATTGGAATCAACACAGACTGGAGATGGAAGGCAAGAATTTCCTGCCATGGTGAAACCAAGAGAAATAAATTTAAAACTGAAAAGCAGAACATCTGCAAATAAAGAGCATACAAAAAATGAATTAATTCCACTTTTGATTTAATAAACTTTTTATGGGGGGGGCGGGGGCTTAGGTTGGAGATGATGTGCAAGACATAAACCACCAGAATAATTTCCAGGTGCATTCCACAAACCAACCCCCCCACAATTTTGTAGATTCCAATACATTGCCCAACAGACACGTCAAGCCCTCACTGAACTAGATGTTCAATTCAATACATTAGACCTGAAGGCTAAGCAGCTAAAACACAAAAGTCTTTTTTTCTCTGGGGGAAAAAATAATGAAGGCAGGCCAGGTACAGCAAAATCAATCAGTCTAGGGAGTATAACAATTCCTGGAAGTTCACAACATCAAACTGCTCATGACTCAGCACCAATCTCCATTCAGGGGGTAAAGCTGGCTGATATGGGAAACAAAGGTACAGCTGGCAGTGCTTATTCAAGGTGTCTTAGGCACTTTTGAAACATGGTATTGGGAGTTTTGCCCTGGATCTTGATTTTGTTGTGCTTGATCTGCATGTGCTCCAAGCAGCACGTCAATGGATGCAAACTGGAAAACCTACTACCACCCTTTACTAGTATACAACAACAAAAATAACAAATTTAAGTACAAGACATTCAGAACTACAATGTTTGAAATATATCCTAAATAACTTCTCTGCCACAGTTTGCTTAATTCTAAAATAAAGCCAACAAAAAAGTTTATAGGGAAAAGGGGACAGCTTGGTTCTAACAGTGTAGATAAACTGCTTCATACTTCCACTATCACAAGTTGCATTCTGAAATGAACACTAGGTTCACATTAGGGTCATCTAAATGTTGAATTTGCTGGCTCAAATGTATTAGTGTTCCTTTTAAGTGCAACTTCTCAAATACAATAGCACAATTTCACCAAAGCTCCTGTGTGTATTGTTTAGTTCCTTATCCACATCTGTCAATATAATGCATCCATTATACAAACTGAAAGCAACAATTTTCCTGCCCCCACCATTGCATGCGAGCAATGGAATAAAACAGCCCTGCGTTGCATGTCTGCAAGCTGAATTATTGATAGGAATCCTATAAAAACTACAAGGAAGATTTTCACTGTTGACACTGACTGTCAGTTGGAGGCATTTTCTTAGACTTGCTGGCAAGACAAATGGGTCTGCTGTAGATTAACATACATCTAATCCAAAACAGAATTTCAGAGGATCAAATCAATTTCTCCTCACTCATTGCTTAAAGTTACAATTTCCCCAAGTTGTTGCAGAGTATAAAATAGGCTTTCATATAATGCACCACTTATTTGAAAATTTTCCCAGTACCATCCACTCTGGAATAGGAAGAGATCAATTCCAGAAACATGCACTTATATACAGCTTTGACCTGTTCTCTGGCCCCTGCTCGTCAAAAACCAGCTCATAAGAATACACAGCCCATCAAGCCTGTCCCTCCATTCAATGCCATCATGGTTGATCTTCAGTCTCAACTCCACTTTCCTGCTTGCTCCATTTTTTTCAATTTCCTGAGACAAAAAAATGTCTGTCTCAGCCTTAAATATATTAATGACGGAGCATCCACGGCTCTCTGGGGTAGAGAATTCCAAAGGTTTACACCCCTTTGAATCAAAAAATTTCTCATCCCAATCCTAAATGATTGGCCCCTTATCCTGAGACTATGACCCTGTATTCTAGATTCCCCAGCCAGGGGAAACAACCTCTCTATCTACCTTGTGAAGTCCTGAGGATGAAGATCTGAGGCCAGTAGGGCAGGTACACATGCCTTGACAATTAATCTCGTACTGCAGAAAAACTTTCAATGTCTTCATAATGACTCTGCAATGCTGCTTTACCTTCAAAACGTAGAAGTCATTAAAAGCAATACAGCAAGGGAGGTGTTGCACAGTTAAACGTACAATCGGTTTTCAACAGCTGCTGCACAGTAGTATGAGCTTGTACATCGTGCAGAAAAATAGGCATGTGATCTGTTCACATCTCTAGCATCCAACAGCAACAAGTTAGGGATGCACAATTTATTTTTCATCCTTCTATGGGGTAAGTAAATTACGTACATCCAGTGCCTCATGAGAGCACTGGAAAAAACTGGTAATCACATGTTTATTATAGCATCTGTGTGTGAAGCAGTTGCAAATTGCATCAGCACTAAATTTGCTTAAATCAGTTGTTTACAGCCCAAACTGAGTCATATTCCAGATTCTGATTTAATTTATATTAGAACTGCAGCATTGGTGCAAAGCAAGATCAGTCTGTGGAGACACTATAGTTGCAAGTATAGACATTACAGCATATTTAAGATTCAAACACTGTACACGATTTAGTTTTGGGGAGGAAGAACAAAAAAAAAATCAAATTTTAACACACCATGCCCTCAGTTTAAAAGCCTCTGGAATGTCAGGGTTAATCATTACGCTACTGGATGACAAAACAGACAGGGATCGTCCACCAAAATCTGAAAGCCGGGCTCCTTTAATAGCCACCACTGGCTGCTGTGATCCATCGAACTTCTCAGCCTAGAAACAGAGAAAGGAGAAAAAAGTTGGAATCAATGGTGGCTAAAGATCATTTAAAGCAAAAAGTTTCAGCATTTTCTGGCACAGAGAAGCAGGCACCCGTCCCAGGGTCTCTGCCACTGCTGGCCTTGAGACAGGAACCTGTGTTGATAAAATGGCCAAAAATAGCTCTTATGAGAATTTCCCCTCCCTGTAGGAGGAGCACCTACTACTATCAATGTGCCTCCCCCAGAAGTACAAGCCAGAAATCACAAAGTTGTCACTTTGGGAATCAGGTGCAACCCCATCTGCAAATCAGAATCAAAATACAACAGTACAGAAACAGGCATCTGGGCCTTAACTTCTTCGGAGTGGCAATCAGTGTCGGATTGCCACTCCGCACCCAATTACGTACGTAATTTTTCTCCCGAGCCTGTCTCGCCCAACCTTCCGACTCAGGCCAGGTGAGATCCAGGCAGTACAGCTCGTCCTCAATGTCCACCATCAAAGTCCAGTTCTGTCAGTGTGAATAAGGACACGCCCCCCCCCCCTTTTTTTTTTAAACTGCACTAGCTGCTGCAAATCAGGTAAGTTAAAAGTTCCATTGAAAATTAAAAGGTCCTTGACAGGCCAGGGAGAAGGTAAGTGTCTAAGGTAAATGGACAGATTTGGGTGTTGGGCATCAAACCTCAGGAGGAATGAGGCTAGTCCTGTGGGGGTGGGGGAATGCCATGGAGGTGGGGTAACAATAGTTACCCAGAAGTTAGGAAGTTGTTTCTTCTAACTTTTTCTGATTAACTATTGGTGTAACCCTGTTGGAGCCATCCAAAGTTTGCAACTTAAATCGCATTTTTGGATGGTTCCCAGCACAGGGCAATTGCCCAGAGGAAGTCTGCGCTTCTGGGAAATTGCCATGCAGACCCTTGCCCTTGAAGTTCTGAGGGGGGGGGGGGTTCCCCAGTGCACCTTTGGGATACCCCACCCTCCCATGCTACGCTAGGGGGCTTGGAAGTTATGGCCTCTAGCCACTCTTTACATAGCCTCACTTAACTGTACTGAAGATCCATTAATATCCCACTTTAAGCAATTATCTAAAACTCTTAAAAATGAATGTATGGGCACTGCTTCATAAGTTTGCGGCAGGAAATTCCACGTTTGAATCACCCTTGATTTATTTTCTAACTTTCACTTGTGTATTTTTAAATTAGTGCCCTTGTTATGATCTCACTGATCAGTGTAAACAATTCATCACTATATACATCAACACAACCTGGAGAGCCTCTACCTTCTCAATTGTAATCCCTCATCTATGGTAAGATGTGAGCGAACCTACATTGTACATTTTCAATTGTTTTTATATCCAAGTTATAACAGGATGTCAGAACCTGCATACCACAGAGTAACAAGTCCAAAATTACTTTCTTGTCTTTATATTCTATGGCTCCAGAAACAAAGCTAAGAGATTTTGGTAGCATTATGGCCTTATCAACTCGCATTGCCATCATTAATGAATTGAGCATCTGCATACCAAGGGGGAAGACAGCGATGTAACAGTAATGCCACTGGACCAGTAACCCAGAGGCCCAGACTAATGCTCACGGGACACAGGTTCAAATCCCACCACAGCAGCTGATGAAATTTTAATTCAATTAGTTAAAAAAATCTAGTATCAGTAATGGTAACCATGAAACAATTGATTTGTCATAAAAATACATCCGGTTCACTAATGTCCTTACCTGGTCTGGCCTACATGTGAGTCCAGAATCACAATGTAGTTGACTCTTAACTGCTTTCAAGGGCAATTAGAGATGGGCCTTGCTTGCAATGCCCATATCCCATAAACAAATTTTTAAAAAGTCCCCCTGCTCCATTTGAAGTCTTAGGAAGTACTTCCTTCCCTATTTTTACTTCCAAATTGTTACTTAAATTTATTCTACATTGAATTCCATTTGTCACCTATCTGCCCAATCTCCTTATGTATCCATGCACTCCTGCAGTCTTTCATAATCTGTGATGCCCCACTTCTACCCGAAAAATGAATGCATTTGTCCTGATGTTGCAAACTGGTTTTGTATTTATCTATTTCAAAAAGGGTGACAAGCTTCCAATTACATGGAATTCCATAGCACAAAACTTACAAGATGAAATGCAATACACAAAATCAAGGCTGAACTGATTGAGATACATTACTGGATGATTAGCGCTTTATCCATGGTCTTAAATTTAATTCAGGACAGGATGCCAGTCTTTTAGGCACACACAAAAGGGACAGTTATATACATTAATAGCTGGACGACATTGTCTGATGTGAAATGCCCAAGGAAGAGATAGATGCAAGAATAATGAGGATGTTAGTTATAGCTACCCTGGTACAACTGCATCTCCAAGCAGTGTGCAGTATTGGTGTAAGCCACGATCAGGAGACTGGTACCCATTGCCTCCCTCCTGAAAGCTGCAGCACAAAACTATCCATAGTTATCAGAATTGAGTCAACAGCCAATATACCCGATTTGCATAAACTCTGCTGCAAGAACATGCACATAATTTCAAGAGTTGCAAAACTACTGATTAATTTGATCTAAAAAAAATTCTGGTAAAAAGGAGATGCTTACATCTTCACCCCAGAGTGTTGTACTGACAATCTTTCCACTGGTATCCAACAGATAAACATTTCTCTTGGATACCTCTCGATTATTTGACCTCACTGTTATCTTAGTGACATCTTCAAATGACTTGCAGACTCCGATAACATCTGGAAAGAGACATTTAAAAAAGTGACCAATACAAATTCTAAAAGGATATACTAATCAGAAAAAAACAAGAGCACAAATACCCACAGAGCTTTGGAGAATTTAGAACAAGGACGTGTACAATGCCCAGAATTTAGTGGCCCAGAATCAATGTGGGTTGAAAGCCAATTGTCCCAAGTTCAAGTTACAGTTGAAGCAGAGCTTTTTTCTAAGGAAACAAAAAGCTCAGTTGTTGAACACATTCAAGTCTGAGGTCAACTCAGGGAATCAAGGGATATGGGGACTGGGTGGGAAAGTGAAGCTTAAGTTGAGGATCAGCCACGATCTTACATGGCAGAGCAGACTCATGTTCTTAAAAAATGGCAAGTTTGGGGAATGTAGGAGGGTTGATCAGTAAGTTCGCGGATGAAACGAAAATTGGTGGGGTGGTAAATAGTGAGGAGGATAGCCTTAGATTACAGGAGGATATAGACAGGCTGGTCAGATGGGCTGATCAGTGGCAAATGGAATTTAATCCGGATAAGTGTGAGGTGATGCACTTGGGCAGGACAAACAAGGCACGGGAATACATGATGAATGTTAGAGCCCTGGGAAGTACCGAGGGTCAGAGGGACCTTGGTGTGCATGTCCACCGGTCTCTTAAGGTAGCAGGACAGGTAGATAAGGTGGTTAAGAAGGCATATGGGATACTTGGCTTTGTTAGCTGAGGCATAGAATATAAGAGCAGGGAGGTTATGCTGGAACTGTATAAAATGCTGGTTAGGCCACAGCTAGAGTATTGCATGCAGTTCTGGAATTTGCATTATCGGAAGGATGTGATTGCACTAGACAGAATGCAGAGGAGATTTACCAGGATGTTGCCTGGGCTGGAGAGTTTTAGTTTGAGGAGAGATTGGAGTTATTTTCACTGGAGCAGAGGAGATTGAAGGGGGACATGACTGAGGTGTATAAAATTATGAGGGGCATAGATAGGGTAGACGGGAAGGAACTTTTCCCCTTGGTGGAGGGATCAATAACCAAGGGGCACAGGTTTAAGGTAAGGGGCAGGAGGTTTAGAGGGGATGTAAGGAAGAATTTTTTCATTCAGAGGGTGGTGGGAATCTGGAACTCACTGCCTGAAAGGGTGATAGAGGCAGACACCCTCATAACATTTAAGAAGTATTTGGATGTGCACTTGCGATGCCATGACATTCAAGGCTATGGGCCTAGTGCTGGAAAATGGGATTAGAATAGTTAGGTACTTGTTTGACCGGTGTAGACTCGATGGGCCGAAGGGCCTTTTTCTGTGCTGTAGACCTCTATGACTCTAGTGAAGAACAGGGTGAGGCATCCAATGCATTCCCTTTTGTTAACTTGTTTCCAGACAGCACCACCCAGTGATCATTAGCAGTACTATACTTTGGAAATTTCAGTCCTGCACTAAACTTCCCCCTTTAAAGTCTCTTACCAAGCATTGTATCTTTGTTCTTGTTTTCTAGTTGATCTATTGGTACAAACTCAAATTGGACTGTAGGCAAGTCATCTACATCATCACAGGGGATCACGGTGGTGTCATTATTAAAAGTCATCTCATAATCATTCTTCACAGAAGTATACTGTTTATTGGCAGTCTTCAATGTTCCTTTTGACACAAAATATACCTGGAATGACAAAGCAGAAGCAGCATTTCACTCAAGTACTTTTCATACTACTGTTAAAGATTCATATCTTCTCCCCCTTCCTGTACCAAATCTCAAATTTAAAGTCAATACAAACCTCCACATGTAGCTCATAAATAAAGCAGCTCAATGGTAATGATGTGAAGATTGCCATACACACAAGCTGACCATAACTATTCACATCACTTGGTACTGGCTTCACCCCTTGCATTTTTTTTTTGAGAGCCCTTGCACCTCCTCCCAAGCCTTACATGCCTCTGGCCAAGAAAACTGCTCCCAAGAGGCACAATAAAAAAAACTCAATGAAGACACCCTTCCTGATCCACTAAACAGATTTAAGGTGCTGAATGGCCTACTCCTGTTCCTATGACCAACCTCCTCTACTGTGTAAATGCCTGACCATCATCCAAAACTGCAGTGGTAAGGAACTAAGAAACAAAAGGCCAAGCAGTGACCTCTCCACAACATTATGCTGTAAAATACTGGCTGCCATCTCAGTATTTTTCATTGCCAGACTATTTTAAGCAGAAAATAAATGGACTCTGGACACAGACTTCAGGCCAGAGGCATTTTCTTAGTAATCTATAGCTTTCAACAAAAGTATTATGTGTTAATAGATAACTTCTTTCAATTTTGCCTTCTGATTTACAATAGAAATGGCAATTAATTTTAAAATTGATAGTTAAGACAGAGATCATCAAAATTACATGTTCAGGTGTCATTTGTCCCATTCTGCCTGTATTGAAGCCATAATTTCAAATGGAAACATCTATTCTAATAACATTTAATGGAAACAGTAGCACTGTTGCTGTTACTGGACTAGTAACCCAGAGGCCTAGACTAATGACGCGGAAGCATGAGCTCAAATCCCACCACATCAGCAACATTCACATCCCATAAATGCATAAAAAGGAAAAACAATTTATTTTATTCTCCCCCATCACATACTTAGTAAGATTCCTGTTAAGTGATAGTCTCTGACTCAACAGCAATTGCCTCTTTCATGCTTCTGGTGCTAATAACCCTTCGCCCATTCCCTTTTGCTATCAATGCAATGGCCAGTGGAACCAGCCTACCACTTTGTCCTCTCAAAACCTTTCATGATTCTGAAAAACTCTTGGATCTGCTTTAGCTTCACTCTGCCAGTGAAAAATGCCCCACTTTTATTCATAACATTAACCGATCATTCCAAGAAATAAGGATACTAGTCAATCTCACATGGTGTTGCATACGACGAGTAAAAAAAAGTCAAGTCAAGCTGGGTTAGAAGGCACCAGGAGATGCAAGTGCAAGCCATTAACCATTCTGAAGTCACATTCTGTCTTATATAATTCCATTGCACCTTTGAATTCCCATAGTTATAATGGAAGCTGCCAACGAAAAAACTCTAACTAAATCCTCTTGCCAATGTTGGAGTTGCAGCACCTCCACTGGTGAGAGGTTGCAATTACAGCATGAAAATGAAGCCAGCCCATGAATATGGACCTGAGTTTACAATGAAAATGTTGACAGAAGTGTACATTAATGCAAGATCTTTTACAATTTAGATTTATACTCTAATTTGAATAAGGACTCAAAAGCAGGCAAAACTTCACCCACAATCTCAACTTCAACCATGTTGTTAAAATGGCCATAACCCACTACATACCATACCATCCATTCTTCACTCACTTATCACATTTAGACATTAGGATATGTTTCAGCAATAACTGCTCACTGACACTCAGTTTGGGTTCTGCCATGGACACTTAGCTCCTGACCTCATGGTCCAAACATGAACAAAAAAGCTGAAAACAAAGGGTGAGGTGAGAGTGACTGCACTTCACATCAAGAGTAGCATTTGACCAAGTGTGGTATCAAAGAGCCCTAGCAAATCTTGCAATGGGCATCAGGGAGAAAACTCTCCACTGGTTGAAGTCATACCTAGCACAAAGGAAAATGGTTGTGGTTGTTTGAGGTTAATCATGTCAACCCCAGGACATCACTGCAGGAATTCCTCAGGGTAGTGTCTTAGACCCAACCTTCTTCAGCTGTTTCATCAATGATCTTTCCTCCATCATAAGGTCAGAAGTGGGGATGTTTGCTGATGACTGCACAATGTTTAGCACCATTCATGACTCCTCAGACACTGAAGCAGTCCACACAAGATGCCATCTCCAACAAGAGAGAATCTAACCACCTTCCCTTGACATTCAATGACATTACTATCACTGAATCCCCCACTATCAACATCCTGGGAATGACCATTGACCAGAAACTGAACTGGACCAGCCATATAAATACTTCGGCTACTCAAGCAAGTCAGAGTTGGGAATTCTGCAGTGTAACTCACCTCCTGGCTCCCCAAAGCCTGTCCACCATCTACAATGCACAAGTCAGGAATGTGATGAATACTCGCAAGCTGAATGAGTGCAGCTCAACAACACAAGTGCGACAACATCCAGGACAAAGTAGCCACGTGATTGGCATCCACCACCTTCAACATCTACTCCCTGCATTACCGATGCACAGTGGCAGCAGTGTACGATCTGTAAGATGCTCTGCAGCAACTGACCAAGGCTCCCTCGACAGCACCTTCCAAATCTACAACCTCTACCATCTAGAAGGACAAGGGCAGCAGATAGATGGGAACACCATCACCAGCAAGTTCCCCTCCAAGTCACACGCCATCCTGAGTTGGAACTATATCGTCATCCTTCACTGTTGCTGGGTCAAAATTCTGCAACTTTCTAACAGGGCTGTGGGTGCGTTCCTACAACACATGGACTGCAGCAGTTCAAGGCAGCAGCACACCACCACCTTCTCAAGAGCAGTTCGAAATGAGCAATAAATGCTGGCCGAGCAACACCCACATCACCTGAACAAATAACAAAAGAACTGAAGTGCCCACAGGGTCGGGAACACAATGCCTTCTATCAAAGAGATCTTTAAACTCTCCTGAGGAAGTCAATCAATGCAACTGTAGTGCTGGTGTGAAAGAGTTTGGCCTTCCCCTGGTGCTAAAGTCCACTTTAAGGTTTCAATTGATTCCAAAGCAAAGTGAAGACTCCCGCTGTCGGTAAGGGACTTCTGCTACACTGTGGGAATCAGGCAGATCCACACTCCAGATTTATAACGTAATTAGTTTGTTGCAAAGTGAAACCACATCACAAACTTTACAGTTGCAAGTATAAATTAATTCCACAATATTAGTCATTTTATATAAGGAAAATTAGCTATGTTCTAGGTAAATTTCAAGCTCCATCTGAAATGAAGGTAGTACACCATAGTACAATAGCATCAAATAACAGTCACAGTGAATGTAGAAGTATCTGTCCACTTTTCAACATCACCTTCATTTTGGAAGTAAGTTTCCTGCATACAAATCTAGTTTCTCCAGACTAGAGCATACATTATGTAATACTTCTGAGTTTATGCTGAAAGATATTTTAGGAATACAGCCTAGCAACCAGTCAGCAATCCTTTCATATTTTAAGTATTGTGGTGCATTTCTGCAGAATAACATGGGTCTTCTTACCTTATTCACTTCAATAAGCGGGAAGTACTTATCCACCTGATCTGTGAAAATTGTGGCTCTAATTTCACCCTGTAAAACAAAGCAATTCAAATCAATAGGAATTCTGCATCTAGTTAAGGAAGATTTCTACATTAAGATCAAAATGAATTAACTTTTACTGCATGCAGTCATCGATAGCCTCCAGCAGGCTCACTAACATTCCATTTCATTCTTGCCCCATGCTCCCTGTGTTAAGAATACAATTTCTCTATCAGGAACTGTCCCAGAGGGTCTCAGCTGAGATCAAGAAATTACTGTGCAGGGAAGTCAGAGGTGAGAAACTATGTTCTAATTGTGTGTCAGTGGGACAGTCTAACTTATGCTATTTTATGCTTAGTGTAATTCATTGAAAAAAATCAATGTTACCAAACTACTCCATTAAATAGTCTGCTTTGAGACAAATTGCTTCCATTTACTTTTTAAATTAAAGTTCATTGTATTTTAACAAGCAGTACAGTGGAATCTATTTTAGATATTACTGTTCTTTCAACCAAACATCTCCTGATTATCTGTTGAAGAAATTAACAAGAGAACAGAAAAAGACACTTATGCAGTGTGTTTGTGGAAAAATGCAGTAAGAAATAGAGTGTTATCAAAACAATTGAAAAATTGACACAGCTGAAACCAAATGCACCAATTTTCAACCAAAAAATCCATAATTTAACATTTGCTTTGTGGATCTTCCTGTTAGAAGCTTTTATTTAAAGAAGGGTATAAAAACAGATCACTTGATTATACAGATCCAAATCAACATTTCTTTTGCAAAGGCAGGTGTTACATTGATCCACTCGTGATTGGGACCAAAAGGAATATTGCACCTTTAAAAACAGCATCAACATATGGCAAGAATATTACACTCAAGTAGCAAGAGAAGAGATATATGGACATAATGGTGTTAATGGCAATGGATACAAACATTGCTGCAGTCACAAAAAGTGAATGAATGAATTTGCAGATGCAAAAATCAGCAGTTAAATCGCAACGAGCAACATATATGGGTGTAGAGTAATAAGTATTACAATTATAGATGGATCAATCCAATGCCAGAGAAATGTTAAGGTCAGGGTACAAAAAATAGCTGTAACAACTGAAAAGAGGTTAAATCAAATTACATTACACAGTAAAATAAAGTCCTGAAAATCAGACGTGTTCTATGAGAAGTGTGAAATTCATTCTTCCAGATTACAGTCCAGGTGATAAAGATGAAACAGAATCACTCTGATGTTCAAATGTCAAACTTAGACGCATAAGGATAGAGTTCATAGACCCCTCATAGGAAGGGGTATTAAGAAATGTCGGAACACATTTGGAGCATTAATGTGGAGGGTAGCTTCAGGTATATTAAATTCTTGGAGAGTTACACCTTAAATATGTTAAATAAGTTTTTGCATGATTTGCAACATATGTTACGTCAACTGGTCCAGAATGAAGCAAATGGTCTGAGGTTTAAAAAAGGTGAGCATTCCAGAACAGGGGATGGAATGAAAAAAAATATAGCCACTTACAGATAACATGAAGAATTGGAGGAATTGCGTTACCCTCTGGTGAAAATGAAGTTGCTGCCACATGGAGTGGATGAAACAGATAAATTTGAGGGGGAGACTTGACAGACACATAATGGAGAAGGGAATAGAGGGATATGTGAGTAGGGTGAAAAGAGATGATCAGAGTGTGAGGAATATAACCAGTGGCCTAGGCCAAATGACTGGCTTGTGTGCTGTAGAATCTATGTATGTAATCATGACAACATTTTTATCTTGTATTAATCAAAGAACTGCAGACTAAATTTCAGAATCTTACACTGTAATAAGGATTATCCCCCTTAGAGCTGTCTTCCAAATAGAAATACTATGGCTCTTCTCTACATCCTCTTACCTCGTATGTGCCTACATTCAAATATCAGTAAACAGCAAACTTTGTTGTACAATTCATTGCGTGTTATATTTTGTGATTAGATGACCCAGCAAGACCATACATAAATTATTGAAACCCCTTAGTTTAATAAAGAAAAAATTATTGGAATTCTGAGGAGTCAGGTACAAGTTGCATCCCATGCAATTCTCTTAAGTTCTAAGGTCAACTGTTTAATGGAGATCATGATCTGCAGTATTAACTAAGTGCCTACTCTGCTGGGTGCATGGTTTCTGTTCAATAATGCTCATTAAAAAGTTGTCAAAATATGTTGTAAATACACCCAAAACAGCCTGATTAGTTTCAAAGTTGCAGTATTGAGATTCTAAACCTGGAAGCAACAAATCAAATTCCCATTTGAACAACATTCTTACTTAGGCTTTTACAGCAGAAGGGAATTTTTTTTTTTTTTTGCTGGTCAAAGACACAAATGTCCTAACAGGAGGATGGATAACTGGCTAAGAGTGTGGAACAAGAAGTGACACTGGATTGACGGCTCCTTGGAAAGCACATTCATTCTACAGCTTTTCAGCCCAACTGTTCTATGCTGGTGTTGTTGCTTCACATGTTTCCTCTTCCACCCTCTTCATCCTGCCCTACCAGTTTATCCTTCTATTGCTTTCTCCCTTGTGTGCTTCTCCAGCTTCTCTGTAAATGCATCTCTGCTACTTGCCTTAATTGTTCCATGTGGTACTGAGTTCTACATGTCCTCTGGGTAATGGAGTTTCTCCTGGATTCTCTATTGAATTTATTAACCAGATCTTTATAGTCCCAGATTCAATCATCCCTGCCTGTCGACCCTCCAAGTGTAAGTATCTTCTCTATATCTACCCTATCAAACAACTCAATAATTTGAAAGGCCCGTATTAGGTCACCCATCTCATTTCCAGAGATCTTCAGCCTTTCATGACAGCCAAAACCTCTCAGTTCATAGCTTAGGCATGGGACACTGAAGGGAGGAGCTGTGCCTGAGCCATACAGCCACTAAGGGTTAGGGTACTCGGCACCAGAGTGGGTGGAATATTGGTCTGATTATCGTTCCCTTCACGTTTTACTGGAAGCTACAGCATTTCCTATGGATGGGAAAACAAGGAGGTAAAAAAAAAATCAAATGGCAGTCATGCTGGGCAACAGCTTGACTGCTGGCCCACTTTCAGCTGCAGTGCTGTTGAAATTGTGCTCTCTCCAGCCTGCAGCCCCGGGACTATAACAGTCAGTGGTGCCTGCTGATCTTTTCGACAGGTAAGGCACAGTTACATATCTTGCCACGCCAGCATGTTACCATGGCAATGGACACTGACTGTGGAGTCTCACCACCAACTTCATAAGCTGCATATTATCTTTTACCAATTGCATTGTTCAATGGCTGTTTTCTTTTAAACCTTTACATGCAGGAATGGACTTTAGTTTAATTTGAAAAACAATTAGCCAAAAAAAGTACTAACTGGAATGTCGCCAGAATGCTTTGCAAAGTTTAGCTGCTCAAGGACACCCAAAGTACAGAGACCAATAAATCCATCCTCATAACTTTCCTGTGGGGCCTTATCCCTCATTACATTTTAGTCATGAAAAGATGGTCAGGCAGGCTGGCAGTTTATGGTGGGCAGCCAATTCACCACTGTCCTGTGGCTAAAACCGAATTTAATAGACAGGCTGTGATCTTTCCAATAGA
The DNA here is from genome assembly GCF_964194155.1 of Cetorhinus maximus. NCBI lineage: Eukaryota > Metazoa > Chordata > Chondrichthyes > Lamniformes > Cetorhinidae > Cetorhinus > Cetorhinus maximus. The sequence continues at coordinate 18,502,690 of NC_135887.1, read as the reverse complement.
GCATCCTCCCTCACGTTGCTATGGTAAGATGAGAGAATAAAAATCAGACAGCCGACAAATTTAGATACCTGGAACTTCCTGTCGCAAAATCTACGCAGGATTCCAGAGCCCAACCTGACGAGCCGCTTCTTATGGCATTCAAAGGCCGGGAGTTGAAGATGGGTAGATGTTAAAACACAGCAGTTGGTAAAGCTGAGTTATTTAAAACTCCAAGAGGGAAACTTTAAACAACTGTCATAACCTATATTTTTAAGTGGTATGTTTGAGATGCAGCTCTAAATTCAGGAATCAGGCCACCAGTTCAAGAGGTTTTTAAATCAAACTACATGAGACATTTATTAATTTACACAAGTTAACTATATCACATAGCTACAAATTACAACTATCATAGCTTTGAACAAATTCCATAAGACCATAAGATATAGGAGCAGAAATTAGGCCATTCGGCCCATCGAGTCTGCTCCGCCATTCAATCATGGCTGATAAGCTTCTCAACCCCATTCTCCCCGTAACGTTTGATCCCCTTACCAATCAAGAACCTATCTATCTCGATCTTAAATACACTCAATGACCTGGCCTCCGCAGCCTTCTGTGGCAATGAATTCCATAGATTCACCACTCTATGGACATTCTAAGCCACCATGAGGTCATTAATATTCGACCACAAAGCATGGAATGGAATCACTGGATGCAAATAAAGTATACCTGTTATCAGGATTTGTAAGGACTAACAAAGTTGATTGAAGGCAATGGCCAAGGTACCAAGTATTGACACACTGTATTGACCATTTGTCCATGTAAAGCTGGAAAGAGCAAGTGACATGTGCAGACATCCAGATCTGTTCTTGAACCAGCCTTTAAGGATCCCCTCTAGCACATACACTGTTTTCCCAATAACCAGTGCCCCACAATGCAAGAATCCCTTTCAGAAAAGAAACATACAAACTTGAAGACAAGGGCAGAAAATCCTTTTCTGCACAAACATCTAACCAGACTGAACTTAATCACTGAGAAATACAACACTGCTCCAAAAGCGTTTCAATGTTTATGAAGTGCATCGTCATGTCTACTTATACCAGATACAAACTGTTTACACTCCACAAGTGCCCATCCTACATTAAGACATTAGGCACTCATGACAGACTTACTTGCGAGGCTTCTGTTGGGATCCCTGAAGGACCTCACGGACAGCTTCGTACAGGGTATCGTGAGAGACTTTGCTGCTCATTGTGTCAGTAACCCCAAACTAATCTCCATTAAGGCAACAACCTATAGACTTTAAGCAGACACCAGGCAAAGCATTTTCACCGTACAAATTCAAAATGAGGGTCCTTTCACTTTGGCTCCTTTGCAGACACAGTGGCAAGCTTACAGGCTTTGATCTTACATTGCCTCTGCCCTGCACACACACAACTACATTGTCTCTGCCCTGCACACACACAACTACTATCAGTTATACCCAGCACATCTCATTGAATGTAAATTCGCATTGTATCACCTGCCCCTTTGAACTCCACCTTTCCTAACAATAAAACCCCTTTCATAGTACCAATTTTATTAATAATATAAACATTGCTTGGTCTCTGCTAGCTAGGTGTCAGATTTCACCCCCCTTCTTGAATGCTCTATTCAATAAAATGCAAATGTAATCTACCTTTCTTACATCTCAAGCACCCAGACTAGCTGGCTTTAATCCAATTAAGACACACACCCACAGACCAAACCTCTTTTAAAAAACAATTTCCAAAAACATTATAAACATTAATAGCTTCATGACAGTAGAGAATTGGATAATCGTCCCACGAGAAAAGTCTGCAGGGCTACAGGAAAAGGACAGGGGAGTGGGACAAGATGAAATGTTCTTGCAGAGAGGTGGCATGGACACAACAGGTCAAATGGCCTGTTTGTGTGACTATTCTATGACTCTATACTATAATTGATGATTGAGCATTTACATTGATAGTATACAAGCCATGCATGCAGATTCTGTTCTTAGTCAGTACAGAGTTAGTTCATCTCTGTAGCTTTCCTACAGTAAGCTAAAACTTCCTCAAAACTCTGAGATTGGGTGGCAGAGTGAGGGGAAAAGATTGGTCTTTCCACTCTTCATCCATATCTAGGGCAGGATCAGCAATGAGTACAGCTGTGATGTCTCCCCATGATCAAATTAGCCTGCTTACAGTCACCTCTAGAGTCAGAGTCATTATTACAGCACAGAAGGGTATTTGATCCACTGATTCCATGCTGGGTCTCTACAGAGCAATCCAGTCAGTCCCATTGCCCCATTCTATCCCTGTAGCTCTACAGGTTTGTTTCCCTCAAGTGCTCAACCAATTTCCCAAAGTGCAAGTGTTTATAGAACACCTACACAATGAGTTAGCATCTTGGGAAAGACCAAAAAATGGGGCATAGAATTTTTTTAAATTATTTTTTGAATAGTTACACCTTTTTAAAAATACTGCATCTGAAAAAATGCTTTTTCATGTGACGTATGCACGCAGTTTACAAAAGATCATATTTCTGTGACCCCAGGCATTCTGAACTGAAGTCAGACACACAACTTACAGAACACCCAGCAGCTGGGACAATTCGCCAGCCTGCTTGTTAGAAAACAGTGCAAGAACCGTTATAAATTACATTAATGGAAACCGTTCTGATATTGGAAAAAGGGTTAAAAGCCTCATTTGCATAAAATAACTGCATTTAATTGTGGCGACCTTTGCAGCTGCTAAAATTATATTTTAAATTAGCAGGGAAATAGAAATTCAGCTCGCACACTTGAGTCTGCAGAAAATGTTAACAGGTAGGCAACAGGACTGGATCAGCTAACAAGATTCTTCAACTTTTTTGACAGATAATTTTGGCATGGCAATATGAAAATGATATCTGAAAGGCAGTTTGTCAAATCAATTAGAGACTAGCTCTAAATCCTTCCGTTAAGTGCAATAATCAGGATGGCCTGAAACCTAATGTTGGATCAGTGCTGGCTGCGCAGACCACAGAAAAATCAGGTTATGGCAGGTCTTCAGAAACCACGGGACAGTCTGGTGCCAGACTGTGAAATCTTTGGCCTGCACGGTGCTCTAACATGCAAACAAGTATTTGAAAAGCTATTATCAACAAATCATTTTAAATAGTATAATGGATTTTTTCCCCCAAAAAGCCTTAATAATGAAACCAACATGGCTAATAAAAAAATTAAAACAAATCAATATGCAATTTTAAAAAAGGTTTAAAAAATAAGTCCATCAACTCAATCAATAAGTTGACTTTAAAATATGCTCTACGTATAAACAGTCCAAACAAAGATAGATTGATTTGGTCACCATGTATAAAGATTTCCCTTAAGGCCTAGTCAAGCAGCAACTGAAGACTGCCCCCTACTGACCAGCACAAGATTTGCTGAAGATGAAGCTGTTTACTGGGACCACCTCCTGGTGGTGAGTAAACAAAGCACAAAACTGATTGCAGAGAAACATTCATAGTAGGATTCTTACACTCTCATCCAGCAGCTCAATGGAAAACAGCTTTCCCTCTCCACGGGAGTTGCTCCACGTTCTAATCTGACTCTTATTGGTAACACGAGCCCGGATTGTCCACCTAGGGAAAGGAGAGATTTAATAGAGCCTTTTTATTTCACAACTTAAGCCAATTCAACAGAATAGACTCTGAGCAGAGATTATAACCTAACAGCCTTGTTAATACTCTGGCAAAACAGACAAAAATCAATTTGTAGAATATTCTAAAATGTTTTGTTACTTGTGAAACACTGTAATGGATTAATGTGATCAACAAAAGAGAAGCAGGACTTGTCCTCAGGAAAGAACACTTTTTTCTTCTACGCCTTGCACATCTTGGAAACCTACTTCAAAGTTACCCATGAACAAGCACTGTTAGAATATTTATGTACATTTAAGATGCCTTGAGCAAGCAATATTGCAGTTACAAACTGGGGGGCGGGTTAGGGTTACTTTGCTCAGCCAATGTTTCTTTCCCCCACAGCCCAGGGGAGGCCTGACTAGACACAAATATCTGAAGTCTGATCAACTCTCCAATCTTGTTTGGCCCGACTATTCACATTTCAAAAAACACCCATTTTATTTGCTCATCTAAAAATTCCCCAAGGTCAGGTCAAACTCAATCAGTAGCGACATCCATGGCAGAGCTCCATTAACATTCAGAAACATTCTTACATGTAGAATACTGCAAGTACTGCACATTTTATGGTGTATCTGAGTTAATTAAAAAGCAGCAACTAATATAGTGACTTCACCTCCCCAGCCTGTTACCCAAGAATGTCTTAATTTATTGACAAACCAAGTGGCTGCTCAAAAGTATTTTTCTTAATAAAAGTGATAACCAACTTGTTTGGCAATTGCATATATCAGAGCAACCTTGTGCATCCCACACTTTTGTTTGTCCTGCCACTGGCAGCCATATCTTCAGCTGCCTAGGTCCTAAATTCTTGAATACCTTTAAAACATGCTCTCCCTCTTTAAGAATCCAGTTAAAACTTCTCTTTGACCAAGTGTTAGGTCACCTGTCCCAAGGTCACCTTCCATAGCTCAGTGTCAGATTATGAAACATATGTTTTACTACATGAAAGGTACTTTATAATTTCAACTTTTTGCTGTTAATGCTACATTTGAATGGAAGCAACATTTAAAGTAATGATACGATGCAGACAGTATGAGGAGATAAGCTGTTAACACAAGAGCATAAAACTATGGTTCATTTAAAATCAGGATTTGGATGGTGATGGAGCTAATCTTTTGGTGGATCTCAGCTTTGGCTCAGTAGAAGCACTCTTGTATCTGAGTTAGGGGGTTGCAGGTTCAAGTACCACTCTGGAGATTTGAGCACAAAATTCAGGCTGACATTCCAGTAATGTAACAATATGATCCATTGGAAGAGTTGTGCTCTTTATGAATAACATTAGTCTGATGCTGTGTTTGTACTCAGGTGGACTTAAGTGATCCCCTGGCACCATTCTGAACAGCAAGGAAATTCTCTCTGGTGTCCTGGCAATATTTCCCCTCAACCAACATTACTCAAACGTTTAATCTGTCATTATCTCATTACTGTTTGTGGGACTTTGCTGTGAACAAATTAATTATGGTATTTCTTACATCACAACAGTAACTACGCTTCAAAGAAAAGCAAGTAATTGGCTGTCAAGCGTTCTGAGATATCGAGTTGTGAAAGGCACTATCTAAATGCAAATTCCTTCTTTAACAAATGCCTATTGCTATCCACATGGTAGTAGGAAAACTTCGAAGTTCCAAAAAAAGTAATACAAATGTCAATGATTTCTAATAGAGATAACAAGGTGGAGAAGGCAAGAATCAATACTTTAAAGCATTAGGAAAACACCATCAAGTAAGGTTCATATGACTGGCAGGGTTATTAAGGGGATTAGAAACGTGGCTGTAAAGGAGAATGATAAAAAAGAGCCATGGCAAACAGCGTGCAAATGGAGACCCATTACCAGCAAAGGAGTGACACTATTAAAACCAACAGTGCATCTTTCCAAAGGATAGACACCAAGAAGTAGAATGGCTACATTAAACAATTGGGACAAAAAAGTAATAATTTTTCAAAAGCAATTTGGTGAAGTGCTACTGATGTATACCACATTGGGAATAATAAGTCTGGCTCTAAAAGCAATAAATCATAACTCAAGTTCTTTTGATGTGGCAACCAAATTAACAGATGGCTATCAAGACATTGGGTTTCAAAAGGCATTTTATAAAGATCCACATGAAAGACTGAAACTAAAAGAATTAACAGCAAATTAGCTAGCTGAACTGAAGACTGACTTAATAATTGAATTTAGAAGGAGACTGAAGTAAAAAGTCTTCTCTGTAGCTTGCTTTTTTAAAATAAAAAAGTCATCTGTGGGACGAGGAGTACAAAAGTGACCATGTCATGCTGCAGCTGTGCATAGCCTTTATTAAACCACATCTGGTGCACTGCCTTCAGTTGAGCACAAAACCTCAGGAAAGATGTATTCGCCTTGGAGGGGTCATAGTGCAGATTCACCAGGTTGATACCGGACTCAAAAGACTAAATTATGAGGACCGGTTGTAGAAACTGATTTTAGAAACAGGTTTAGTTTGCATTGCTTTGATTGAGGGAACAATCTAACCAAGATCTGAAAAAAGGATTCAACAGTTTTGCTGCATTCAACAGTTTTGCTGCATCAACCCTGTTTTGTGTGTTGGGAATCCAGAGCAAGGGGATGTAATCTTAAACATTTGAGTTTGGCCATTTAGGAGTGAAATCAGGAATACTTTCTCACATGAAGCATAGAGGGATCTGAAGCTCACTCCTTCAGAAGGCTGTGTATGGCAGATCAATTGAAATGTTCAAGACTGGAATGCATCAAAACATTTTATTGTTATTAGTAAGACCACAGTAATAGTTCAGTGGTAGGGCATCTTATCCTTAAAAATTACATCAATATATTAGAGGCTTATAAAAGGATGACAATTTATGAATCAGGGCAATATGAGAATATCAAATATATTTCATCAGCAATAGGGAAATAGAGTATTGTTGGTAGGGGGGCATTATGCAGATCTTCAAAATGACAGGTAAAGATGATGTAGTTGTAATCACATTATCTGGTGATAAAGATGTTAATTTATTTAAATTAGCAGATCTCCCATGGTGCTGCCTACACTATTTTATAAGTGACAGGAGCTTTGTGTCATGCTCTACACAATGCATTATATAACAAAGGATACATGTTTGGCTTGGCAACTCTTTTCCGACAGGCATAAAGTGTGACTGCTTTGAGGATAACTGTCTGTTGCTGAGGTGTTTAAACTGGTTTGTTCCCTTAAGGCTAAAAGCACCGCATACCAGACAAATGATCTTTTAACCAGTCTATCACCCCACATATAGAAATGCTCCAAATTAGGAACATCCCAAGATCAATTAGAGGCTAATGGCAGAGGGAAGTTTGTGTGCTCTTTTAAAATAAAAAAAAACAAAAGTCAGCTGCAGTTCCTGTTTTCTTCCCAAGTCAGCAGGAGGAATAAGTTTATTGGACCCCTGGTGCTCAAAAATCAGTAGCTGCTTGTAAATACTCAGCACCTCCTCTTGGGCAGAGGCCAGCTTTTCCAGGTCAGTGGAAAATCAGCAGCAGATACTTGGCTTCTTTAACATTTACAAGAAAGATTCAATTGTAATTTGCAGTTATGTCATTTGGCCCAAAAATCAAGCGCGATACTTTCAATAGTGTCAATCATCTCCACTGAGTCATAACGACACAGAAGGCTGCCATTCGGCTCTCTGTAGAGCAATCCAGTCAGTTCCATTCATTCACACTATCCCTGTAGTCCTGCAAGTTTATTTCTCTCAAGTGCCCATCCAATTTCCTTTCGAAATTATCGATTGTCTCTGCTTCCAAGAGTGTTCCAGGCCATTACCACTCACTGCGTGAAAAGTCCTTCCTCATATCCTTTCGTATTTCCTGACAAAACCTTAAATCTGCATCCCCTAGTCCTTGTAGCATCAGTTAATGCAAACATCTTTCTTCTGTAGCACATGATAAGGCTGAGGCTACAAAACTGGAGGACATGACACTAAAAAGATTGCATGAAATTTCTTTCTTCTCTAATAAATATAACACCCAGCAAAAATCAGTTATTGCTAATTTGATTTTTAAGTGGATAAATATTTGCTTAAGATAGCCTGAAGGCTATAGGCCCAAGAATAGACAAAGGTGATCAAATACTCCATTGTATTTTGTACTACTAGGACCATGGAAATGTCATGTGAAATGCAACTTGTCAATTAGAATAATGTAATGCTATATTGATATCCTATAATTCTGCATGATTACCCTTGGGAGTTAGCGATTAGCCACAGATATTGATCTCTCTCAAATTTTTACCCGTTATTCACATCCTTCAGGAGATTGAATGAGCATACAATCCATGAAAGAACAAATTATACCTGGTCTACTGAAAGATTGGGTTTGATGAGACAAATAGTCTCCTTCTGTGTCCTGTGCTTTTACTTATGAAGATGCAATTTTCACAACGTATGCATGGCATTTTATCATGTACAATCTGAACACCAATTTTTAAATTAAAACCTTAGATGTTCCAAAGGAAAAAAGTGTGGAGAATGACATTGAAGCAGGTTGCAATTCTAATTCAGAAAACTACTGTACTGAAATTTAAACATCAATTACTTAACCTGAAGACCAAATTAATTGTGCAATTGCTATTAACAAGTTTGTGTTTCACAGAAGGCAAGATATTAATATTCACCCAATTTCTATGGAGAGAATTACAGAAGCACTGTTAACCTCAGAGAAACAAAACGCTAACCCTAAAAGTGCAGGGCCAAGCCAATCACCCACTAACATTGAATCTGCCATACGACTAGAACAGGCTGGAGTTCACTTACTTGGACTGATAGGGGTTAAGGCAGGCAATGGGTACCACTTTGGTCTGTGACCCTCCAGTGCTGCTGGGTAGTCCTCTGATACCACCAGGTTTGCTTGGTATCCTGTTCTCACTTTTTGCTAGAGTACTGTGAACTATAAGCAAGGTATTTTGCACATTAATGCCATCCTTTCTTAAAAAAGTTGAAACTTTTATACAAGGCTCTAGGCTATGTTCATGGTCGATTTTACAAATTCACATTCAACAAAATTAAGTGTACCAAATAGCTATGACTCAGGAGCAAATTAGTTATTTTCTTTTGAGATTGCCTCTTCGTTATCATTTACTAATTAGAATCATAGCATTTTACAGCATAGGAGGCAGCCATTCAGCCCATCATGCTGAATCTCTAAGAGTTATCCACATACTCACATTTCCTGCCCTTACAATTTTATCTTTTTAAAAGCACTTTAAAAAATACTTTTAAGTGACGAAATTACACTTATTAGGGCCATGCTCCATTAGGTTCACTGAAGTATTTAGAAAGGAGCTCCAGCATTTGCATCTTTACCAAATTACGACGATGAAATAAGCATTTTTAAAAAGTATATAAATCGTGGGAAAGCATTTGAAGCAGTGCAGGGCTTTATCAATATAAATATGAAGGGCTTGACACCATAATTTTCTTACCTGAAGCGGTATCAGATGCATAGCTATTTTGCACGGTTTAACTGC